>NC_092628.1:18567004-18908877 GCF_039555335.1 Amphiura filiformis
TTCAAGTTTTGTGCATGCACAAAACTTGAAACGGAGTGTGCTGAATACACATGTTCGGAAGTTGTCCGATGTGTGTTCGTACTGTTCTGTATAATACCCTGGGTTTGTTCGTTATTCTTTCGTTTATATACCGCAGGTGTTTGCAAGGTTTCGCAGGCGCTTGTGCCGGATGTAGGCCTATGGCGAACATGTGCATCGATCATGGGGGGGGGGGGGCTTTCTGAAGGGTGTGTGACGCAGTATCATATTGCCCCAGTACTTTAGTGACTGACAAGAAGAAAAAAGGGGGAAAGGAGAGAAAAAAAGAAAAGAAAGTGAGAAAAATTGAAGAGAGAAGAGAAGAGAAAAAGTTAAATTGCACGTAATTTAGTAGGACCATGCATGTAAGTAGTATTGAGGGAGGGGCACTTTCTGAAGGGCAGAGGGCGCAATATCAAATTCCTACCAGTTTTAGTGATTGACAAGAAAGAAAAAAGACGAGAAAACATGGAAAAGGTTAATTGTACGTTATTGAGTAGGCCCAGGATAGTATATAGTAAGCCTAAGTATAGGCCTGTGATTATTATAGGCAGTGCTTAAATGTGGTTCCTTGGTCCAAAAGACTGTGAAAAAATACTGCCGGCCCGTCGATATGTAGGGCCCGTGACATTTTGTCACAAAAATCAGTATTAAGACGGACTTAGGTCTATAACTGACTTTAACATATCAATCCATGCATGTATTACCTGAAATTACGAGTCTGAAGTCTTATCTAAGTGATGTCAGTGGATCAGTGTAACATTTTAAATTTTGCAAATTCAGTTCGGGCCTTCTTTGTTTTTTTGTTTAAGGCAATAATAGTGTAAAAATGATGCACCAAAAACAATTTTCCAAATTTTCCATTTTTAAAACTAAATTTCTACACAATATGCCTAGGCCTAATAATGTAAATAGGCCCTACAGTGCCCATGCAAATGGTTTCAATTGCACCTTCATTTTGAAAAATGGACAAGTCTTCCTTTTTGCTTCTGCTATGGACATCCACGTGTTATTTTTAAAATAATTGTTTATATTATACAATAATCATAATGGTGAAAACTTTTCAATGGCTTCAATTAGGCTTTCGTTTCACCAATTTGCGGCTGTTTCAAACTAAAATAGTACCCAATAATAGTGCTAAAATTGATCCAAAAAATGACAAATGGCTTCAATTGGGCCTTCATTGTCCAAAGGTTTCTCACGTCTATTGCCCCCGGACGCTGGTTGCCCTGATATATCAGATTTGTAGCCCTTTTGTACTTATTAGCCAATATTTGACCATTTTCGTCAAAGTTTTCCCCCTTAAAAGTTGTCTTTCCCCACTTTGTTCACCCTCTGAAAAAGTGCTTGCTACGTCACTGACTCTAAGGGGTCAAAAACCCTCTCAAACACCCTCTCCTCCCCCACTTTTCTGATAGGGTGGACGTCCCTGTTGGTGCCACATGCCACGGATTCGCCGGTCATTTGTCGGACGTTGAACGATTGAATATAAAACGCCTGCAGGATTATTAGCGGCCACAACGCATAGAGAAACGAACGGGAATCGGACCCCCAAATCCGGTCATTTGTCGGACGTTGAACGATCGGATATAAGACGCATGCAGGATTATTAGCGGCCACAACGCATAGAGAGACGAACGGGAATCGGACCCAAAATCCCACCGAATCTTCTGCCGGACTGGTGATTTTTCCACCGAATAAAATATTTTTGTATTCGGTGATGTACGTTGATCCAGTCCGTCGTAGTGTGACAGACCTATAAGGAATGTTCTGAATGGAGCGTGTACGTCATTTAATCGTGACAATTTTGAGATCGGTGTTAAAACACTGTTAAAGTGGGAAGGTGTATCATAAAATACAGGTGTAAAGATGTATTGGCATTGAGATACTATTGGATTATTTCCATAGGCGTAGATCCGGGGGTAAACCCACCACAATATTTTGCCCGGGGGGATGGTCCATACAATCACCCCCTCCCACCTGTATGTGAGTTTCTGACCAAATTAACCTCATATTTGACCATTTTTGCCCCAAAGTTGGAATGGAACATTTTAAATGCAAGTATACGAAAACCTCTTTACATGCCTCAAAATGGCTTTTTTTAAATTACCATTTCACATCAGTAGTATAATGTTTGTCCAAAAGCGAAGCTGCAGCTGAAAGTTAAAGGGTATTTTTGTTTGTATAATTCAATGTCCAATCCGGGGTCCAACTTGAGTTGCAGCATTAACACAGTCACTACCCAGTGAGGTAGAAAATACCAATCACGAACATCAAAATGTTTGTAATATATCATTACATATATTTGTTTATGAGTGATAAGGTGAAAGGAATACATCCCAATAGAGAAATCAGTAACTTTCTAGGCATAGCAACGAAACCAGCTCTGTTTACATCTTTTAAGCGTTAAACAAAACTGATTTCGTTGCTAAAAAAAGGCTTTATAGAAACAATCGATATTTGGGGATTCATTTTGCGCTCTTTACATAAATTGTACCAATTTACTTATATTTTTATTGCAGAAATCCGTATAGTGATATATTCATACACTCTTTGATAGCGAGAACCAATCAGAGCAAGCGTTAGAAAAATACGAAACATGCATTGACTGTGTATAGACCTTTTTCTCAGACGTCACCAATCAATCGATATTGGGGTCCAGCATTCGAGTCATCAGCACCCAAGCGCAAATACCGCGCCGGCGCGCGCGATCGACTTTGCGCCACGCTAGGCGCCCTGCGCGGAATTGCCAGCTCGCAGTACGCGTTTAGTTCGTCATGGTCTAAAAAGTAAACAAAAATGTAAAACAAAACAAAGATTAATTTTCAAATAGCATGGCGGTTGTTCCGTATCTCTTGTATTTTGTGGTATCAAAACAATCTGAAACAAAGGTAACCAATATACAGTTCCCTTTAAAAAGATATTTTATGGAAGCTAATGTGAAAGATGACAAAACAGAGGAGAAAATACCCAGTATTTGCTGTTTTCACACTGTTTGCATGTGGGAAACGCACGCGTTGTTTGTTTACATCTGAGACCCCAATATCGATTAGGTGACGTCATCAGAAAAAGGTCTCTATTGTTTCGCTCGCATTCGCGTCGCGTAGGATGGATTCATTTTTCGGGCGGGTTGATGCATTTATGTTATTTCCAACATATTTAGTGATAATTCGTTATAAAAACAGAAAATCACGCATTTTTCTCTCTTCTCGTGTATGAAATATGTTAATAAACGCATATTACTTGTTGCTCGAGAAATTAGACAAAATAATGCACTTGTACTGATGTTGATGCGTCTAATACACTCCCCCTTCGGGACTCGTGCATTAGACGCATCAACATCAGCGCGCGTGCATTATTTTGTCTAATTTCTCTCTAAACAAGTAAACGCGTTCATTAACCTATAAGTAATAGTCTTACACCATATACAAGCTAGTCTGTCTGTATCTATCTACTATCCATCTGTTTAATATTGTAATTCTAATGCTAATCCTAAATCATTATAGTAAGATGATATTTCCTTATGTAAACCATGGTACTATAGCATTGTAAAAATATTTTAGAAACTATTCAAGGTCACATCGAATTGCATCAAAATAGTCATTACCTAAGATATTCAGCTCTCTTTTTAAGAATTATAAATTAATAAATGTCTATGATGTCTATAAACTAATAAACTAAGTACTTTTATGTATAAAAATTTTACAAACTAACTGAAAGCATCAACGTAGCGGACCCAAGAAATAAGAATTCACTCGAAAAACATATAAAGACTCTGAAGACGATCAAGCTTTCAGAACCAAATGGAAAGATAGTACTATTCTAAATTACATTTAGTACTTCATCTAATATCCTTGTACGGCTTCTAGTCATTTCTAAAGTGTATCTTATCTGTAACATAATGAGGTATTGAATTTACCAAAACAGTTTCTTGCCTATTCTTGCTGGAGTTGACAGTGTTGTACGGGGAGGGGTCTTTATATTGTGACATGTTGGGTATGTTTTGTTACTATTAAATTGAAATCTAAGTTAGGCCGGGGGTACTTGATTTAGGCTATCCGGCCTTCTGAATGCATCTTCTTTCAATGTTTGTATCTGTTGTTGCTGTTTATTTTAAATTGCATGAAATAAAGATGAATGAATGACAGAATAAGAGTAACAGCGAAATTGAAAAACATTAAACTGTGCTAATATTAAGGATAAGGATAATGTTCCTCAATATTCTTTTTCACGGTCACAATCCTTCTCTGTCCTCTGTTATTAATCATTGAATATAAATATTAATTATTAATTAATGCTTTGATAAATGGTATACATTCATATTATTAATGCTTTTATAGGGTTAAGGGTTGGTGAATTGATTTAATGTGTATGAAACGAATGTTAGTCAAAAATGAATGAATAATAAACAAAATTATAACGCAAATATTGCAAATTGCAAGTTTAAAACGATTTTTAAAATGTATGATTTAATGTAGAAACATAGTTAGTGCAAAAATCAGTTTCTACTATCTCAAATCAAAATGTCAGTTGTCCCCCTGCATCGGCTTCTTATACCTAATGTACAATGTGTGCTGCGACCTTGTGACCTTTAAAAGCGTAGCGTAAAAGCCCGTACATCGAGATAAACTATGGTACAGTTGATGCTAATAGGGGTTTGCAATTCAAATGTTAATGAAAGCTGATGAACAAGGGACGACATTTAACTCTAAAACTTAAGTGGTTTGTCGTGGTTGGTAGCAGTCTTAATGTACAGGTATTTTGATCTCAATTTGTTCTTCCTTAAATATTGACCTAACAAGCGGCAGACGGTTAATGTTTTCTGTTACTTTTTCCGTGCTTTTCTTTCTCCGTAATGCTTTGTCGACCTTTTCCGGGGAGCGGAAACACGATGAGGTACTGCTGAGAAAGTTTTTGAAAACCTTCTTTTACAACATGCGCTTTATGTAATACTTAATATAATACCCAAAATAGGAAACTCTAAAATGTGAAAAAACTGAGCCATTTGGTTCCAAACCATATATCAAACATCATATAGCTATGTGTCTCTTCTATCCAGTGATACCAAAATAAGTACAAACATTATCCGCGTAATATTGTCATGACGTCATAATGTGAGCGCGCCCTCGCAAAATTGAAGAATTCTGGCTGTGTACTATATAAGCAAAGATTTTTGGCTAAAATCCAATAAACATGCGATTACACCGCAATTTTCCATATTTTTCCATGAAAATGATTTCACTAGATAGAGCAAAATAAAAATAATGGATTTTCCTGTAGAAACATAAAGGACTCTCCCCTTCCTCATCATGGTACTCTGGCGGGTTAAGAAATGTTATCACGAAAATGAGCGCAAAGGATTTACAATTATCTTAAGCCATTTGGGAGCAAATAAAAGCGTTTTTGTATACCGGATAAAGCAACCTTAAGGGGTGGGTGTTTATGTAACATTCCTTCCTAAAGCATAGGTTAAGGTTCTCAAGGGGTTTTTTCGTTGCAAGTCTGAATTCGATAAGAATATCAGACGATATCCTCTTTGCAAATGACATAGGAATACAATTGCTGTTGCATGATACGAAGACTTGAACGGACTCACTGACTCAGTTCCAATGTGACCGTAATTCAGCCCAAGAATTCTTTCGGTAATTTATTTCGTATTCCTCTCCAGTGCTGTCAATCACATTTGGGCTCCTCATAGGGACTTTCCTTCAAATGTTGAATTAATTGGGGAGCTTACTATTGACGTTGAAGGTGTTGAAAATCTACTTAAAAATGTCAATATTAAAAAAGCTAGCGGACCCGATGGAGTGCCATCCCAGGTGTTAAGGGACTTCAGTGAAGAACTTGCTCCTATAATAACCAGAATATTTGCTCATTCTCTACGCTCAGGGGAGCTTCCGGACGACTGGCTAACTGCGAATGTTACTGCAATATTCAAAAAGGGAACTAAATGTAATCCGGCGAACTATAGACCCGTATCACTCACTTCTGTGACATGCAAAATACTGGAACACATCTTATTCAGACACATTATGGATCATTTAGAACAACATGGCATCTTATCTCATTTCCAGCATGGGTTTCGTGCAAATCACTCGTGTGAGTCACAGTTGTTAATAACCGTGGGAGATCTGGCCAGAAACTTAGACCGTGGCAAGCAAACTGATATGCTTATTTTAGACTTTCAAAAAGCATTTGACATGGTACCCCATCGACGGCTGATACAGAAGCTAGAATATTATGGAATCCGTGGAAACATCCTGGTGTGGATCACAAATTGGTTAGTATCAAGAACTCAAAGCGTGGTCGTTGATGGGGAAACATCAAACCCAGTCCATGTGAAGTCGGGCGTCCCACAGGGAACCGCTTATGTTTCTGGTCTATATTAATGACATTGCAAATGAAATCGACAGCGGAACAAACATCAGGCTCTTTGCAGACGACTGTTTATTATACCGTGCCATCCATTCATCAAGAGATACAGACACTCTGCAAAAAGACCTATCATCCCTTGTGGACTGGGCATCAAACTGGCAAATGTCATTTAATACTAATAAATGTAAAGCACTTCGCATCACCACCAAAAGAAACCCGATAATTCATACTTACTCGATGGCTACAGATTACCTTGAAGCCGTAAAACACCACCCATACCTTGGAATCGAACTGACTCATAATCTCAAATAGGCTGAACACATTAATAATATTGCAACTAAGGCCAACAAAGCTCTCTGGTTTGTAAGACGTAATCTCTGGCAATGCCCTTCATCAATCAAGCAACAAATGTATTTCGCACTTGTCAGACTTATCTTAGATTATAGTAGCGTAGTGTGGGATCCACATACCGCAACAGATATACAGAAACTGGAAATGATACAAAGAAGAGCAGCGCGGTTTTGCACCAACAACTACAGGAACACCCCGGGCACTGTCACAGATATTCTCAACAAATTGAATTGGCCAACACTACAGCACAGAAGAAAAACGTCACGACTCATCACAATGCACAAGATTCAGCACCAAGAAATATCTGTTCCAATCCCAAACTACATACAAAGACAATCTGCCACTCGCACTCGTCAGTTTCATCCTGCTAAATTTCGTGTTATGGGTCCATCCTCCAACACCTACAAATTCAGCTTTTTCCCTCGCACAATACAGGAATGGAATGATCTGCCCTCTTCGTTACTTGATTGCACAAAGTTGAGCCTCTTCAAAGCAGGACTCTGTAATATTACTTTTTAATTTGTTGTTTAATTACCTTTTCTGAGCCGTGTCTTTTGAGGACCGGTGTTGGCAATCATGTTCTTAGTCAGATATTGCCTTTATGGCAACTTTACTAAGTATTGTTGTAGATGTAGATGTAGATGTTGCGAAATTTTGAGTTGTATTGCTCCAGCAGTTTTAGTGTAAAGTGTGCTGAGGCTTGTGGATCAATTTTGTTATCCCGGCTTGTCATTTTTTTGTCCGTGTGCCTTGTTCCTAAATGGCTTTGTGGCTGATTAATTTAAGCTTGAAATAATTTGTCACATTGATGTACTTTGTAATGATTTTTCTGTCTCTATAATTTGTTTTTGTATTCTAATGATCTTGCCAAATAAAAAACAAACAAACAAACTAATTGGTACATAAAACTAATACATGTATTGATGAAATATGGAGAAATAAGGCGAATAAACACGTTTTGTATTAATGTCCAGTCGCTCAATCACACGCTCTCAAACGGAAATAACAAGTTCGATGTCACATTAGGATCAATATCATAGGCTACTGGTAGTATACATAAAGCTATGGTATTTATTTTGGTCACAGCTTAAGAAAAAAATAACGAGTACAAACATGTCTGCTATTTATCTAGATCGCCTTTCAATTCATGGCGTTAGAATGGTAAACACTTTTCGTATCGACATCCGGTAGTCAAAATAGGGTATGCCAGTATTGGGTTTTTGCCTGGGTTTTCGCCTGGTCTCTGACCGAATTGTTATAAATAAATATATGCCAATTGTAATGCAACTTCAAATTGAATGCAGCTATAATCGAGTATAGAAAATAGAGTCTATGTATCATAGTGCAAGCGGACACATACAAACATGCCAGCATTGGTTCCACGCATTAGAATGGCTCGATTAGATTAAACTAGGACGTCTGTGACACAGTTCATCTTCTGAATGATTACGATGTCTATACAATAGACGGGTTAATCTATCTATTTGTTTATTGAGCAATCATGGATTACAATGCCTTTCGGGAATCTATGATTACTATAGTCCAATAAATTCCCATAAGAATAGTGCAAATCATGTGAAATTTGCTGTATTTGGCAGAGAAACAGTACCTATAGCGTTGATCATTACAGGGTATGGAGACACCCTTATTTGATGCGAAAAGGTCGTTGAACTTTTACACAGAGGTAAGGTCAAGTTTAAAATTGCTCGACATTGGTTATAAACACAAGCAGTGTGTTTATCCACTCATAATGATTCAGGAAAAGTATAGTTATGACGTTATGCACATAAAGGTAACATTGTGACGTCATAGGTAAATTTTGGCACAACAGTGAGCAAAATTGAAAAAATGCTCCGATTTTGTTGAAAATTTTCTCAAATTATTAGTCTTTCATCTTATCATTTTATTTGGACTTGCTGGTATGTTGTGCCCATGTGTTACGTGCGTATTTATAAATAACGTATTATACGAAGGTACCTGTCAAGTACAACTGAATTCATTAGAGAGAAACGCGGACATTTAAGAAGCACCTCACCTTGCAGAAGTAGCTCTCGAACAGCCACTTCTAGGAAGTTTCAACGTTTCCTGTAGCCTCATGTCTCTCTATCTCCCTACGGTTGGGTCATAAGGCGACGCCGGACTGTCCCTCAGACAATGGAAGCACGAGACTTACTGTAACACCGGCTTCTAAGGGGTGGTGCAATATTTATGTGTACCCCCGGGGTGGTGAATTCTCAAAATGGTCTGCCAAAATCGCTTGCCCCCCCTCTGGGCGTGCCAAAAAATGTTTGCCCCCCCTTTGAGACGTGCCAAAAATCCTTTGCCCCCCCCTTTTGATGTGCCAAAAAATCTTTGCCCCCCTTACACATGCAAGATTTTTGGGAACCTGAATTTACAACTTTAAATTGTCTTACCATATAATGCGAGCGCAGCGAGCAGGAAATTTTGCATATTTGAACGTGTTCCTATCGTTATCCTACACCTTTTTAGGGCATAATATAGAAACGGTGCCCAAAATATATGTGCCAAAAATCGCTTGCCCCCCTTTTGACTTGCCAAAAATCGCTTGACCCCCCTTTCGACCTGCCAAAAAATGCTTGCCCCCCCTTTGGCTTGCCAAAAAATCTTTGCCCCCTATAATTCACCACCCCGGGGGTACACATAATTATTGCACCACCCCTAAAGGCCAATGATCCGTCCTCTTTGATGTGTGGTTAATTTCCACCATCGAAATCCGAGATTCACTGCTTCTAGAATGTCCACTTTTCTCTCTCACAGTGCATGTGATGGCTTCTGCAGTGCTTGATTCGAATCCAGATTATTCTATCTTATTTCCCATTGCCATTGGTCATATTTCTATTGCCATTCTTTTCCCCCGATTAATTACCAATGCGTCAAAAATAATGATTTGGATTTGAATTAAAAAGGTACGGGCAATAAAGCAAGTATCGAATCGGATACTCATCCAGAAATCTATGCAAGATCCTTAGTACATTGGCTACGGCAACTGTAGAAACACAACCCTTTCTATTCAAATGCTTGTAACTTTTTTCAACAAGATCGCAGAGCAAAAAAACGATGCGTCAACATTTGCAGTATGTTACATTCAGCAAAATTATTAGGCACAACATCTTTTTGGTCCAATAGCCCTATCGGTGCCCGAAGAGGTACCCATGACACTTTTTATCGTACCCTGAACATTTGTACGGTGCATTAGGTTTAATTTAAATGGAAAACAATAACAATATATGCAACTGTTAATTATTACGCTTGATACAATGTATTATATCCCCAGGGAGGGAGTGGTGTTAAGAGTCATCGGTACCTAACCGGTCACCGATGGTTCTATATGACCAAATTGGATGTGGTGCCTTAATTTGATGAATAGCTTTTTGGTTTTAAAAACATGGCCACATAGTAAAGTGTAATAAGCAGTTATAAGCAGTTAATATCCCATTTTACCATTAATCATCACAAATATTGAATATTACATATTGAAGTTTGAATGGAATAAATTTGCCTTTTCTAAAGCTGAAATGGTCAAATATGAGATTATGCGTTTCTCTTTTCCTTTTCGCCAATTTCTCTGCTCTTTTTTTTGATAACGCAACTGACTTAGTCAACAAACATGCCTAGTATTGGTTCAATCAATCTGCAACGGCTCGATTCGATACAATTATGATGTAGCCTATGCGATACAGTTCATCTTCCGAATGATTACACTATTTGTTGAGTAGTTGTAGATTACCATGTCTTACTAAGACTCTTTTAGAATAGTTTTCGGGAATACAAGTACAAACTGAGTGTAAATGTCCCGGAAGGTCGTATTTATTCAGTGGTTTGGCGAAGTGTGTTTATGGCAATGCCAAAGTATGTTGGCTAATCGAACCGAGAGTAGGCTATACATAGTCTGGTTTGGCATGTTTTCGTTTAGTACGTGGTTTTCAAATGAATAGTTAGCGATGAAGTTGAAAACTACAGTCCATCACCATTTAACATATTGTGAAAGAATACTTTTTTTGACCAGTTAGTATTAACAGGGATCCCTGCGAAACCAAGACACATTTAAAATTGGTATCTTAAAAGTCGAAAATATTTATTTCTTCTTATAAATGACAAAAGGGAAGAAACCGGAATCATGATCTGGTTCGTTGTCGACATGATGCCATTTCATCTATTTAGATCAGAGCTTAAGAAACAAAAAGAGAAAAGAAATGAGCACAAATACCCCTAGTATTTGCCTCAAATCAATATTTATGTCCTTTGAATGTACAAACACTTGGCGCATCGTAACAGTAGTCTACATATCGCCACAAATTAGGGTATGTCAATTCAAAATTTCATCTTTAAATACCTGATATAATTGAGTAGACAAGTTAAATAGAAGAATCTATTTATCACCAGTGCTTAGAAACGAGTACAACTATGCGTATTGCTTGAACTCAATCTCGATCGATTGCTAGAACGCCTGTCTGGCCTGACGTCTTTGATACGGTTCATCTTCCGAATGATTACGCTGTCTATAAGAAAATAAGACGAGTTAAATCTATCTATTTGTTTATTGAGTTGTCGTGGATTTCAATGTCTAAGAATAGATTTTGGGAATCAAAGATTACTATACACGTGGTTTAAATGTAGTGTAAATATCGCGGAAGGTTTTGATTATTTAGTGGTTTGACGATGTGTGTTAATGGCAAACTATGCTGGCTAACCGAACCGATGTTACACAGATCTGGCTTTGCACTGTCTTTCCGTAAAGTGCTTACATAATCTACTATCTTTCATTTCTTTATGTATTTCTATTATCATCATAATGAATTTTGTCTTCGAATGATTCCACTCACCAATCTGACAAAGTTTAAAATTCGACCTTTGACCTCCGATTTCAACCTAATTTAGTATAAATATGGCCACGTTTAAGGCCAATCGAAGAAACTATATATAAAATTTGACCTTTGACCTCCGCATTCCCATTTATATATATTTGAGCAAAAATATCGTCAAATTTGAATTTCGTTCTGGTATACCAGAACGAAATTACAACAGTGGCCTATACAGCAGTGTAATACACATAATCATGCATAACTCGCAAACGTTAAACGCAGAATCAGAATTAACTGAAATTTTGGGAATAAGCTTTTTCGTGGATATCTACTGAAAATGTCATAAAAAGAAAAGAGGATGCTAGGATCACAAAATACCCCTTTAAGCCCAATCGACAAAGTTTAAAATACATTACACACATACCAACAAACTCATATACCTACAACAAGGCAAATTATAGTTAGATGTTTGAGATTTCTTATGTTAAGGGGAGTAATTTGAGGGCAGTTTCGATGAAATAGGACCAATTTTAAATTTTGACCTCTGTGTAAGAAATTTTTATATTACCTATTCGACCTTATAACTCCTGAACTAAGCACCATAGAAAAATATGATAATTGAATTATTTACTTTATTTCCTGTGATGAGAGAAACAATTTGAGATACATTACAACATGATGTGACTACTTACTTATAAGTTTTGGCCCCACCGTGACCTGTGATTTTTTTTTATCATTTCAGGTTTAAGGATGCCAATCAACATTGGTTCTACAGGAAAGTACAATCACAATCACAAACCCATATCGCCACGTACGCTCGTACCCGGGCCACGTACTAAAATCCAAAATATTTGAATTTGAATTTTGTTTTACATCGTGGATGTAAAAATAGCTTCAAATGTTTAAAAACAAATTTTGGTCAAATGGTTCTTAAAACAGATATATTACAATTTAGGTAGGTTTGTGACAAATTGCCTCTCAGTATACCTTTAAATCTACCATAGCAATAAAACATTAACAAAGGTTGGTCGGTATTGTAAAGTACTGATATACCCGGAGGTATTTACCGAAGAAACTTTGCCACTTAGCATGGCATAAATTACATGTTCGCAAGAAGCGTGGTTATTAAAAGGTGTACATTAAATTTGTTTCATGCATATAATTACCTTTATGTGTCTTTTATTTATATCGTTCGTCATTTTTTGGCTAAAAAGGTTTTTTGTTTGAAATTCAAGAAAACAAACACAATGGGATGTTCCTTTTCAAAATTGTGGCTATTAATGTTGCTGGTTCTACTTCTGCTTGATGATGATGATTATGATAATGATGATGGTGGTGACGATGATGATGATGATGATGATGATGATAACGACGACGACGACATAATTTTATAATAACTTGTCCTGGTATTTTTGTGACTACGACACGAAGTGACATTTCTAGTCACTTATCCCTATAGAGCAGAAATGTAATCATCACTTATGAAGTGGTAATCTCTTATCGTGCCATTTCTTGAATAGTAAAATATCAGGTTTTACCGGCACGTCACCTAATACCACAACTCAAAATCCTCTCATCAATTTATTCTGACATTTATATTACTTATTTCGCAATCGGTAATTTGGATTTGTAGATTTATCAATGTTTTATTATTCCTCACAATATAAACGATGAAAGCTTAGTAGCCCATGCATCCTTTAGTACGTATTGAAATTATGACACTTAGTTCTCTTAGTTGAGTTGATAGGATGAACAAATTGTTATTATGCAGTCCTTCCGCTTGGAATGTGACGAACATGATTCGAACCTACGCGTATTACCTAAAGATTTCAACATTCCGCTCTTAAAGCGTGCCTTTGTGGCTCAGTTGATTTGCGAGCGTCGTTCTAATATATTACGAAGGTTGTCGGTTCGAATCTGGTCAGTGAATTGGGTTATTTTGTTGCAATTTTGATAAAATCACAGATCCTATGATGAAATCGGAGTCCAAACTAACAGTGAAAGGTTACTGAATCTACCAAACATATCTTTATTATGAATATTCGGTGCGGCTGAATAAGTGGAACTTGCCATCTTCACTCAACAATACGTTAAGGTACGAGAAGTCATTACTATTTACAGGATACCACGATCCGAGCAATTCCCAACAGCTAACTACTCTAACTGGCCTTAAAGGAAGTCTCCGGCAATCACGATATTATGCCTTATATGTTAGAAAAATAATTATCAAGCACGAATCACATGGTTTTAATTAAAGCAAACTCATATTGACCATAAAAACGAATAAAAACAGTCGTCTCTCAACACGCGATATTCAAAATTCCCGCGCCGAAATTGCCTAGTGCAATGACGTCATGGTTATATGTGCTCAAATGTCGTCAGCCTGCATTGAATTACTACGACGTCATCGCCCGGAAATTGTGAATTTGTTTTTATTTGTTTTTATGGTCAATATGAGTTTGTTTAAAATAAAACCATGTGATTCGTGCTCGATAATAATTTTCCTAACATATAATGCATAATGTTGTGATTGCCGGAGACTTCTTTTAAGGTTGTGCAGCTCTACCGCCATCGATAACATAAACAAATAAGGTTACCCTCATAAGCGCTAACTTCCACGTTTTTATTAATATCGATTTATGTGTCTATTAAATCCTTTATGTTCTTGTTAAAATACTTCGTACATACCTCATGCCGCTTATTGTGTCCATTATATTTGGCAAAATAGAATAACAATGTAGTCATGTGCCTCGTTGATGAACAACATAACTAACAATACCATATAAATTGACAGCTACATAGCAATTAGTATCGTTTATGTTTCTATTAATATATTTTTATGTTCTTGTCCAAGTACTTAGCACATACCCGCGACGCTGATTGCAAACACTATTTATCATGGTAAAAAAAATGGAATAATATGTGCGCTATTAGAACACATAGGGTACACGAAATGTAATAAACATATAAAAAAAAAGTAACTAACCCTCTTAAATAATGGCTATTATTCAAAAAATTTGTATTACAAATCTGTAAAATGCGTTGAAAGCAGCTTTTATTTTTGCGCATTGTGGCACCTCATGTGATACGATAGCCCAGAAAACAATAACACATCGGTCAATTTAATGTAGTGAGGTCCAGATTGGAAAGTTACCCTTACAACAATGCAAAAACTCTCAAATATAATTACACAGATTTCTTTCCATTATCCTGAGAACAAATCAATAGAATTTACTGCAATTTTCAAATATTGGGCTACATAGATTTAAATATACGGTGTGACGTCAATATTTAGACAATTGCTACAAATGAGGTGCGCAGAAAAATGCGCAGAAATAAATTCTCCTTCCAACGCATTTTACAGATTTGTAATACAATTGCCTGTTTTTGAATAATGCCATTATTTAAGGGGGTTAGTTACTTTTGTGAGATGTTTATACTGTAATATAGCGCAGTATAACACTAGTAGGCGGTCACCAGTCTTTCGCGGTTTGTAAAAACGGAAGACTTCTTACTTTGGGTGGTTGGTGGAAGATTGCAGTCAGTTTAAATTAGAATCTCTCCCCTGTGGTCGTTCCCACCAAACTGAATGTCATGAACCTGCACCAATCTATGGTGATTAGACCCTAGATGACCCCAAAATGACCTTGAAATTCGGTGTCTTGCTTCCCACCAAATGTCATGAACTTGACACTTGACGCTGGACGACCCAGAATGAACCCCAAATGACCTCGACATTTGTTGGCTCACATCAATGGTCGTTCCCACCAAATGTCATTGAATCTGCAACAATATATTGGAATTTGATCCCATATGACCCTTAATGACCCCAATTTTACCTTGACATTTTTTGTCTCGCGTCGGTGGTCGTTCCCACCAAATGTTATGAACCTGCGATAATCTTTGGGGATTTAACCCCGGATTACTCCAAAATGGTCGATCCCACCAAATGTCGAACCTGGGACAACCTGAAGTATTTGAACCTGAATGACCCCAAAATGACCTTTTTTGTCTTGCTTCTGTGGTAGTTCGTCTTCCTCATCTCCTCTGGTTACATCCACCCATCAAGCGTATACGTAGTTACTTAGTCAATAACTCAATAGTTTTAATATGTGATGCGATCAAGCAAAATCAGTCGGAACTCGGCCATAATAAATTTTCAGTTTCCTATAGGATAGTAAAAAGCATTTGCAAAGCTGGATTTTGCAGAAAATCCCATTGAAATTGAACAACCAGTTCCAAAGATATGAGCAATTTAAGAGTTTCCAAAAACAAGAGGAAACAAAAGGAAAAACTTTCTTTGTTTGGCTATATCTCAAAATCAATATTTCCGAGTTCCGACTGATTTGGCTTGATCGCATCACATATGAGAGACTGGTCATGGCAACCTATGCGGAGTAAGAGAGAAGACCCCATGATGGGGTCACCGGGGTAGTAATCCACTAACAAATGCAATGACTCCAAAAATGGTCTTTCCCATTAATGACATAAACCTGCGACAATCAGTAAATTCAGTTGAACATTCAGTGACAACATGATTTATTGTTAAGTGTGGTTGTAATGAATTGTAGAATATAAAGACAAGCAGATTGTATATACTAGTATACGATATTAGTTGTACAAAAACCAATTATACTTCGACAGGCAATGTTCAAAGTGAATCAGATTGCCGCCAGAATAAACTTATTTTCTGAAGATTACCTTCAGGCTCCTTATAATTAGACAGGAAATGAGTTGATTATGCAGCCTTGAGTATCATTGAATTGCCTCCTATTAAAAACTATTTAAAATCAATATCGAGCCGAGCTCACTTAGCCTCCTTGTATACTATTCAAAGCTAAATTGACGGTCAAGGTTAATTTACCGTTTTCAGCCATACATTGCATTATCACTCTGTCTAAATGTTCATCCATACAATACTTACTCCTGGGTATGGTAGTTTACCTACCAAGTACTCGAAGTAACCCATACTGGGTACAAATTAATAAGTTGGTATCTAAGGTATCGCCATATTCCGGCGCCATATATCGGTCAGGGGCGGGGATCATTTAGGGGCGTTAGGTTTCTCTTTGTTCTTCCTTCTTTCCACCTTTTTTGTGTGGTCTTTTCCTCTTTCCCCATGTGGATCTGCCCACTGCAGCTCCATTATCAATAATGATTATGCAGGCGAATACAATGAAGGACCTGAAAGTAAAATCATGTATTCAAAAACCAGTACACTAGCTATACCATTAAAGTACCTTCGGAGTACCTCTGAATGTCCACATAAGCTAAAGGAACATTTTCCTGCGCCAACATTGGCCATTAGTCTTGGCCCAATAATGACGCATATGGTAGGCTACACAGAGAAGAAATCGTCTGTGCATTAAATGTGTCGCATACACGTAATAGAGCAGGATTTCAAGCAAGGTAGTGTTACCATTTGCAGGCTTGCCTTACATTATCACGCTCGCGTGTTATTGTTACACCTCCCAAGACCAACCTATATCTTAACCCGTTTTAATTTTCAGCTAATTGCTCCATTTATATGTATGTCATTAACCACCTCCGTAATGAAGCTGGGTGTAATTAATAGAAGTGAATAATTTAATAAAACGTTAAAACCTCTTTTGTGACCTTTTGGAAATATATTCATATAAGAAAACAAAATGCCTAGAATTGAGAATTTGTCAAGCGATTCATGATAAATACACCGGCCCATTTATTAAGAACAAGTTCTAGAGCGTGGTTGCTCGTGAATGTTAAACTACCGATGGTGTAACTGTTTACCGTAAAATGCATTAACCTTTTACGTGCGGATAGTGAAGACAGCCCGCATACACATTAACTTGATACAAAACTTTATCATCACAATAGCATAACAAGCAATCAACAAATTTAATACACTAAAATGAGTTTAAAGATGCCAAATCAGAAATAATAGTTCATAATTAGTTCTTGAGATTGCACGACTAAATTCAGGTGTGCATTGCCTATAATTAAGTGGATTTGCTGAATAAATATTAATCAATAAAACCCTACCTTGAGTTTGACATTTTACTTGGCTGGCATATCAAGTATCCTAGAGCAGTATTAATTAATATATGCACAGTCAGGGCTATTCTGATCTATTGGTAGTAATATTACACAGAGAGTCAACTGCATTTGACATTTCATATAAACAGAATCTCTCCAAGAAGTCATCAAATCAAAAAGTATGAGTTTTATCCAGGTTTTCATGCAGCCAAAGGGTTTCAACTCTTATCAGAAGCATAATCATAATCTATATTAATTAATATTAAGAGGGAAAAAGGTTGCTCAATCAGCTTTTGCTACATTGATCAAAAGATGATCTACTGGAAGAAATGCGCGAAGCGCGGATAATTTATTTGCTCTCTTCCATAGGAGGTAAAGGAATGGGAATAAGCTAAATAGCTGAATCAGATTTGACATATTAATACCAACTTCTCCACCGTGGGAAATATTTGAGCTTTTCGAGGTGCCAAGAATACTGCCAACCCAATACATACATTAAAAAAATCTAAATCAGCTTTGAAAACTTGACAAATATTAATTCCCTTTTATCAAGACAACCTTAACAATTCATCTCACTTTCATCTATAAATAAATGTGCATATGGGCTTATACCGCCTGATTTATCAAGCAGCGACATTATAATTAGATAAGTAATACAACTACCAAATGGCTCATCCATCACATAATTAAAAAAAACGTAATTTTACAAACAACCGGTTTTTTACGTTTGAAAGATTGTGCATTTGTTTCAGGCCGTTTATTGTAGTGTTTTGTTTTTCCTAAAGAGCAATGACGTAAAGGTGTTCAAGAACAATGTATGGTAGCAGTTTATACTTACACGTATTTAGCGCCCCTCATTTAATAAGGGCCGTACACAACTTGTCGAAGCACCTGTATAAATGATTTCAGAATAAAATGACGTTTTAGCCGCACAGTTTCAATTATGATGTGAATATGTGTTTGTACTTGTTTGTAACTTTGATTTCATGATTTAAATGTGAACATGACTGACTTACGCGTTACAACAGTGTCCTGATAGATTAGAATATTGCGTCCTATATATAGATAGCACAATGTCAATGACTTCACTAACTGGAGCTAAAGCGTGTTAGGCTATTAAACCGCATAATAAAAACAATTCCTATTCTCTGCTGAATTTGAATATTTTAACGGTTATTTGCATTTTATGAGGCACCTGACACCAAAAAACCATTATGCGTTTTGCCTGGGAACGAGTCTAGAGCTTTTCACATATGTGAGTGGACGCGGCGAATCAGCCGTAAACTCGGCAAATTGTATTCTGAGTTAAAGTGTAAAATGTATGTGAAGGTCGTATTCATAGGTGTATCAATTCGTTGCGACAAGTATCTTATCAAACGCTGTTTAAATCAATCAATAAAACTACTGCTGAAGAGGATATATATTTTCTAAACACGAAATAAAACAAAATTGACCGGGGCCGACTTTACGGCTGATTCGCCGCGTCCAGTCACATATGTCATGTAGAACATTGTCTCTCTGTACCTTCCATTGTCATTTGGGTTTTACTATGCATACATAACTCCTGCAAACCATCCAAACCATCACAAGGCGCAAATTTCAAGATTCCACGCGCTAATACTGGGTAGGTACCAGGTTCGTATTATTCTTGCAATCTTGCCAATCCTAATAATTTGTCTACACTTTGTCTCGATCTCTATCTCGTTGTCTCTCTATCTGTGTCTTTGTATCCGTCATCCATGTCTCTGTCTGTGTGAAGTAATGGCATAATACCTCTTTAGTAATACCTTTCTTTCTTACTCGACTTTTTCGTACGCTCTCCATCTCCCTCTTTCTCTGCCGTCACGTTCACCCTCTCTCCGTCTATATCACCATCACAAAGTAGAGAATAACATATCTATACAATGAGCTTTGTCTGCAAAAACTGTTTCAGTGCCTTAACCGATTCTAACAATCGAAAAAAGGTTGTTCTTAAAATTAATTCTGACCATTCTATACACAGACGACATCTAAGTATGAATGATTAGTCTCCGACTGCTGTATTAACTACTGCATCTTGTGAAGAGAGGCATGTATGGCTGACAGTGCCGAGTTCAGTGCTCTTTCAAAAGTTTGAATTATTAAAGTACTAGTGAGGTAAGATTTATAATTAGATGTGGATTTTGGGGGTCCTGTTACTAAATAGTCTGGAGCCCTTTCTGAGGTCGATCCATGATTAAAAAGAAAGGTAAAATGATACCAAAGGAAGCCTGATTCGGATCATTTAATATTCCAAGGACGGGGTTGAAATTGTCAATGTTCAGGGCATCTATAGTGATTACTTACTTTTAAAACTTTTTACATGTATGTACATTGAAAGCAAAACAAGAAGGCACACAATTCATGTATCATATGTATCACTTTGATATCAAAATTACCCTCTTGATCAAAAGATGATCTACTGGAAGAAATGTGCGAAGCGCGGACAATTTATTTATTCTCTTTCATAGGAGGTAAATGAATTGGAGTAAGCTGAATAGCTGAATCAGATTTGACATATTAATACCAACTTCACCACCGTGGGAAATATTAGAGCATTTTAAGGTGCCAAGAATACTGCCAACACATTACATCAAACCCATTCAGAGCAACAACATGCACATATTTACCCCCTTAGATTCTATGACCTAACAAAAGTTGGCTTATTTTTACATTCAATATTTTTGTTTGTTACAATCTACTGAAGCTTTTCACTTTCGCTGCAAGCATTACGGTACTGATTATTTGAAGTAGCAAAATACTTGCATGACATTTAACGATGATTTCATTTTATTTTTACGAATTGGGGTTTATCACTTGTAGACATCATATATCATGCTTACTTGGGTAAAGTTAAATGTATTTCAAATATGATGCTTTAGAAAACGACACGAGTGACATAATGTTTCTACGGTGGCTGACTGATTCATTAGAAAATTGAGTGCAGAAATACATTTCAAAATGTCATGGTCTTTTTTTAATACAAATAATCTTGTACGTATGACGGGCCAAATGGCGAATAACTGTTGAATTGGTGATACCTTGGATGTTATCACGCAAGTAATCTTGTACGTACAAATAAATATGGTTTTTTTTATATCATGTATTCTATTTATTGTTATATGATGAGGGAACCTCTGTATTTCCACAAAGGCTAAAGGAACATTTTCCTGTGTTAACATTGGCCAATAGTCTTGTCCCAATAATGATGCATATAGTACATAGAGAAGATTTCTTCTGTACATTAAATGTGTCGCATACACGAAATAGAGCAGGATTTCAAGCAAGGTAGTGTTACCATTTGCAGGCTTGCCTTACATTATCACTCTCGCGTGTTATTGTTACACCTCCCAAGACCAACCTATATCGTCACGCGTTTTAATTATCAGGTAATTGCTCCATTTATATGTATGTTATTAACCACCTCCGTGATGAAACTGGGTATAATTAACAGAAGTGAATAATTTAATAAAACGTTCAAACCTGCCCGAATTTCTCTTTTTTGTGACCTTTTTGGAAATCTACTTAAAAATATATTCAAATTGATATGGTTTACACACCGAGTGCCACAACACTGTGTTTCATGCCCTGCAATCTTCAGGTGACTGAGCACAAATTTAAAACTACTTCTTTTTAACACGGCTTGCTGTTGCCATGCCTACATTAATTTTACTAATTAACTCACTTCTTCTATTTAACAGATCCTTTCCTTTGATACGTTTTTCACACAAAATTGTAAACTTCTCCTCCAAACACAAATTGCAACCTGAAGATTGCAGGGCATGAAACACAGTGTTGTGGCACTCGGTGTGTAAACCATATCAATTTGTATTAAAGCTCTACCCATCTGGGTATTGAGCACTCTTAAACTGTTAGTGATACTTTTTACATATGTTTATAAAAATATATTCATATAAGAATATAAAACAAAATGGCTAGAATTTATAATTGGGCAAGCGATTCCTGATATATGGTCGAATCCAACCAAAAGTGTCCACGGGCCAAAAATAAAAGTCCGAAATAAAAATGTCTCCACAATTTTTTCCTTTTGCCCATTGATTAATGACATATTGGCCTAATAGGAACCAAAAGTGCCATTACTAATCTTGAAAAATAAATCCAGGACGTGTGATAGTAAATGTGATATCAAAACCCAATGTTACCTACGAATACCACTAGGATGCTTTCACTATCGCAATACTAATCAACCTAAAACAAATGGAATATTCCCATTAACGCTTTTTTCGTGTAATGTAGACCACAGGGTGTCAGGAAAATGCTAGCTCAACCAGAAAATATTTGTTTTTATTTTTATAACACGATCAATATGATCTTAGTCAATTTATGCTAGTTTATTTTTGAAAATGAAGTTTAGGTCAGTTTCTGTATTTTATTTATCAAATGAGTATGAATCAATTTACACATTGTATAAGAACGAGTAGGATATATGTTTTCAAGAATAATAGGAATTATACGCATACACCTAACGCTTTATACAATGAAAAGGTGAAGAAACCCGGGTATTCGTAGGTAACATGAGCGATTTAACAATATCTATATTGAGTTTAGAGGTTTAAATTTTGCTATTATGGTAATGCATTAATAAAATGGTAGTTTTTAGAGCTCTTTCAGATGGTACGTCCAAATGAATAAATGCTATTACCTTAGATCAAAATATTTTTGATGCTTTTAGCAAGATTTTGACCACTTCATTTTGATATACAAGTAGTTAATCAGCAATTTTACATAATAAATAATTGTTGAATGAATCCGTATATGGGTAATAATAGTGTCCTGGGGTACCGCTTAAAGTTTTGACAATTAATTTCCATTGGTAGGGACACTTCATTACACATGTCATGTATTATGCTGTATTCGTAAGTAACATTTCAGTATTTGTAGGTAATAATTAGACTTTCGGTGGATATCGCAATCAAAACTTCATTTTATAAAGCACTTTGAATGTATTGTTTTCTTTATGTGCGTTTATTGATACTTTAGACCCTTTCATGTATTAATAATGTCGGTTCACAGCGGTTGAAAGAGGATTGAAGTAAGAAACAAAGGCACTAAAGTGACTTTAATTTGCTTAATTGCAAACAAATCGCTTAAAACCGTTATTGCAGACTTGTGAAGTCCATCTTGGAGTCAGTTACGTCTTGTGGCCTTTCGTTTGAGGGCAACTACAATTAGCTTTATACCAGGGTCCATCACTGTGTTGTCTAGATCATGAGACTATGAGAACAGTCGTTTTTTCCATGGTATTCGTAGGTAACCTTAGCGAAAACGTCAACAGTTACCTTCGAATAAATCAATTTGGACACACATTACTCAGAAACCAGAAGGTCGGTAAACATTTAAAATGAAGCACACATGACAGTTGACAAATCCAAGTATTTATCCCCTTCTAATCTTCTTTGAATCTGATTTTTCTTTCAAATGAGCAGACCGTCGTCTATTTCAGTACATATTTTTCAACAATTAAGCCGTATTCAGTTTTGCATGGTGGGCATGTATGTGAATTCGCAACTTTCATTGACATATGATTTGATAGCAAACATACAGGCCTTCGTTATGTACCAATATGGGCATTGGCATGAATGGCGGTGTTTCACAATACTGTCATGATGTCAAATTGTATTCGTAGGTAACATTCGGTTACCGAAATTTACCTACGAATACTTGCTTTTATTGTTGACATCTCAGAAATACTTAAACGCAGGCTATTGAAACTTGGTAGAAATAAAGAGTGTATTACCCTGCACCTATTGCTTAACTATTGTTTACTATTCTCTCACTTTGTGGAAATGACACAGCTTTTAACATGTATTCGGAGGTAATGCATATTTTTTACCAAACCTACCTTTGTGCCATTTAGAATTTCTGGCAGCTTAACACATTATTAAAGATGTCCGAATGCAATGCATTTCAGTATTGGACATATCAAAGCTTGTATAAATTGCGCATTTATTAGTGATTTCCATTTTTAAAGATATATCTAGTGCTATGAAAAATTGTATTCGTAGGTAATGTAAAAAATACCACTCAAAAAATTATCACAAAAATTCATAATTATGTACAAATATGTGAAAAATTGAACAAGCAATCTTTGAATACACACCTTTCAGGAAATCAATTTAGATTCAATCCAATGACTTCTTTTCATAACTGATTTAGATGTTTTTAAAAATACTGTAAGAAATATTTTGAAAAAATGGGTAAAAATAGCATGTTTTGGGGTCTCTGTGTCTAAGTTTTTCACAGAAGTGGGTCTTATTATATATGGCGCGAAGCGTATGATCAAGGCGAATAAACACAATACAAAAACGAATGCCAATTGATTAATACTTTTAAGTTATGGCCCTGAACATGCCGTGTACACTTTTCGTTGGATTCGACCATATACCTGCCCATTTATTGAGAACAAGTTTTAGAGCGTGGTTGCTCGTGAATGTTAAACTACCGATGGTATAACTGTAGAATGCGTTAACCGTTTACGTGCAGATGGTGAAGACAGCCCGCATACACATTAACTTGATACAAAACTTTATCATCGCCATAGCATTAAGATCAATCAACAAATTTAACCACTAAAATGAGTTTAAGTATGCCAAATAGTAGTTCATATTTTAGTCCGTGAGATGGCACTACTAAATTCATGTGTGCATTGCCTATAATTAAGTGGATTTGTTGAATAAATATTAATCAATAAAGCCCTACCTTGAGTTTGACATTTTACTTGGCTGGCATATCAAGTGTCCTAGAGCAGTATTAATTAATATATGCACAGTCAGGGCTATTCTGATCTATTGGTAGTAATATTACGCAGAGAGTCAACTGCATTTGACATTTCATATAAACGGAATCTTTACAAGAAGTCATCAAATCAAGAAGTCTGAGTTTTAATCAGGTTGTCGTGCAGCCAAAGGGTTTCAACTCTTAAATTTAAGCACAATCATAATCTATATAAAGATTTTGGTTCAAAATTATTTGATTTTACAAAAGGGAAAACAGTTGCTCAATCAGCTTTCGCTACCTTGATCAAAAGATGATCCACTGGAAGAAATGCGCGAAGCGCGGACAATATATTTGCTCTCCTTCAAAGGAGGTAAAGGAATGGGGGTAAGCTAATTAGCTGAATCAGATTTGACATATTAATACCAACTTTACCACCGTGGGAAAAATTTGAGCTTTTTGAGGTGCCAAGAATACTGCCAACCGAATACATACATTAAAAAAAATCTAAATCAGCTATGAAAACTTGAGAAATATTAATTCCATTTTATCAAGAAAAACTTAACAATTCAACTCACTTTCATCTATAAATAAATGTGCATATGAGTTTATACCGCCTGATTTATCAAGCAACGACATTATAATTAGATAAGTAATACATCTACCAAATGTCTCATCCATCACATAATTTAAAAAAAACCGTAATTTTACAAACAACCGGTTTTTTACGTTTGAAAGATTGTGCATTTGTTTCAGGCCGTTTATTGTAGTGTTTTGTTTTCCCTAAAGAGCAATGACGTAAAGGTGTTCAAGAACAATATATGGTAGCAGTTTATACTTATACGTAATAAGCGCCCCTCATTTAATAAGGGCCTTACACAATTTGTCAAGTGCCAACTGTCTAAGAAAACCCTTGTCGAAGCACCTGTATAACTAATTTCAGAATAAAATTAAGTTTTCACCGTCCAGTTTCAATTATGATGTGAATATGTGTAACTTGTTTGTAACTTTGATTTCATGATTTAAAAGCGCTTGTGAACATGACTGACTTAAGCGTTACAACACTGTCCTGATAGATTAGAATATTGCGTCCTATATATAGATAGCACAATGTCAATTATTATTGACGGTTATTTGCATTTTATCAGGCACCAGGCACCAAAAACCATTATGCGTTTTGCCTACAAACAAGTTCAGAGCTTTTCACACATCTCATGTAGAACATTGTCTCTCTGTACCTTCAATCGCCATTTGGGTTTTACTTTGCATACATAACACCTGCAAACCTTCCAAACTATCACAATGCGCCAAATTCAAGATTCCACTCGCTAATACTGGGTAGGTACCAGGTTGGTACTATTCCTACATACTTTTGGCCATCCTGCGTTGTTTACACGTTATCTCGATCTCTATCTCGCTATGTCTCTCTGCCTATCTCTCCCTGTCCTTCATCCATGTCTCTGTCTGTGTGCAGTAATGGCATAATACCTCTTAAGTAATACTTTTCTTTCTTACGCGACTTTTTCGTGCGCTCTCCATTTCTCTCTTTCTCTCTTCCGTCGCTTTCACCCTCTCTTCGTCTTTATCTCCATCACAAAGTAGAGAATAACATATCCATACAATGAGCTTTGTCTGCAAAACCTGTTTCAGCGCCTTAACCGATTCTAACAATCGAAACAAGGTTGTTCTTAAAATTAATTCTGACCATACTATATACAAATCTAAGCATTAATGATTAGTCTCAGACTGCTGTATTAGCATACCCAATTAACTACTCCATCTTGTGAAGAGAGGCATGTATGGCTGACAGTGCCGAGTTTTCAAAAGCTTGAATTATTAAAGGATTTCGGGGGTCCTGTTACTAAATAGTTTGGAGCCCTTTTTGAGACCTTTCTGAGGTCGATCCATGATTCAAGTATAAGGTAAATTGATACCAAAGGGAGTGTGATTCGGATTATTCAATGTTCCAAGGACGGGGTTGAAATTGCCAATATTCAGGGCATCTATAGTATTTACCTAATATTAAAAATATCCTCTTGATATGTCCGCAAATGTGTCCCCAACCGTGTCGCGCTGCGAAAATTTTAAGAGGGAGAAATTTCAAAGTCGCTCCATTGCCCTATCCAAAAGAGAATTTACTTTACAAGAGGGAAAAAGTCACTGCTCAATCAGCGTTCGCTACCTTGATCAAAAGATGATCTACTGGAAGAAATGCGCGAATTTATTTGCTCTCCTCCACAGGAGGTAAAGGAATGGGAGTAAGCTGAATAGCTGAATCAGATTTGTCATATTAATACCAACTTCACCACCGTGGGAAATATTTGAGCTTTTCGAGGTGCCAAGAATACTGCCAACCCAATACATCAAACCCATTCAGAGCAACAACATGCACATATTTATCCCCTTAGATCCTATGACCTAACAAAAGCCATCCGAAGCACTTTCACATTCAATACAAGGTTTGGTACAGTCTGCTGAAGCTTTTCACTTTCGCTGCAAGCATAACTGATTATTTGAAGTAATAAAATACTTGCATGACATTTAACGATGATTTCATTTTATCCAATATTTTGGCCAATTGTCTTGGCCCAATAATGATGCATATAGTACATAGAGAAGAAATCTTCTGTGCATTAAATGTGTCGCATACACGAAATAGAGCAGGATTTCAAGCAAGGTAGTGTTACCATTTGCAGACTTGCCTTACATTATCACTCTCGCGTGTTATTGTTACACCTCCCAAGACCAACCTATATCGTCACGCGTTTTAATTTTCAGGTAATTGCTCCATTTATATGTATGTTATTAACCACCTCCGTCATGAAACTGGGTATAATTAACAGAAGTGAATAATTTAATAAAACGTTCAAACCTGCCCGAATGTCTCTCTTTTGTGACCTTCTGGAAATATATTCATATATGAAAACAAAATGCCTAGAATTGAGAATTTGTCAAGCGATTCTTGATAAATACACCGGCCCATTTATTAAGAACAAGTTTTAGAGCGCGGTTGCTCGTGAATGTTAAACTACCGATGGTGTAACTGTTTACCGTAAAATGCATTAACCTTTTACGTGCGGATGGTGAAGACAGCCCGCATACACATTAACTTGATACAAAACGTTATCATCACCATAGCATAAAGAGCAATCAACAAATTTAATACACTAAAATGAGTTTAAAGATGCCAAATAAGAGTTCATAATTAGTTCGTGAGATGGCGCTGGAAAATTCATGTGTGCATTGCCTATAATTAAGTGGATTTGTTGAATAAATATTAATCAATAAAACCCTACCTTGAGTTTGACATTTTACTTGGCTGGCATATCAAGTATCCTAGAGCAGTATTAATTAATATATGCACAGTCAGGGCTATTCTGATCTATTGGTAGTAATATTACGCAGAGAGTCAACTGCATTTGACATTTCATATAAACGGAATCTCTACAAGAAGTCATCAAATCAAGAAGTCTTAGTTTTAATCAGGTTTTCATGCAGCCAAAAGGTTTCAACTCATATCAGAAGCATAATCATAATATATATAAAGATTTTGTTAAAAAAATATTTTATTTTACAAGAGGGAAAACAGTTGCTCAATCAGCTTTCGCTACCTTGATCAAAAGATGATCTACTGGAAGAAATGCGCGAAGCGCGGACAATTTATTTGGTCTCTTCCATAGGAGGTAAAAAATGGGAGTAAGTTAATTAGCTGAATAAGATTTGACATATTAATACCAACTTCCCACCGTGGGAAATATTTGAGCTTTTCGAGGTGCCAAGAATACTACCAACCCAATACATACATTTAAACAAATCTAAATCAGCTTTGAAAACTTCAAAGCAATTATTGTTTGAGATTCAAAGAAATATTAGTTCCCTTTTATCAAGAAAACCTTAACAACAATTCAACTTACTTTCATCTATAAATAAATGTACATATGGGTTTATACCGCCTGATTTATCAAGCAGCGACATTATAATTAGATAAGTAATACAACTACCAAATGGCTCATCCATCACATAATTTTAAAAAAAACAGTTTATACTAACACGTAATTAGCGCCCCTCATTTAATAAGGGCCTTACACAATTTGTTGAGTGTCTAAGAGAACCCTTGTCGAAGCACCTGTATAAATAATTTCAGAATAAAATTACGTTTTAACCGCCCAGTTTCAATTATGATATGAATATGTGTAACTTGTTTGTAACTTTGATTTCATGATTTAAATGTGAACATGACTGACTTACGCGTTACAACACTGTCCTGATAGATTAGAATATTGCGTCCTATATATAGATAGCACAATGTCAATGACTTCACTAACTGGAGCTAAAGCATTTTAGGCTATTAATCCGCATAATAAAAACAATTCCTATTCTCTGCTGAATTTGAATATTTTGACGGTAATTTGCATTTTATGAGGCACCTGACACGAAAAAATCATTATGCGTTTTGCTTGGGAACGAGTCTAGAGCTTTTCACACATCTCATGTAGAACATTGTCTCTCTGTACTTTCCATTGCCATTTAGGTTTTACTATGCATACATAACACATGCAAACCTTCAAGATTCCACGTGCTATTACTGGGTAGGTACCAGGTTCGTATTATTCCTGCAATTTTGTCCATCCCAATTTGTCTACACTTTGTCTCGATCTCTATCTCGCTATGACTCTCTACCTGTCTCTTTGTGTCCTTCATCCATGTCTCTGTCTGGTTGCATTAGTGGCATATACCTCTTTAGTAATACTTTTCGTTCTTGCTCGACCTTTTCGTGCGCTCTCCATTTCTCTCTTTCTCTCTCCCGTCGCTTTCACCCTCTCTCCGTCTCTATCTCCATCACAATGTAGAGAATAACATATCCATACAATGAGCTTAGTCTGCAAAACCTGTTTCAGTGCCAACCGATTCTAACAATTGAAAAAAGGTTGTTCTTTTAATTCTGACCATACTATACAGAGACGAAATCTAAGCATTAATGATTAGTTTCCAACTGCCATCTTGTGAAGAGAGGCATGTATGGCTGACAGTGCCGAGTTCAGTGCTATTTCAAAAGCTTGAATTATTTAAGTAATATAGAGGTAAGATTTAGAAGTAGAGGCGGATTTAGTGGTCCTGTTACTAAATAGTCTGGAGCCCTTTCTGAGGTCGATCCGTGATTCAAGTATAAGGTAAAGTGATACCAAATGGAGTCTGATTCGGATTATTCAATATTCCAAGGACGGGGTTGAAATTGCCAATATTCAGGGCATCTATAGTGATTACCTACTTTTAAAACTTTTTACACGTATACATTGAAAGCTTTGATATTAAAAACATCCTCTTGATATGTCCGCAAATGTGTCCCCAACCGTGTCGCGCTGCGAAATTTATAAGAGGGGGAGAGTCCAAAGTCGCTCCATTGCCCTGTTCAAAAGAGAATTTACTTTACAAGAGGGAAAAAAGTCACTGCTCAATCAGCGTTCGCTACCTTGATCAAAAGCTAAGATGATCTACTGGAAGAAATGCGCGAAGCACGGACAATATATTTGCTCTCTTCCACAGGAGGTAAAGGAATGGGAGTAAGCTAAATAGCTGAATCAGATTTGACATATTAATACCAACTTCACTACCGTGGGAAATATTTGAGCTTTATGAGGTACCTAGAATACTACCAACCCAATACATCAAACACATTCAGAGGAACAACATGCACATATTTACCCCTTAGATCCTATGACCTAACAACAGCCTTCCGCATCACTTTCATATTCAATAAAATGTTTGTTACAATCTACTGAAGCTTTTCAATTTCGCTGCAAGCATTACTGATTATTTGAAGTAGTAAAATACTTGCATGACATTTAACGATGATTTCATTTTATTTTTTATAAATTGGGGTTTATCACTTGTAGACATCATATATCATGCTAACTTGGATAAAGTTAAATGTATTGCAAATATGCTGCTTTAAAAACGACACGAGTGAGATAATGTTTTAAAGTGGCTGAATGATTCATTAGAAAATTGAGTGCAGAAATAAATTTCAAAATGTCATGGTCTTTTTTAATACAAATAATCTTGTACGCATGACGGGGCTAATGTCGAATAACTGGTTTGGATGTTATCACGCAAGTAATCTTGTACGTACAAATAAATATGGTTTTTTATATCATGTATTCTATTTATTGTTATATGATGAGGGAATGAATGAATGAATGAATGAATGAATGAATGAATGAATGAATGAATGAATGAATGAATGAATAAATAAATAAATAAAAAGAATGAATGAATGAATGAATGAACGAACGAACGAATGAATGAGAGAATGAATGAATGAATGAATGAATGAATGAATGAATGAATGAATGAATGAATGAATGAATGAATGAATGAATGAATGAATGAATGAATGAATGTATTTGCTTAAAACAATCTTTTTTTTTGTGACCTTAAGCTCTTGGCGCTTACTTTTTCACTTTCTGATTTGCGTTCTGTTAGTCTAGTCTCAAACACCGATGTAATTTTTTGGGCAGCATTTGAAAAAAAAAGGTGTCATTATATCCCCGAGGGGTTCAAACTCTGCCTTCTTACAAGCTCTTACATTACTAAATAGTAGCATTGGGTTATAAGCAAAACCATGTACTAGCCCAATAATGAACGCATATAAAGTTATTGAACTAACCTTCAGGGTAATGTGATATAACCATCATGCAATTATTGCTAACTACATGTATGCACACAACACAGGGGCACTCACATTAGGTAATTGACCCGTACTAGTAGCGCTGTGCTGTGGGTATAGGAGATGAATTAGTTAGCGTCATATATCAAAAAGTATAAAAGCTCTGATTTTAGTACTTGCTCTATATATCAATTACTTATTCTTTTCAAAATATCTGAATTTTTAATCCGGTACAAGCTTTAATAACGGGGGAGCATGCATTTGTATGAGAAAGGAAATCTACCATCTTATCCAAACTCCCGTGTTAATCCAATGCACATTTTGCTTCACCGGGCCGCCCTGACTTGGTCGCGTTTGGAAGAGGAGTGCCATCAAACCGTAATAGGTACAAATTTAGTACTTTCTGTCAATCAAGTATGGTTTATTTTCTACATGTCAATATTTAAATTATTAGCATAGTCCTTATAATAACGGTGGAGCGCCTTGATGAGTAAATGGTAGCAAACCAGTGAAAAATCCCCAAAACTCAGTCAGTGGAGCTCCACCCGTACATGTCAATAGCAGAGGATGATTTAAGGAAGCCCCATCATGCACTGTAAAAGTATTATCACTAGAGTTTCAACTGCTACTTTACTTTCCAAATCCCATTGAATTCTGTGCAAAAGATGTTGTTTTAGAATTGTGTGTGTGTCATTATTACTTGGCCGATTTCAGATCTAAAGTGATGTATGGATGAAGGATAATTCACACCTTCTGTAGATAACATAAAATGTAAAATCGACCAATTTTTTGAAGGCGTTTTTATTGTAAATATATCTGTCCAAATTCAAATTTAACCATGCACGTGTGTATGCAGTGGGCGGGCAGTGGTGTCATGTTCACTCACACAGCTGTGCTAACCATGGAGCTATTATAAGATGGAGAGGAAATAGATTACGTAACGCATTGAAACCTTGTGCCGATTTGAAATCTGACAAGCTATTCATCGAAAGGTACCTTTTGTTTGGGACAAAGGGCTTCCACCATTAAATCGGTAAGCTGACCCGACAGTGTATTAACGCTTTACCTAGCAGGCTACTGTCAATAAGTGATCAAATGCAAGTCGCGTGAAAGCGCTTAATGGAATGAAAAGTACCTATTGTTATACATAAACCCAAGGGTGTGATTGAGTAGCCGTAAGCACAAAAGGCACACATTAGCCGCTAATGCATAGTTCGTTGTCACCCCACTGACATTAGGTGCTTCATTTAAATAAATTGAATGCGCCTGCTGAATGATTACACATCATGGCTGCCATGTCTATAATGCATGGTATTAAATAGCTACGTCCCGGGAGCTACGTATGCATGTAACATATAATAAGTATACAGGTATAGGCCTATATAAAAGTTGTTTTACAAATTGAGATTTTATTTTATTTTATTTTAAGAAGGAGAATGTCATAATCAGTGGCGTACTGAAGGGGGGCAGCTCTTCTGTGAGAGGTCTTGGGAGGGATGAGGTTGAAAGAGGGATATGAAGAATGAGAGGGACTGGAGGAAGAGAGAAAGAGGAAGAAATAAAGAGAAATAAATAAATATACGTAAATAAATAGAAAGGTAAGGAAAATGATAGGAATGAGAGGGGACAAAACGTAAGAGGGGATGGAGAAGGGAAGGGAGATAAGAAGAGGGAGTGATACTTTAGCAAGTACAGAGAAAGGAAAAGAAATGAATGACAAATAAATGTAGGCCTTATAATAATTATTATAGAAACTAAACACAGCCCCCCCTCCCTAACACTAACAGCACTATAGGCAGCCATTCGATAATGCCAATGCCTTTATGCGTTACGTATTTAAAACGCCCAGTCAGATGTATTTTACACCTGCCAAGCACAAGTCACCCAATTTCGAAAATTGGACGTTGAATGTACACTCTCATGAATATTGATTGGCAACATTTTCCAATATGTCAGCGCTCAAATCGGACACAATAGAACAATAGACCATTCAGTGCGTTGGTGCTAACCACAAGACTTGCTGGGAAGTGCTTTTAAAAATCATCCTCTGTGTCAATAGCGTCATTATCGATTGGATTAGTCGACCGTAGCGGACAATTCGATCGCTCATTGGATTAATATTATCACGTGTTAAGAAATGTGCATTGGACAATCGATTACTATAATGGTTTAGTACTGCATATTTCGGTTTAATCTTCACTAGGCGGGTTTATGGCTGAAAAAGTCACGGTGAATTTGCCGTGGACAAAACTGCACTATGCACGCCAAAATGTTGGCGAATCAGTTTAGTCCTTGTATGGCTCACTGTGAAATGTCAAGCGGTATTCAAAGTATTATTAAACTATTGCCATTTATTTGAGCATAAAACATTCATGTTTCTCATTAGTCATCTAAGGTCAAGTGAAAAAGTGATACCGTATCAGCAAATACACGGTAATACCAAATATTGACATTATAATCAATCTGTTCATAAAGTCACTATTAGTTTGCCTGCAAACTATTGTTTGATACGGTTAAAGTGTTTTTCGTTGTTGATATTGTTCTATGGATGGTACAAGATGAGATATTGAGGGGTGTGAAATTATCAGCCTGGGCAATTCGATATTTCCACGGTCAAAATATTTACAGGGATCAAAAATCAAAACTAATCAAACTTTTTCAATACCTCTGCCAAATTATTTCCCTCGTGTTTCCTAAATGTTGTAAGAATATGTCAGATGCCATACAATGCCCCGGCAAGGTATGCTCATACATTTGGGCGGCGCTCAATAGACAATATTTATATAATTAAAGATAGAGATAAAAAGAATTTATCGCGTCTGATGTCACTGCCAATTACGATCCTTGATTGGTTAACACAGGTTTAGCGCGTAAAAGGAAGACCGATCTATCTGGTACTGATCGGAGAAAAGGAACAGCAGCAAATGGCGAAAACGTTTACTTTTACAAGGCAAAAAGCAGTTTTTCTTACTAGGCATTGTTGACATGGTGCCTTCGCCAAAGAAAGTTTCCTACTACAAAGACCTAACTTTTAAGATGGTTTGCATGTTTGAAAGTGCAAAATTAACAATAAGGCGGCCGCGTTCAGCAAGTCATCATCACGACACTTGTAAACAAACCGTGCTCGAGTTTGATTGACAGATGACGTCAGACGCGATAAATTCTTTTTATCTCTGTCTTTAATAATCTGGTCCCATTAAGACCCAAAGACCCAAAGTCTTCTTCTAAACGTGCTCGATTCATGATGTAACGCAACGAAAGCGCAGGGCACAGACAGCATGGACAAGCACATATGCGAAAACGCAATGAATCGTAACCCTATTAGCCTGCAGCACCGCCGGGAATTTACCACGGTGACTATCAATCACTAAATCAACCATTTATTTTTGATGTTTTTAGAAATATTATTTGCTCTTAATTTAAAAGAAATCTCTCGGTAATTAGGACAGATTAAAATCAAATATTTAACATGAAAACGTTTTCAGTTTTCAAGACCATTTTTTGTAAATTCCTAGTTCTGTCTGTCCATTACTTAATTCGAAATCCTATTCGACTGAGTAAATTGGCATAGTCATATTTGGCTCAATGGTTTATTCTTTGAATATTTAAATTAAATTAATTATTCTGGGTCTCATACCCAACAAGAACAAGGCCCTTTTAGAGTCCGTTTGTACAGTGTATATTATAAGCATTAAAGAACTCAGCTCTGTCCTAGAGAGATTGAGATATATGTCTCACGACTGATAGTAAGACTACATCTGTGTGTTTTCCCGCCATCTCTCGGGAAAATGGCGCGAAAATTTTAGTAAGGTGCGAAACAGTCTCACGTAGATAACACAATGATAGCACGTCATTCGCCACGGGTTTATAACCATGACAGCGTGACCCGCTTTTTAACAAAATGATACATTTAAAGGAGAAAAAGGTGTCTCGAATGTGCAGCCTGCAGGTATCTAAATATTACAGGACGAATAATTATTTACAAGCAAAGTAAAACAATTTACTTTAATACTTGCTTGTGGAATTAATTTGTTTTGGGTAGAGCGTAAGTTAAAAGCTGAACTTTGCGAAGTGAGTATTTCAACCGTTTGGAAACTGACTTAAACCAAGAAATATCATTACATCGAGAGATAACTCAGTTCATAGGTCTTTCATAATCGTACCTAGAGTATTTATAGAAATTGCTTAAGGGGGTACTACACCCCTGCCCAATTTTGTGCCTATTTGTGCATTTTTCTTAAATATTATAGCGCATTGGGGACAAGTAATATATGTGACACGATCTGGTCCATGGGGCCAAAGGCGGCAAATTTGACACTGAAATAAAGGCAAAAATATGGATTAAAAAATAAGAAAATACACAAGAAAATAGACATCACAAAACTTCATAACTTTAGAACCAAGTATGCTAGACCTTTGGTGTTTTCATTATTAGACCTATCTTTTGTATAAGGTAATAATAATAGTAACTCAATTTTCAAAAATGCCTCCTTTGGCCCCCATGGACCAGATCGTGTTACATATGTATATTATAGGGGCAAGGACTACAACTACTGCACTGGAAATTTTATTTCAGCACAGACAATAGTTATGGAGTTACACTCAAAAATGAGGGAAAACCAATATTTAATCAATAAATCAATAACTACTTACTCTGAGTTGCTGAATTTTCAGTACCGTAGTTATGATCATTGCCCCTATAATATACATATCTTACTTATCACCAATGTGCTATTAGTTTTTGAGAAAAATGCAAAAATAGGCACACAATTGGCCAGGGGTGTAGTACCCCCTTAATCGAATGTCAAGGGTGCAAACCCTGGTCTTTGGACGTAAAGCAAATATTGTCAGCTGACTTTCACCAATGTTGCGAGGGACTAGAGGAGAAGCCAAATTCATATTACTTTAAATGCACAGACCTTTAAAAGGCTGTGCAATAATTACTCTGATCCAGAATTCAAAATCTGCTTAATGCTCTAAATATTTGATGAGCATATAGTGAGCAGAATATTTCGAATATGTGAACATTTTTGCAAGTACTGTTTCATTCTGTCTTTGTAGTGCATAATGTTATATATGTGACCCAAATATATATGCAAATCTTGCTTAAGATGCCAAAATTACTTTTCACCGTTTTGGCTTTACAACGCAGTTTCTAGCGTCTAAAATTCGAATAGTCCTGGATATTCTTACTGGACTTCATTTAAATTATAGGTGATATTTTTAATTAAGACAACGAAAGACCAATGTGTACCGATAATATTTTGGACGTAAAATCAATCAGTAGAGCAATTCTTCCAAGTAAGCTTGACAATAATATGTTTAACGCTTTTATAATAACGCACTTTATTTTTAATTTGAAGGTTTGTTTGTTTCAATGGGCTAAGGAAAATATCCAAATCTATCACCCTTTTATACTTCATAAACTGTCGATAATGCTTGAACTACAACACACGGCTGCAATTACAGTAATAATTCTCTTTGAATAATATATGACAGTAGTTCAGAGACCGCTCGTCAATGTTCAAAGAAACTCTAGATATTTTTGATCTCGAGTCCATAAAACTTTGATATTATTGATATCATTTGCTTGGGAACAGGTGTTTTTGAAAGCCATATAATCATTTTGTGTTAGACGTATATGGAGCACGAAGAGGCGGTATTCCATATTGTATCACTTAATATTGACTTTCAGTTTCAAATGAGTCTTTTCCTTTGTTGCAAACTATTATTCATTTTGCTCGATAGCAACGTTGAGAGAACAATTGCTCAATATTTTTGTAAGTACTGTTTCTCTTTGTCTTTTTAGTGCACAGTGTTACAAAGGTTCACAATATGTCTCGTAAAACTTGCTTGAGTTCCCAAAATTTGTTTTCACCGTTTTGTCTCTCCAACGCATTATTTCTTACTCCTTAAATTCACCCAGGTGGATATTATTACTGGACTTCCCTTAGAATATACTAGGCAGGACCATCCCAGGAAAAACGCCCTTTACTTTTAATATGAAGGTTTGTTCGGTTTTAATGGGCTAAGGAAAATATCGAAAATCTTGCTAGCAGTATCTGGTCTGTCAATGCCCCTGGCTTGCCGGAAGCGAATGGACTTGCAAAATCATTACTATTTCATGAGTACCTACCTATGATCAAAGAACATTTAAACAAATATATATGAGTAGTAAACTTATTTACACACGGGATCATATCTGCTCAATAATCTGTAAAGTGAAGCCACTATCCAGTGGAAACTTCTTATTGGGCAATAAAGTCGAGGTTAAGGGTAACATTTGGGTAACATGAGAATCAGCATACTATCAGATTACAGATGACTGTTGAAGCATCATCATTATAAATATCATCTCCGTCATCTCATTATCATTATCAGCATCATCATTAGCGCCAATCCGGTTTGAAATGGGCAATTAGCCTGAATCGTCAAAAGGTGGCTGAAAAGAACAAAAAACGGACCATTTTGTCGAAAAGTGAGGGGGACACGTCCCCCTGTCCCCCTCGGGATTGACGCCCATGATCATCATACATCACAGCTACACCAACCCCATAAACCTACTTATTTTGACAAGGCTAACCAAGACTCAGAATGTTGACCTATGTATACAAGGACTTTGTACACCTGAAGCTGCGCAATCGATTTGAGACTAACCTTACCAGCAAACGAAACATTTGCATTGTTGCACTGTTAAGTTATGTGTGTTTTTGTTATTGAACAATAACGTTTACTTGCAACCATCTTGAATTATTTACATAATGCTATTATATGGTACCAATGCATTATGTAGCTTCCCTTAAGGGTAGATGCGATATTGTTGTTCGGAGCAATAAATAAAAAATCGATTTTCATTGTCTAAATCAATAAATTATTGAAAAATAGCACTTTGATATTTTGCAAAGGTTCATTATACAAATCATATGTACTTTGAAAACATGCTTGATTTATTGTTGTTAATGAGTTATGTACGTTTTACAAACGTGTTGTTGTTTTAGCCCTCTTTACAACATAACTCAAGAACCACAGGACCTACAAAAGTATATCTGTGATATTTGAATTCTTCTACACCATGTACACACTCGATGAAATGATCAATGCAACGTTTGCCAAAGCTCACTAACATTCGCAAGATGCTGTGAACTACCAAATCGTAACAGTTTAAAATAGTTGTTAACCTTAATGAGCAAGGATGACCCACAACAAGATCAAGTCATTTGGAGGTTTATTGAACGTTTCAGTACGTCAGATGCAAACCATTCTCCAACATATCGAATGTGCTAGGTTTAAAAAGCGGCTTAATTTAATCCAAGTTCACTTTGATGATCTTTGTAATTTTTGTTCGATACAATTTCTTTCGAAAGTAAAGGAAAATATTGGCAGTAGCAAAATTCTTTCTTTCCATACATTGAGGAGTTCAGCAAAAGATCGCAAAGGATATAAATCGAATATAAATTTGATTCTTGTGTATTTAATTCAAGTTCGTTACGCAGCAGGTGCTTGCACTTGTTACCATGGCATAATAGTCATCCATTGTTACAAGCTATTGTTTTCCCTTCTTAGGGTAATGACTATGTTTTCCCTTGCTAGGTTAATTGCTAGGTTAATGACTATTAACCTAGCAAGGGAAAACAATAGCTCCAAATGTAATCACGATAAAATTTGCACATCCAAATCTATTACCTTTTTTATACTTCATAATCTGCAGATAATGCTTGAAGTACAACACACGGCTTTAATCATAATAAGAATTCTTTGTGAATAATATATGACAATAGTTCAGAGACCGCTCGTGAATGTTCAAAGAAACCTTAGTAATTCCTGATCTCGAGTCCATAAAACTTTGATATTATTGATATCATTTGCTTGGGAACAGATGTTTTTGAAAGCCATATAATCATTTTGTGTTAGACGTAAATGGAGCACAGAGAGGCGGCATTCCATATTGTATCACTTAATAATGACTTTCAAATGAGTCTTTTCCTTTATTGCAAATTATAGCTTATTATTAATTTAACTCGATAGCACTGGTAAAACTTTATATTTAAGGCTAGATTCGAATCGGTATTTAAAAGCGGATTTCGTGATCCACAGCATCATCCCCCACTGTTCTCAAAAAAAGTTGAGATTTTTATACCACTGGAAACCTCTGGCTACGTAATGTTTATGTACAAAATATCCTTGCAGATTAATTCGTTTAGCAAAAATATTGTGAAATTTGAATGACGGTACACCAGAACCAAATTACAATACATAATCTATGTATAATCATTTCGCAATCGCAAAATTTCCTTTTGTATTGAGGAGAAAATTCGGTGAAAATCGGAAAATTTTCAGCCGATACTTTTCTACAAAAAAACTGACCATCCCCAAAGTTTGACCTCAAGAACGATATGTCGCAGGTAGGTCAAACTATACTTTTTCTGATTCCTTGAAATGAGAGGAATAATTTGAAATTTGACCATGGTGTTGACCTTTAACCATGAATATGGCCGGAGTGGCGAGAATTATTTTTTGTTAACATCTTGAATGTGTTGTAGGACCATAAAAGGAAGCTAAAAGTTGGTTTGGTAGAGTCCTGTGGGGATCATCATTAAATTCCGGTATATGCCGGACTAATAGTTGAATATGGCTTAAACATTTCATATACAGAAAAATAAAGACACAGGGCATATATGTCATAATTAGAACAAGCAGCCAAAAGCTGCATCTAAAAGACCTCAAATAAAGACGCGATGATCCAAAATCCCAAGGATGATACAAAAATTGCATATTGTTCAATGCCATATTGATTTGTACACAAAGCGTTCTTGAACAATAGAACTAACGCCGTGCTTTCCATTGATTGCAACATGTTTTTTATGACCGTTTCTTTAATTCTCAACCAATTTCAACAAAATGAGGTCTTACATCAGAGCTAAAGGATACAGGTACTGGTTTTTAATGTTGATATATTGTGTAGGATATACAGGGGTAAACATAACTGGTACCTTAATTCGTTTGCTGTCTGTGTGGTTCAAAACCAACCAAATCAATTCATGATCAATAAAGTCATTCATTATTGTTGAAATTTTATTCCTTGTTTATCGTGGCTGCTGTGGTTAAAAACAATTCCTCTCCTTTGTCGCTTTCTTCAACGGGTTTCTTTGATCTTTCGTTCTCTTTTTCTGCTTCTTTTCCTCTCCTTTCCCCACCTTTATGACCTCATCCTACTTCCTGTCTTTTTTCGCAGTCAACGTTCCTTGTTTATTTTCCTAATTCATTTGGATAATTCTGAAGTTGTATTCAGAGTCTAATTTGATTGTCTAATTTTTGTTAATCTTGTCAATCTACTACTTTATCAAAATTTGACGTATGTAAGTTAAGCCTGTTACAAATGTGCGTTCTTCAATCAGTATTCAGCTTTGCCTTAATCCTGTTGGATTGCAAAATGCGGAGGATCATACTTGTCATATGTATGTCTTAACTTTCCTTTTAAAACAGAACTGAGACAAAGATATATTAACCTATTTTTGAAAAACAATTAAAGGAACGCCAGCTTTAGCTTGTTTATCATCTAAAACATACTGCGGACTTATTACATAACCATTTTATCGTATAATGCAAATGATTTTGTGTGCAATAATGTTCAAATAGTCAATAACATAAACTGTTTTGTAAGTTATTCAAATCGAATTTCTCTTTAATATGGAAAAATCTTTATGATTTAGAGTTGACTCCGGGACATAGCAATTTATTGGTTATGCATTAGTTTACTCTAATAATGTATACATCAAATGATATTAATTCTTTCTTTATTTTAAGTTATGCCAAAAACAACCGATTCTTTATCAGGTAGTGTTGTTAATTGAACTATTATATTTGTAGTTTGTAAAATACACACACACTCTAAACATTTACTTGCATACTTCAATAGGTAGGTTAAAAAGCAGTGGTACATGTACAAAGCCATTTCAAATATTGATATCCATTTTCAGAGTAATGCATACTGATATTGCACAACTGTCGTTAAAAATCCAAAACTTGATACCTTTTACCATTCCTAATGCATATTAATATAATCAGAGTATCTATACCTAATACATATTCATTCAATGGTATGAGTTAGGGTTTTGGTTAGAGGGCTAGATGGGTAAGCGATTCTAGAATACATCATCCTTCATTGATCCACGTTTAGCAGTATGCATTCTGTGTATTAGATTCTGGGGCATGAACGGCATGGTTGTTCAGTAATATTTGTAACAAAAAAACTTTCGTGGTTTCTTAGCATCATTATTGTAAATAATACGATATGTGGGTGGATAAACGGAAGGGAATAAATGCATCTTAATACAAGTATATCTTGCAGGCTTCCTATGCAATTTCCTTACTGGAGCCCCTATGCGTATATTTATGCATTTCAACTCTCTATTAAATAAATAAAAAAATAATGTAGAAGGCTACTCATAAAGTTCATAGCTAATCTAAAGTTCTTTAGCAGCATTTTAGAAAAGGTCACTATCAAAATACATTTCAAGCACAATACAAACGATGCACAATTTAAAATTGCACAATCACTGTCTCTGAAATTAAAAGCATCTATGTGTTTACAGATTACTATGTGAACAGAATGATTCAATCAATCTTGCCTCCCAATTAGCCCTGGAACTTGTGGGCTTCATAACTGGTATTGTTGGTCGAAAGGATTATAAACATGTACATAAAAACACTTGACGAACCCATCCGTGACGTCATATTTTGGTAAAAATTTTCGGTTTTGTAAACAATCACCTCTCATCAAAAGATCAAGTAAAGGTTTTTGACCCAAATTTTGTTGGACCACATAACAACAAAAGGTTTTTTAATTTGTTTTTCATTGTCAAGTACTAGATATAAATTCCAGGAAACGATTTTCCATTTCCAAGAATTTTAAATTCTTTCTTTATTTTGTGTTATACAAAAAAAAACAGTTTCCTTATCAGGAAGTGTTGTTAATTGAACTATTATATTTGTCGCTCTTTCCAGCATTTAAGAAAAGGTCACTATCAAAATACATTGCTTCATAAATGGTATTGTTGGTCGAAAGGATATATAGAAGAATGTATATCTAAACTGTCAAACACTTATCAAACCCATCCGTGACGTCATATTTTGGTAAAAATGTTCGGCTTTTGAAACAAGCATTTCTCATCAAAAATCAAATAAACATTTGTTGACCCAAATTTTGTTGGACAACATAACAACAAAAATTTTCTGGATTTTTTTTCTTCACATTTTCAAGAACTAGATTTAAATTCAAGGAAACGATTTTCAATTACTATCTTTATTTAATGTTATGCAAAAAATAACCATTTCTTTATCAGGTAGTGTTGTTAGTTGAACTATTATATTTTGTCGTTGTGTGAAAACACACACACACTCTAAACATTTACTTGCATACTTCAATAGGTAGGTTAAATAACTGTGCTACATGTACAAAGCCATTTCAAATATTGATATCCATTTTCAGAGTAATTGCACAACTGTTGTTAAAAATCTAAAACTTGATACCTATTAACTTTCCTAATGCATATCAATATACACAGAGTATATATACCTAATGCATATTCCTTCAATGGTATGAGTTATGGTTTGGGTTAGAGGGCTAGATGGGTAAGTGATTCCAGAATATATCATCCTTCGGCATTGATCCACATTTAGCAGTATGCATTCTGTGTATTGGATTCTGGGGCATGAACGGCATGGTTGTTGAGGAATTTCGTGGTTTCTTAGCATCATTATTGTAAATAATACGATATGTGGGTGGATAAACAGAAGGGAATAAATGCATCTTAATACAAGTATATCTTGCAGGCTTCCTATACAATTTCCTTACTGGAGCCCCGATGTGTATATTTATGCATTTCAACTATCTATTTAATAAATATAAAAATAATGTAGAAGGGGAACTCATAAAGTTCATAGCAAATCTAAAGTTCTTATAGCAGCGTTTTAGAAAAGGTCACTATCAAAATTATATTGCAAGCACAAAACAAATGATGCATAAGTAAAATTGCATAGTCAATGTCTCCGAAATTAAAAGCAACTATGTTATGTGTTTACAGATTACTATGTGAATAGAATGATTCAATTAATCTCGCCTCCCAATTAAAGTTGGTTTGGTCTTAACCCTGGAATTATGGAAACTTTTGGGCTTCATAAATGGTATTGTTGGTTGACAAACATTTGACGAATATGTTGGGAAAAATATTCGGTGTTGGAAACAATCACATCTCAAAAAATCAAATAAACTTTTGACCCAAATTTTGTTGGATAACATGACAACAAAAAATTCTTTTTATAAATTTTCAAGAACTAGATATAAATTCTGGGAAACGTCTTTTCATTTGATCAACTTCAACGAAAATGGTTGCAATTTAGGTGAAAATCGTGCTTTTTTATGATTCGCTCAAAATGGAGCATTTTTCAATAGTTTTTGGTGATTTTTTTCTCAAATTTGGTCAACATTTAAAAGGTAGACAATTTCTGCTTTGTTGTTTATTTACGGATACCGCTATTGTACTTCAGAGGGCAGGCTGTAGTATCTAATATAATAAAATCCTACTGAATCACATTGAATCGTCTAAGCCCACTTATGATCACAATATTCTGTATGTTACATTGAAACATTTTATAAGTATATTCTGTACGTATGAGAAAAATGTCAAAATAGCTACATAATAACTAAATCTGAGCCTGGTAAATATTGTTTGTATTGAGTATGTATTACGTGACCTTTACAACTGTAATAGAGACATATCTTTTAATGTTTTAAACGAAATGCTTGCTTGGGAAATGTTGACAACATTTGAAAAACTTCTCACAGGGGAGAAGTGGTGGCAATTGCGTATCTTTGTTTATTACTTTACGAACAGAAAATGAAACGTTCTGAGTGTCCTTTCAGATATATCGTACACTCACGTATTACCTAAATCGGGGGCTCAACTTGAATTTTGGTAGTGGTGTGGGGCGCAGAGCTACAATTGTTTGAGGCTTAAACAACTGGGGCTTAAGGAACTGCCAGAGAGCTTGACAAAGGGAATCTTGACCTTTACATGTAAGGCTCTAAATAAGAGCAGACATACCTGATTTTGATCTGTTTTAATTTTTTTTTAAATTTTGACACTGTATTCAAGAGTTTGAATATAATTGATAGTTCGTCGTTTCTTAATACTAGATCGGAAGTCGGAGCATACATTGGCATTGACTAAAATGTCCTCAAGGTCAATTTGCCTTCGTGACGTGAAAATATATATGTCGTATATGGTGTAATACTATGGATGGCGGAAACCTTCAAAATACGCCTAAGAATACGCCTAAGAATACGCCTAACCTTAGACGTCTAAGATGCCATCTTAGACGTCTAAGATGCATTCTTAGGCGTCTAAGATGCAATCTTAGGCGTCTAAGAAATTCGCAGTAGACTTAAATCAACGAATCACAGGACCAGAAATCCCAAACAACCAATCATCTTAGGCGTATTCAATTATTGACCAATGAAATCTTAGACGCCTAAGATTTTACACGCCTAAGAATTCTTACACGTCTAAGATTGATATTTTAGTGATGGACGGTATCACCAATGTGATTTTCTCTGAGGACTTGCAGCAAAATTGATTAATTGGTTTGATTGTATTTTCGTTGGTTTGGTGTGCTGTTTTGATGTGGCTAGTACTAGTCAGGTATGTTGATGCGCATGATGACGGCGACGACGACGACGACGATGATGATATGATGATGATGATGATGATGATGATGATGATGATGATGATTATGATGATGATGATGATGAAAATTAATACACAAACAACTAAGAGGAACAAACATGCCTAGCATATATTTATATACCTCCATGATTCTATTTTTAACATAGAAAATTTGACCTCTTGTCTTCTTGCACTTTGCAAACTGAAATTATGCATATCTGATCTCTTCAATTATAAAAGACGATTTGGCCTTGGCCCGGGGGCCTTGGCGAAAATATGTCACACGCTGTTCGAATTATAAAGACATAGTTGGTTGACCTTATAATGTGTGTGCAGTAATAACTTGACCTCTAAACGTATTGGATATAAACGCATCATACCCTACACCGTCAGGTTAACTTTCTTGTTGAATGGAGGTATCGAGGTCTCTTAACTGTGTATTTTGGCTCAGTCGTAGCATACGTGTTAAGAAAAACATCAATGTGCAGGGGGGGGGGGTGAAAATTTCATACTAAATTTAATCCCTCATCACTGCCATCATTATCACCACCACGACTCTAATAATCATCTGACATCATTTGTATTATCCATCATCATCATCATCATCATCATCATCATCATCATCATCAACAACAACAACAACAACAACAACAACAACAACAACAACAACAACAACAACACCATCATCATCATCATCATTATCATCATCATTTACACTATAGCCACACAAATAGAAATCTTACATTAACTGCAAGTCATCAGAAAAACAAAATATTTAAAACAAATTTTTATCAGTTTGCAACAACAACATCAACTGCTAGATTATGTTCAAATGAAAAAAAAAAGCCTATTATGTAAAAATACATTGTTCCGCCTGAATTGTCAAAAAGTGGCTGAAAAGAACAAAACAATGGGCCATTGTGCCGAAAGGTGGGAGAACATGTACCCTATCCCCCATCACCCCTTTCTCTGTGGGATTGACGCGGGTGGCTATGGAGAGAAAAGGAGTTTATTAAAACACACCACCCAGCCATTGTTCGAAATATTCTCTAACGCACAGCGTCCGTTGTACGTTTTGATCGAATTTGCGATACCGTCCATCACTAGTCACGGTCAAATGGTCAATCTTAGACGTGTAAGAATTCTTAGGCGTGTAAAATCTTAGGCGTCTAAGATTTCATTGGTCAATAATTGAATACGCCTAAGATGATTGGTTGTTTGGGATTTGTAGTCCTGTGATTCGTTGATTTAAGTCTACCGCGAATTTCTTAGACGCCTAAGATTGCATCTTAGACGCCTAAGAATGCATCTTAGACGTCTAAGATTGCATCTTAGACGTCTAAGGTTAGGCGTATTCTTAGGCGTATTCTTAGGCGTATTTTGAAGGTTTCCGCCATCCATATAATACGCCTTCGGCCTAGCTAAAGCAAATTCCAACTGTCGTATGTAAAACTGCAAAGTTTGCATAACGATATTGAATTTTCACCAGTCCTCAAACCAAATATTGTTCACTTCTGAGGTTTATTTATGTATAAAGATCCAAGCTACGGCAAATATAATGTTTTGTGTACCAATATTTGTGACAAATATAATTAAGACTGGGGGTCTGGATCAATTCAGCAATGTGCGGACAAAGCCAAAAATAAAGGTTCATGGAATTTGCCTAAATCTTGTGATAGGAAAGGTATTTGGGTCTAATGATTTTGTAACTTGATCAAAAATTCAAAAATCCCTTGTTGCCATGGTAACGGTTCTTTGAAGATTGCCAGAGGGAAAGTACATTTTTTTAATTTTACAGTTCGAAAAAGACACATTTTTCTAGCTAGCACTAATGAAATTGCTAGAAGTATGGAACAATTTAAATTGCTGCTGATAGATACCTATGTATTAGACGTTACAAAAATAGTATTGCCAGTTTTCTCACCCACCTAAAATTATTGTGTAATATGCAATGCAAAATCCCTCTTTTTTGCAATTTGTTTTATTAGTAAAAGTGGTATAACTTTGAAATTCAATAACTCTCAAGAAGAAGTTTGCTGATTAAAGTCAGGGGTTGGATGAGAATGACTATGAATGGGGATGATCAAAAAACCAATAAAAAAAATTGGGGTCTTTACCCCATAACGAAGTTTTACTTTGAAGAAAATTCGCTATTTTCGATAAAAATGAGCTAATTACATAGCACTTTCACAGTATAAAAAATCCTTTATTGGCTTGTGATATGCAAATAACATACCTAGAATAGTCCATTGACCCATCATAACCATTGGTTATCATTTATTTAAGTAATTTTCACTTAGTAAACTGCCAGTGACCCCTCCCCCAGCCATATGGTTTAATGAATGAAAAATGTGCAAAGTTGGGCGCAAAATGGTTACCATGGGCATTAATTTCTTGGTGGTGGTTATCTGTCTTTTACAATCTCTACTCTTCCTAAACAATGGATAAATCGATCATAACTATTGAAACCAAATAAAACACATTATATTTCAGTTGGTCACTACTCTGGAGTAGGCTAGGATTTTCCATGTATAATAATCATTTCTACAGGCCTATATTCACTACTGGACTCATTGATTGACTTTATCTGAAATACCTCACCAATAATTTAAATATGGTTTAAACATAATGAGAATGTGATAATTTCGTGGATTTATAATATTAAAGTCCTTTTTACCAGTTGTTTCTGGGGTTTATAGCAACATAATCAACTGACATACCAAGTAACATTTTTCTTTGTTTTATACAATGTTATCTATAAATTTAGTTCTAAGACTGCATGATACTGAAAACAAATCTCAAATTTAAGAAAGATCAAACATTGTACAAAACAATAGAAAAATGTTTATAAAACATGGGGGACTGGACAATGCACTTGAATTATTGTTTTTAAAATGCAATGTCAAATTTTTTTTTTTTAAGTTAAATGTGGACATGGTGAAGCCATTGCCAACCCATCATAAAGTGATGCTCAAGTCTTTACTTTGTGTAGATTGTTAGAATTATAAACGGAGTGTGGGATTTTCTAAGGAGATCATGAACAGTGCCTGGCAGATGTCTGCGAGAGTTTTGATGCTGACACTGCTAAGTTTGTCATCTTGTACTCTAAATAATCTATTTGTCCCCAAAGTAATAGGAGTAATGGGATGACAAAGTTGTGGTTTCTGCACCGCTTGCTTTAGGCACTCTTGATATACCATTGTATCTGCAGGATCTGCAAGTTCATCATTGATCTCTCGGAAAAAACTACTTGTGTGTTGTGGGGTCAGATGCTCGTCTCAGATGTAGGCCTACTAAACATGCTAAATGCACTCGTGTTGCTATTTTACATCCGCCAAAAAACGCATTTGCTTAGCAACAGCAGAAGGGTCTCTCTATTCCCAGCCCGGATTCCCAGTGACCTCTCCATGCGTATACCCATCAATAATAAATTATTTCTGCTTCTTGGAAATTGGGCTTGTTTGTTTCTTGCTGACAATAGGTTAAATACCACTAATTATGTATTACACGGGTTTCAATGGCAAAATGTATAATTTCGGATGGACGTTTCTCATATTCAGAACTCTCACAGTTAAAATGCCACTAATATCAGGTGAAACTATATGATTTAGATGCCAAATGATTAAAAACTCAACATAGGTTGACCTGAGACTTTTCTTGTTTTGACGCACTAAACCGTAAACACCTCAAAATGGCAGTGCGCACTCGAAGCTGAAAGTTACAATATGGTAGGGCGAATATTTACTAAAAACTGTAGCCGTGCGTATAAATTTTGGTACTATTACAACAAAAATGTCATATAATGAGAGAAAATATACCATTTTGAAGCATCAAATATTACTTGGTCAATTTCATTTTAAAGCAGTCTTTTCAGATGCCATGCAAACAAATAGTTACTCGTCGTATTTCCATGTATCGCCCAGGCCTATTAGTGGTATATAACCTTTAGGGCCAATTCATGACCTAATCATATCTCTGATTCAGAAAGAATGCATTGCTGTCCGTTTGTATTTCCTCTTAACGTGGTTGGCTAGAAGGCTTTTTAATTTTGATGTTTGTAATTTTGTCATATTTTCCTGACTAAATGTGAGCTACTAGCGTCAATGCTTCAATGCTTTATGTATGTCGATGTACCGGTAGCCTACATGTTTCCTTGGGTAACTGAATAGCGTTTGCAATACCTCTTCAATCAAACCGTAGCAAGTAGATTCATCTACTGAAGATAAAGCTTCACATACGTCCTATTGCTGATTGGTGTTCTCGTAGAATTTGTGAACACTGTTGATTGTAATGGGTTAGTACTAGTAGCTGCCTGATGTTAAAGGCAGCACATAGTTCATGATGTTAATGATTTTCAAATGTTTCTTGGTTAACATTTTCTGATGTTGAATTCCCTGAAGATCCATCTGCTGGAGATGAAACTTTACATGCTTCCTGATGTTGAGGGCTAGGCTTAAAACTTCCAAACGGCGTGCCAAAAAGAATTGCTTGCCCCTTCCGGCCTGCCAAAAAATCTTTCCCCTCCCCGCACATGACATTGTTTGAGTTCCCAATTTGCAAACCTTATAATAATAGTCTAGATGTACATGTATAATGCAAGCGTAGTGAGCAAAGAATTTTGCATATTTGAACATTTCTGCACTGTTTTTCTTAGCCCTTATCAGATCGTGTCTGTAGTATAGTCTGCCCCGTAAATGTGCTCCAATGTCCATTGCCACCACCTAGCTTGCAGTGGCAAACAAAAACCTGGGCAAATCAGATGTGTCGTTTTGGTATATTGACAATACCCTATGAGCTCCTCTGCAACGGCTAGGAACCATGGTATAGGTTCATGTACTAGACCCCTCACCCCTTTGACCTGGCAAAAATTGCTCCCCCCTTTTTGGGGGTTGCCAAACATTCTTGGACACCCCCCCCCCCATATTTACCCTTCCTACAGGGCTTATCATTATTGCACAGCCCCTGATTGGTGTTCTCGTAAAGTTGGTGAACTCTGTTGTTTGTACCGGGTAGCTAGCTGTCTGATGCTAAACCAACCTGTCTTCCAAGCGCTGCCCTCTATATCTGTATTTGAACATTGTTGAATAGCGCTGCGATCTGTCTAATCTGCTTAACATGCTTAAAAGGCCTGTATGTATAATATAGCTTGTTTGTACAATTTAAAACTGAGACTCAAATTTAAGAAGTCACTTAATCTTTTCATCAATAGAAATATATTCAATAATTATTTCATTACGGTTATTTAAACACAATCCATTTAAGCGAAATTTGTCTTTTTTGCCATAAATTCCCTTAAAAAATACATTTTTTTCAAAAACTTGGTACTTTTAAAAAGCCAGAACTTCTTTAGAAGTTGAGACCCCAATTTTTTGAAACTATATATCTGTCAGCAACGGTTCACTCTAGCTATGCCACCATACAATTACAAAATATCAACTTCTTCTTTACAGTTACACCCCTTCAATGTTGGGGTAAAATGACATTTACAATTTTTGCCCAAAAATGTGTTTTTTCTACTTAAAATTAAAGGATCTTTTAAAAGAGTGACAAGCTCTTTCTTCATTTGCAAGGACTACCGAAGCATGCCCCTATCTGAAGAAAAAAATTAAACAATTATTTCACATCTTATATATTTGTGGCATTCGACCAAACTTTGCCCTTTTTCAAAAATGAAAATTGTAAATTTTGGTCATTTTCGACTTAAATTTGTTTTGTCCGTTACCATGCCAACAGGCCAAATGCAACTTTTTAAATGTCATTTTTAAAATGTCCCCCCTAAACCCTTTCCATGCTAAAAGAATCGCGGATTTCTATTTTTTTGAGTTTGTCCACATATTTAAAATTTTGCTTGACGGTTACAGACCCCTAGTCTTAAATTGTATTAATGCAGTGGACAAAATGTAAACATTGTAATATTGGCATGATGCTTAGCCATTTTTCATCATTATGTTTTATGACAAAATGGCAACTGGGTGATTAGGAATAACACTTGCACTGACAACTGATTTGTATAGCAGTGATCATTTTTGGTCTAGTTATGATTTGTACGTTACAGGAAACTGGAACTTTGACCTTGAGTTTTATCTAATAATTTGTAATTAACGCTATTAAGTGGAATGTATTAATTATTTGGTCAACCCTAACAAGATCAATAGGTCAATATAAATGCTACATTTTTCACTATATTTCACATCGGGAGAAGATGGACGTTCGATGAACTTTTGATTTTCTCGTCAAAACACAAATATTCTAAAGTGGAATCGCCAATCCTGGACATAAACTCGATGTTCTTAGATTAGATTATGAAAATTCTCCCATCTACATCTAGATACCTTCACTGCAGAGGCAGCGTTCATAAATATTATATGATTCAGTTTAAACTTCTCAACACAGCTAGTAAAAAAGAACCTGAAATTTGTGTCAAATTAATTGGCCAAATGACGAAAGAATTGTTCCTCAAGAATTGAAGAGTATATCCCTGTACGGTACAAGAACCTTGTTGCAGTTTGTAAATTTTGGTCCTCTTTCAGATCATGCATTATTCTTATCCGATTACCATCACCTTGCCATAAGAGAGATAGGTATTACATATTAATCCTCTAAAGACAAAAAGAGAACTAATTACATGGCACCTGTTCCTGTCAGCTGAGATATGGGTCGCTAGGACACTTATTACGGTAATATTAACTGCGTTATGAAGATGAAATTCAATACGTTACATGAATGTAAAATGATCAGATTCCATTGTAATCCATGTTCACTTTAGACGAGAATGTCCTCAACACCACTCCTCACCAAATGGATCGATCTCTTTTAAAACAGTACCGAAGCCAAGATATTTGGTTTTTACTTCTCCAGATATAAAAACAAGGTATAATATTATAACCTTGCGTGCTGTAATCCTAATTTCATTTTCCTAACTTACCTCCATACTGGCTGCACTTACAAGCCTTCCACTTCTTTTATTATCCCATAAATGAGCTGGTGGCTCCCCCGGAACGGTTAGTCTGGAATCCAACGACATGATTGATTAAATCCAAATATATACGTCCACGATAATAACAATCTTTACTCGATCCACAGAATTGGGTTGATAAATATCCCCGGGTAAATATCCACAACGAAGATGTGAAATGTATAGCTATATTTATATTAATAACTGATGTATTATTTCCGCTTAAAACTGTAGTCGGTTTATAAAAATGCATAAAAATGGTTTCCGCTAGATTTCCTGGTAAATTCCTTTTGTCGAAAAGTAAAGTTGGTTTGGGAAAGTGTAGATATATTATATATTCCAAGCAAAATTACCACCAAAGTACAAAATAAAGCACCAGTAGTCGATCGTCGTTGCAATGTGATATCCAAAGTATCCTGAAAATAGTAGGTTACTACACATGTACTCCACGTGAGAAAAAAAGCGCGCGAATCCAGATGCAACTTGCAGAAATGATAATAATATTAAACCGGTAAAACGGCTCTCTTCCTAAAAGGTCATCTCCTGCTTCGGGAGGGAACACTAAATGCAGACACAATTACAGTTTGTTTTTTTACCACCGTCTTTTATACGCGAAACGTAAAATGATATAACCTTACTACTTCAAATAATAAGGAACGAGGCTAGACACGTTTTCCGTTACTGGTAGTTGTGTGAAGATATGAATAGGATAAGTGACATTATATCATCGCTGTGGTCAATTCTGCTCCCGATAATCTTAGCCTCGTATCGTGGATACACACTCAGGTAGCCAGGTGTGATATTACGTGAAGATTCAAAACCATTGCAGATAACATGCTATATATGTCGACTGGGGCTAGTGGCGAACAATCAGATGGCGCGAAATCGGTACCGTCTGCTTTATGTACTATGCTTAGTATTGCTTACCTGGTTATGGTTAGTGATACTGATAATAAAGCGAGTACTCCGTCATCACATGGCATGACAGAACGTAACTATGCTAACAACCATCACTTACCCATTTGTATGGGGATTTCCTCACTGCATACCAAGCAAGCAGTTAGGAACTTTATGTCTTGATTTGTCATAATATTACCGACAAACTCTATAACTGTATTATTTAATACTGATGGACGGAAACAGCTCTTGGTTTGGAACATTGTGTAATTCACTGGTAGATTGAACAAAAATGTGTCCTGGAAATTTAACACTTAATTAAATGGGCATTCCGTGATGCACAGCCTCCCCCTCCCTTATTTTTTTTCTCAATAAAAGTTGAGATTTATATACCACTCTGGCTACATTATGTTTCTGTACAAAAATGTAGATTAATTCATTTAGCAAATTTATCGTCAAATTTGTACTACGTTCTGTTTAATCAGAACGAAATTACTACACAGTGGCATACGGAGCAGTGTAACAGTAATACACATATTCATGCATAACTCGCAAACACAAAATCGGATTCAACTGTCATTTTAGGAATAAGCTGTTTTGTGCATATCTACTAAAAAAAGTTCATAAAAAGGATGCTAGATCAAATACTCCTTTAACGTAAGTTTCTACCACTGATATATACCATAAAAAGACCAAAATGTAAAATTATGTTGCTTTCGTAATAAAAACAACGCCGAACAATATTTATTTTGAAAATTGTATATCGAAAGGAGACACTTTTGGGCAGGATCATAAATAGAGAAATAGCAAAGAATCTGCCCGGGGTGATTTTTTCACAATCAATTTGCTAATAATGTGTAAAATATTGTCTGATAGTTTCAGACCAGAATATAATTGGCATCGTGACATTTTTCAAGGTCATTCCTACTCTCAACATTGTCAATAATATTTATAAAGGCCGATATCTCAATTTCCAATTGTATAATACCATAACTTACGAACTCAATATCTTCGCTTAGGAATATCGGGGTAAAAGGCGTTGTGGAGCAAGATATCTATATTTAAGATATATAAAACACTTAAATAACCTGCCCAAAAGTGTATTTTTGATATACCACGTCACAATTATTCTGGTAACAAAACGAAAGAAATGAATCGATTTCGTCAACACTAGACATAAATGGAACTCGTGTCACACATTTCATTGAATGTTCAGTGATCATGGCAATAACAATCTTGTGATGACATAATAACACATTGTATGTACACTCCAGTATTTTTGACACAAATCAATAATATAAAAAACGAGTAAGTTTTAAATAAGAAATCAGCCTGACAAATCAATTTTTGAATTAGTACAAGTATTTAACAGTCACTGTTATAGCATTTAACTCACTGTTTGTATACAACAAAATCAAAGTTTTTTTAAGAATATAGTGTACATGATAGTTTGAGCCGCATTCAAATCGTTAACCTTGCCTGCTAATTATCTGAAGTGTTATGGTAGTGTTGTGTGCACTACTTCATTACACTGCGAGCTATAAACGTGAACCTTATTATATTTTCCAATAATCAATTTATGTGACTCCAAAATGTACATGCAATAAACGGAGTTTGTTCCTCCATATGAGCACTTCATCAGTGTCTGAACACTGCAGGTTTAGGTATGACCCCGGGTATGATCACCCAATCTATTTCATTGTGGGTATGGTAGTAAGTTCCGCGTAATTCTTGTTTTTTATTACATAAAGTTATATTTGCACGTGCACATCGAAAAGTCTACATTAACACGTGTAGTGTTTGCAGTTAATATAAGAATGAGTTCTCAAACTAAGATAATAGCAGGAAGGAAATGAATGAAGTTATCGCATGATCTAAATTGATCGACACAACTGCGCAGTCTCAGTGGAACCAGAATCTGCTTGCAAAGTCCATCACTTTTTTCACATAGTTTTCTCAGTCGTCAACCCAGAAATTTGACGAATGAGGGTAGCAATCTAAGTTCATGTTAAGGTGACGTGACTCGGGATCAAACTCTTGATTTAAGTATAATAAGCTCCTTTCCGAGGGCACCAATACCAACCATATTGTCCCACCAGTTACAGAGATATTTCCATTTCCTAACGAGTAGTCAAAAACAGTGATACAGGACTCCGAAATCATTCTATATAGGCAAATCTGAGCCTGGTCAAACAACATTGTCTATACTGTTTGCATTACGAACGTATTACGTGACCTCTATCTTTTATTGTTTTAACCGACTTATGTTTCCATAGAAAATGTTGATAATATTCGGCACACTTCCCAATGGTGGCAATTACAGACATGAATAAATACAATTGCATGTTTTTGTTTAATACGTAACAACAGGGAACATATTGCATCGTATAAATCTTTCATTTAGCCATTGTAAAGGCAATGCAATTGACACATGACTTTTGTGTGTATCAATAGTTATTTCCAAAAGCTAAAGCGTATTAATAGTTCAATCGTTTATTGACGAAGACGAAGAGATCAAGTCATAGTCAATGGGACTGATAATCATTTTTTGCACGGAAAAGTACGACTCCATCTAATAGATATTTAGCAACCGCTCTTCAGCGATTTACATTTACATCTATATTAGGTTACAGTAGTTATAATTGATAATTAAAATATTTAAACTTAATAATTGTCATTATTTCTAGGCACACTAAAGTATACTCAACATTAGCACGGAAAAGCAAAGATTTGATCTTGTTCAGATATCTGTATTTTTTAATTTTGACTTGAACATAATCCATAGTGTGTCGTATCTTAAAATGTCCTTAAAGCTCTGGAACATTCTGGTCAACGACAATTTTGGCCAGCCCGGGGAACAATAAAATGCGATATTGATTTCAATTTGTAGCGTTTTTGCAAAATCTGTCCCCAAATTTGATGCACGTAACCTCATATTCAAAATAATTTTTTCTGTAAAATATCGTGGGAAGGAAATTCACAGTGCATCTTAAAGGTAAAGATCTAACCATTTTTATTTTAATAATTATTTGATTCTGTTCCAAAGAGAAACATTTGTTGCTGATTTTTTACTACATTCAAGCACTATGCCTGTTTTTAAATTCGCTTCATTTTGGAAAGTTTTGGAGACGGGTTTTGACACATTAGAGAAATAATGTTGATATGTAAAATGGCTTGATGAACTTGGTGATTTTCAGTGCTCCACACCTATCAAAAAACGAATTGATTAAAATGCTTCTATTTTTAATGTTGAGTTATATTTTGCATTTTTAACTAGCGACATTGTTTCATTGAAATCTAATTAAGGTACAAAGTTTCCGTGACCGGACTACAGCAATGTTGAAAATAAAAGACATTTCTCGTCACCTTTACGACCAGATTTTGGTAACAATTTTACCACTGTTTGTACAATCCATTTCAACTAGGAAAACTAAATTGTACTCACCATTTACATCCTTATGGTATGATTTTTTTTAACATCATATGCCATTTGAATATGTATCCAATCAAAGACAAACTAGTCAACATTTTAAAATTGATGTCTGATTATGATATAATTATAACTTGTTGTTCAAATGACTGCTTCAACGAAATAACCCATAACCTGACCTATGATGACCTATAGCCTTAGAAGTCTCTTTAATATCTAGAATGGCAAACACGTGACGAACCCATCCGTGTCGTCATATTTTGGTATAATTGAAGACTGCGTTAAAAAGACTAGTTTGCGTCTGACGTTAGGGCAACGGCGCGGTGTGATTGGTTGCTATCCTGCGCAGTGCGGCATTTTTGGTCTGGTTGACAGGTCGTCAGGCGCAAACTAGTCTTTTTAATTCGGTCTTCAATTATAAGAATGTTCGGTTTTGGAAACAACCATTTTTTGACCCAGATTTTGTTGGACAACATAACTACAAAAATTGTCAAAAACTAAATATAAATTCTAGGAAACGATTTTCCATTTGTAAGAATCTTAAATTCTTTCTTAATTTAATGTTATGCAAAAAACAACCGTTTCATTATTCTTTATCAGGTAGTTTTGTTAATTGAACTATTATATTTTTCGTTTTGTGAACACACACATACAAACGCACTCTAAACATTTACTTGCATACTTTAATATGTAGGTTAAGTGGTACATAAACAAAGCCATTTCAAATATTGATATCCATTTTCAGAGTAATGCATACTGAATTTTCAGAACTGGCATTAAAAATCTAAAACTTGATACCTATTACTATAATGCATATTAATACAATCTGAGTATCTATACCTAATGCATATTCATTCAATGGTATTAGTTAGTGTTTGGGTTAGAGGGCTAGATGGGTAAGTGCTTCTAGACTATATCATCCTTGATCCACGTTTAGCAGTATGCATTCTGTGTATTAGATTCTGGGGCATGAACGGTTGTTGAGGAATATTTGTAACAAAAAACTTTCGTGGTTTCTTAGCATCATTATTGTAAATAACACGATATGTGGGTGGATAAACAGAAGGGAATAAATGCATCTTAATACAAGTATATCTTGCAGGCTTCCTATACAATTTCCTTACTGTAGCCCCAATGCGTACATTTATGCATTTCAACTATCTATTTAATAAATACAAAACTAATGTAGAAGGGAAACTCATAAAGTTCATAGCTAATCTAAAGTTCTTCAGCAGTATTTTAGAAAAGGTCACTATCAAAATACATTGCAAGCACAATCACTGTCTCCGAAATTAAAATCATCTATGTAATGTGTTTACAGATTACTATGTGAACAGAATGATTGAATCAATCTCATCTCCCAATTAAGGTTGGTTTGGTCTTAACCCTGGAATTATGGAAACGTGTGGGCTTCATAAATGGTATTGTTGGTCGAAAGGATTATAAGAACGTATTATCTAAATTGGCAAACACTTGACGAATCTATCCGTGACGTCATATTTTAGTAAAAGTGTTCGGTTTTGGAAGCAATCACTTCTCAAAAAATCAAATAAACATTTTTGACCCATTTTTCAAGAACTATATAGATACACATTCTAGGAAAATTTTGACACTGTATTCAAGAGTTTGAATATAATGGATAGTTCGTCGTTTCTTAATACTAGATCGGAAGTCGGAGCATACATAGGCATTGACTAAAATGTCCTCAAGGTCAATTTGCCTTCGTGACGTGAAAATATATATGTCGTATATGGTGTAATATGCCTTCGGCCTAGCTAAAGCAAATTCCAACTGTCGTATATAAAACTGCAAAGTTTGCATAACGATATTGAATTTTCACCAGTCCTCAAAGCAAATATTGTTCACTTCTTAGATTTATTTATGTATAAAGATTCAAGCTACGGCAAATAAAATGTTTCGTGTACCAACGTATAGATAATTTTCTGATGTCAAAATAGTTAGGTGGGTATTTCTCTGAAAAGGTGTACTATTGGAAGATAGGCAAATATGAATTTGAAAATGATTATAAAAATGTTTCCTTTACATATCTGTAAGGATGTAAGTCTCTAGTGCATGAAAACAATATTTGGCGCAATCTTTAGGGCGCCCTCTATATTATAGAGGGCGTAATCTGCAGGTTGTGCCAGGTGAGCATCATCTCCGTCACATTTAGGCCAAAAAGGAAAAAAGAACAAATAAAGTGTTAAAACTCTTAATTATGAGTTTTATGGATAACTTGTAAGTTGCTTGATTCATGTTTGCTTTTTTCATTAAAAAAAAATATGATTTTGTACTTTCGTCATTTAGTTGGGACAATGAGAGGCAGGCTGTACGGAAAATGTCATGTCTGTTAGTATTTTTTTCATACAAACTTAAGTATATTCATAATTTTGCTTGAAATAACTAAATAAATTTCTATTGACATAGTAAACACATACAATATCAATTACAATTCCAAATAGTAAATTCCATGTTGTCTGGGTCAAAGGTCAAATAAAGGTCAACAACAATTGTGATGGAGATGACAATGCTGTGATGGAGATGATAGTGATGTGACGGAGATGATATTTCTACACAAATTCCTATAGAGAATCATCTCCGTCACAGACATTTGATTTCAGTAATGTTTTCACACTACTTGAAAATGAAATTCATACAGATGAGAAGGTTTAGAATTGGTAAGTATTTTCTGATAAACTAAACTGGCTTCGCTGTATCTCAAGATCCGGTGATGTGATGGAGATGATGGTGATGTGACGGAGATGATATTTCTACACAAATTCCTATAGAGAATCATCTCCGCCACGGCAAATTGTGACGCCAACTGATGTAGCGGAGATGATGGTTCAGACATTGCTTACGATTAATAGCAGGGTTAAGCTTACCCACGTGTTACATATCACCACAACAGCTTGTGGGACATATTCAACCATCATTATTTTCCGGAAAAATTCAACAATAAGGCTTATATCAAATTGATCAGAAACGTTTGGAGATGATGTTGAATAAAGGTACGTGCGTGTATACTTGAAGATACCCTCAACATTGGCAGGAAAAGAGTGCCAATGTGCACCTATTCCGGGTTGATGTTTTTCGTCGTCTGTAAAAGGCAGCGTACAGGGTCAAATTATTGACCTCTGATATTTGGTTTTCACCTCCAGCCGTTTTGATGCCAATGTGACGGCAATGATGCAAAACCAAGGGACAGCAATTTTTTGACACAAATGTTTGAATTATTCCATAAAATTGACTTTAGAAGTGGTTTTAAGCATTTAAACCTTCTTAGACATGATATTTACCCCAGTCAGTGGTAATTTTCACTTCCCACACTTGCTCACAAAAATACTACAAAATCACTAAAATTTGGTGCGTGACATCGGGACATGGGGTTTTCAGGGGGTCGTCAGATATTGAATAATTTTTGACTCAAGAAATTAATTTTTCCCCACTTGGATGTTCTTAACTATTTTTATACATACAAAAGTCCATGACTAAGCCAAAAAAGAAAAAAAAATCCGCTTTTAAAACTTTTATGAGCGCCGAAAGTCGCGGGACTTAAAAGTTACTCTTTTCAGAGAATCACCCAGGTATTAACGAAGCCAGCGCGTGCCTTCAAATCATTTTGTGTGGACTCCAAATGTGGTAATTTAGGAAAGAAAATACTAAACACAGGCACAGGCCAAGAGTCGCTTATGAATTCAGAAAGGAAAGACGAGAGGCTCTGCTTAGGATATGCTTTGAATGAAGGAGATGACTTAAGAGGAATTGTTATGTCGTTGAAGGTTTAAGTAAAATGGGGGTATCACGACTGAGGCAATTTTATATGAATACGTTCCCCGTCCAATTTATACGTTATAACAAATGCTTTAAATTGTATTAATGTAGTGGACAAAATGTAAACATTGTAATATTTGCATGATGCTTAGCCATTTTTCATCATTATGTTTTGTGACAAAATGGCAACTGGGTGATTAGGAATAACACTTGCACTGACAACTGATTTGTATAGCAGTGATCATTTTGGTCTAGTTACGATTTGTACGTAACAGGAAACTGGTACTTCGACCTTGGGTTTTAGCTAATAATTTTTATTTAACGTTAATAAGTGGAATAGATTAATTATTTGGTCAAACCTAAGTAGATCAATAGGTCAATTTAAATGCTACATTTTTCACTATATTCACATCTGGAGAAGGCGAACGTTCGATGAACTTTTGATTTTCTCGTCACCAATCCTGCACATAAACTCGATGATCTTAGATTAGATTATGAAAATTCCCCATCTACATCTAGATAACTTAACCCAGAGGCAGCGTTCATAAAATTTTATATGATTCAGTTTAAACTTCTCAATACACAGTATGAATCACAGCTTGTGAAAAATATTGCACTGACCACCCAGAACCTGAAATTTGTGTCAAATTAATTGGCCAAATGACGACAGAATGAATTTCCAAAAATGAAGGGTATATCCCTGTACGGTACAATAACCTTGTTGCAGTTTGTCAATTTTGGTCCTCTTTCATATCATGCATTATTCTTATCCCATTACCATCACCTTGCCATAAAAGAGGTAGTTATTACATATTAATCCTCTAAAGACAAAAGAGAACTAATTACATGGCACCTGTTCCTGTCAGCTGAGATATGGGTCGCTTATTACGGTAATATCAGGTCCCCCACTGTAAAAATCGCAAATTGACACACGTATGTGCGTTGCCATGGGGTGCTAAGGGCAACGCAGGGGTCGCTGGGGTGCTAACGAACGCGGCGCCAGCACAAGCGTCCAACGCGATCAATAACGCGTATAGGGCGCATTCAAGTTCGCCTACGCGGCCGGTAGTTCCTGGATACGCGATTACAGGGTCAATGGCCGCTTCCATGCAGTAACATACTTCTGAACTGAGTTTCAGGGCCCTGATAATATTAAATGCGTTATGAAGATGAAATTCAATACGTTACATGAAAGTAAAATGATCAGATTCCATTGTAATACATGTTCGCTTTAGACTAGAATGTCCTCAACACCACTCCTCACCAATGGATCGATCTCTTTTGAAACAAGAGCCAAAACCTGATTTTGAAGGTCCCATACAATATCTTGTTAATACCAAATTAGTAAAGCCATTTTATATACGTTTTGGCACATGTAAACGCAGGATATTTCATTTTACAGAGTCAATATGGTACCACAATCGTTATTTTTATGAAATTTATTAATTAGTAATTGAGAAAATGTAAGGATTATGTGGGGACGAGCCCAGCAAACACAAAACGTTTTCGACGTCATTCGCAAAAGGTTATAAAAGGTTGTCAGAAAACGTTTAAATGTCGGGTTATATAAAGGGTATATTAAGAGTATAAAACGTTTTATAACCTTAAAAACATTTTTGATAATCTTCTGCTCCGCAAACAAAAATGTTTTACAGAAAACGTTTAAATGTCGGGTTATATAAAGGGGTAAAAACGTTTTAATAACATTCCAAAAACATTCTTGAAAACTTGATACAAAACATTCTAAACAGAATGTTATTTTGGGGTTGAAAAATATTTTGCGAAAAATGTTTGCCCAAAATATTTTCAATAACGTTTTAAAAACGTTTTCATGACCTTTATATAACCCGACATATAAATGTTATTAAAAGGTTTTGAAAAAAACATTTTAAGAACATTTCTGTGTTTGCTGGGTTCAAATATTTTAACATAATGTTATTTCAGTATTGGCACAATATTTGGCAAAAATGTTTCCAAAAATAGTTTACAATAACATTTTTTGAAAACATTTAAAAATATTGTTGTAGTGTGTTTTCATACAAAACGTTTTAAAACGTTATCATGACCTTTATATAACCCGACATTTTAATGTTATTAAAACGTTTTTACATAAACCAAAAGCCAAAATATAACTTATTTAAAACGTTTTTAAAATGTTTTTGTGTTTGCTGGGAGGTTGTTCATATACCCCTCTTTCACATGACCATTCTACAAAAGAACTTGATAAAAGTACAGCCGCCAAGATATTTGTTTTTACTTCTCAAAATATAAAAACAAGGTATAATATATAACCTTGCGTGCTGTAATCCTAATTTCATTTTCCTAACTTACCTCCATACTGGCTGCACTTACAAGCCTTCCACTTCTTTTATTATCCCATAAATGAGCTGGTGGCTCCCCCGGAACGGTTAGTCTGGGATCCAACGACATGGTGTATTAATTCCAAATATATACGTCCACGATAATAATAATCCTTACTCGATCCACAGAATTGGGTTGATAAATATCCCCGGGTAAAGATCCACAACGAAGATGTGAAATGTATAGCTATATTTACTATAACAGGACTCAAAACTCGGCGAGTAAAAGAGATTAATAACTGATAAAATATTTCTGTTAAAAAGTTAAAAAATTTTTTAATTGTTTCCGTTACGATTTCTTGGTAAATTCCTTTGGCGAAGTGTAAAATCGGTGTGAAAAAGTGTAGATATATTACAGATTCCAAGCAAAATTATCCATCAAAGTATAAAAAATAAAGCACCAGTAGTCAATCGTTGCTGCAATTTGGTATCCAAAGTATCCTGAAAATAGTAGGTCACTACACATGTACTCCACGTGAGAAAAAAAGCGCGCGAATCCAGATGCAACTTGCAGAAATTGATAATAATATTAAACCGGTAAAACGGCTCTCTTCCTAAAAGGTCATCTCCTGCTTCGGGAGGGAACACTAAATGCAGACACAATTACTGTTTGTTTTTTTACCACCGTCTTTTATACGCGAAACGTAAAATGATATAACCTTACTACTTCAAATAATAAGGAACGAGGGTAGACACGTTTTGCGTTACTGGTAGTAGTGTGAAGATATGAATAGAATATGTGACATTATATCATCGCTGTGGTCGAATTCTGCTCCCGATAATCTTAGCCTCGTATTGTGGATACACACTCAGGTAGCCAGGTGTGATATTACGTGAAGATTCAAAACCATTGCAAATAACATGCTATATATGTCGGATGGGGCTAGTGGCGAACAATCAGATGGCGCGAAATCGGTACCGTCTGCTCCATGTACTATGCTTACCTGGTTATGGTTAGTGATACTGATAATAAAGCGAATACTCCGTCATCACATGGCATGACACAGCGTAACTATGCTAACAACCATCGCTTACCCATTTGTATGGGGATTTCCTCACTGCATACCAAGCAGTAGTTAGGAACTTTATGTCTTGATTTGTTGCAACATTACCGACAAATTCTATAACTGTATTATTTAATACTGATGGACGGAAACAGCTCTTGGTTTGGAACATTGTGTAATTCACTGGAAGATTGAACAACAAATGTGTCCTGGAAATTTAACACTTAATTAAATGGGCATTTCGTGATGCACAGCCTCCCTTTTTTTCTCAATAAAAGTTGAGATTTTTATACCACCGGCTAAATTATATTTCTGTACAAAAATGTAGATTAATTCATTTAGCAAATTTATCGTCAAATTTGTACTACGTTCTGATTAATCGGAACGAAATTACTCCACAGTGGCATACGGAGCAGTGTAACAGTAATACACATATTCATGCATAACTCGCAAACACAAAATCGGATTTAACTGTCATATTTGGAATATTTGAAAAGGATGCTAGATCAAATACTACTTTAATGTATGTTTCTACCACTGATATATACAGTAAAAAGACCAAAATGTAAAATTATGTCGCTTTCGTAATAAAAACAACGCCGAACAAAGTTTATTTTGAAAATTGTATATCGAAAGGAGACACTTTTGGATCTGCCCGGGGTGATTTTTTCACAATTTGGGTTAAATTTGTGATGCTAATAATGTTTAAAATATTGTCTGATAGTTTCAGACCGGAATATAATTGGCATCGTGACATTTTTCAAGGTCATACCTCCTCTCAACATTGTCAATAATATTTATAAAGGCCGATATTTCAATTTCCAATTGTATAACACCGTAACTTACGAACTCAATATCTTCGCTTAGCAAAATATCTATATTTAAGATATATAAAACGCTTAAATAACCTGCCCAAAAGTGTCTTTTTGATATACCACGTCACAATTATTTTGGTAACAAAAAGAAAGAAATTAATCGATTTCGTCAACACTAGACATAAATGGAACTCGTGTCACACATTTTATCATGTGAATGTTCAGTGATCATGGCAATAACAATCGTGTGATGACATAATAACACATTGTATGTGCACTCCAGTATTTTTTGACGCAAATCAAATATTAATATAAAAAACGAGTAAGTTAGAAATCAGCCCGACAAATCAATTTGTGAATAGTACAAACGTACCTAGCAGTCACTGTAGTAGCATTTAACTCACTGTTTGTATATACAACAAAAGCAAAGTTTCTTTAAGAATAATCCGAGCCACATAATGCACATGATAGTTTTAGCCGCATTCAAATCGTTAACCTTGCCTGCTAATTATCTGAAGTGTTATGGTAGTGTTGTGTGGACTACTTCATTACACTGCGAGCTATAAACGCAAACCTTATTATATTTTTTCAATAATCACTTTATGTGACTCCAAAATGAAAATGCACATGCAATAAATGGAGTTTGTTCCTCCGTATGGGCACTTCATCAGTGTCTGAACACTGCATGTTTATGTATAGACTTCTCCGTAGTCAACTTGGCCATTTTGTATACTTTGGCTATTACATTTAAGCATGAAACTCTGATTTGTGCAATTGATAGAATTTCACATCTGATCTTTTCAGTCACCGTACTAAAATTGGCCATGATGTAATGCATCTTTAAATGGATCTGGCTTGTGATTGGTCGCCCAGATCTCGTTATGGTTTAAATCCTCCGAGCACATACCATTAGCAGTGATGACTACATCGTACACAACTATGCGGCGCTTTATGTAATAGGTGCATGAGCGCGTCTTGTAACGTCCACACTTTGTGCCTTTAAATTGGATTGATAAACAAGTATGATTGACAGTGTGTGTTAAGGACTAAGTTCCCGGTCAAAGTCCTGTTAAAAATGCAATATACATAGCCGATTTTTAACTCGGGCTTTCGCGATTAATAACCTGGTAGATTCTAAAATCAGAATTGTTCAGTATTGAAGTGTCATTGTAATTATGCCATTATAACATGTTGTATTCAATAATATAAGCCTACGTATAGTTTACTGTTACTGTCACTAATATAATTATAATAAATCTTTTCATAACCATTTATTAGTATTTTGATGTCATAGATATAAGTATTATTTCGAGTTCAACTGAATGCGTTTTAATAACATTATGTTTATTTATCAAAAATCGACTATGTCATAGTCTAGTTTAGGTATGACCCCGGGTATTATTACCAAATCTATTTCTTTTGGGTGTGGTAGAAAGTTCCGCGCAAGTCTTGTTTTTTATTACATAAAGTTATACTTGCACGTCCACATCGAAAAGTCTACATTAACATGTGTTGAGTTTTCAGTTAATATAATAATGTGTTCTCAAATTAAGATAATAATAGTAGGAAGGGAATGAATGAAGTTATCGGAAGTGATCTGAAGTGATCAAAACAACTGCGCTGTCTCAGTGCAACCGTCTTGACGAAATGGGTAGCAGTTTAATTTCATGAATAAGGTCAGGTGACTCACAAGATCAAATTCTTGGTTCATGTATAATAAGCTCCTTTCCGAGGGCACCAATACAAACCAAATTGTCCCACCAGTTACACAGATTTTGCAGCCTTAATTACACCATACAGCAAATTTGAAAGGGGGTGCATTGATGATCTGACACGGAATGACCTAACGAGTTTCCCAACGAGTAGTCAAAACCAGTGATATAGGACTCGAAATATGAAATAGATCCATATGATATCCGAAATCATTCTATATAGGCAAATCTGAGCCTGGTAAAACAACATTTTCAAAACTGTTTGCATTGCGAACGTATTACGTGACCTCTATCTTTTATTGTTTTAACCGACATATGTTTCCATAGAAAAATGTTGATAATATTCGGCACACTTCTCAATGGTGGCAATTACAGACATGAATAAATACAATTGCATGTTTTTGTTTAATACGTAACAACGGTTTTCAGACAGCGAGGATCATATTGCATCGTAAAGTATGAAGTAGTTACATCAGGCATTTCTCAATGTTGTTTGATGTGATCATTTATTTATTTTTCTAACAAAACATTATATAAAGTTCAATTCTAGGCCTGAATAATACCAACAACACCTATACAAGCTGTATCAAAATGATTGGTACCCGTCAGTTTTTATTGATAATGGATGAGTCTGACTGACTCATCAAAATCCAAGATAAGATCCAAATAATTTGTAGATTAATTATAAAACAAGTCATAAATTTTACATTCTGGACCTTTCAAGAGTATCCACTGTTGTATTTGGAAGAGGCAGGCTTTTCAATAAACATCAAAATTGATGGGTACCAATCATTTTAATACACACTGTATACCTATATCACATATACGACGTATTTTGCAGCAATTTATAACATGGATTTTCGATTCTGTATCAAATTTTTCATCTTTTCTGCTTTTTTGTGGTAATATCTATTCTATAAATCGTACATTTGTGTGAACATTGAGGGCGCTATTTACATATAATTTAGATTTAAATTGACCAAATAATATGAATTATATAACTTACATTTCATGATAAAAAGGTTTTTGAAAATCCCCTTGTCATTTGTTGGTCTTTTTGCTGATGTTCTAATACCATTAAACAAGTGTCTACCCTTGTTAAGATGCAAAAACGATTCAAGATAAATAGCGCCATCATTGTTCAACTTTTCTTAAAAATGAATCAGTTTTACATGCCATCAAACAAAATTCTATAGGCGTGAAAAACCATATTGCAGGCTTTTACAAAGAAAACAACGAATAACATTTATTCTCGTAAATGTGTATTGATATTGATGAAGTGCTTTCGAGTGTAATCATCTCAAATATAACCATCTTATGAACTTTCGATTCATTTAACCATTGTAAAGGCAATGTAATTGACATGGCTTTTGTGTTCATCAATAGTTCTTTCCAATAGGTAAGCATATTAATAGTTCAATCGTTTATTTTTTGCACGGAAAAGTATGACTCTATCCAATAGATATTTAGCAACCGCCCATCGGCGATTTTAATACAATTACATCTACATTTGGTTACAGTAATTAAACTGAACTTCAATATTGATAATTGGAATATATTAACTTAATAATTGTCATTATTTCTAATTACACTCAAGTATACTCAACATGAGTACGGATATGCAGAGTTCGGATCATGTTCAGATAATTTTTTGTATTTTTGAATTTTGACGACTGCAAAAAAGGTGGCTTGAACATAATCCATAGTGTGTCGTATCTTACTTAAACCAGATCAGAAATCGCATCGTATAGAGCCATTGATTAAAATGTCCTTATTAGCCTTCATGGTGTGAACAGGGCATGTATGTCGAATGTGTTGTAACCAAGGAAGTGAGACAGATGTAACCAGGAGGGTGAGAGTTCATAGGGGCAATGTCGGGACGGCAGGTCACGCCATTGTTCGCCCTAGGATACACACTTCGCCATTTTGTAATTATTAACGCATGTTCTTTGTTTGTTAAAGTTTCGACCGGATAACCTGTGGCTAGTCTTTGGCCATGCTCAAAGAATAATTGTCATACATATTCTGGATTAATCAGGAAGGTGTTATAATAAATGTGATGCGTAAATATCTCAAAGTCACCGTCATATTTTGGATAGATTTACCAAATAATAGTTTGTAAAGTACTCTACTTATATTTAGTAATTGGGAATCGGAAACTTTTGAACTGTTTTTAGCACAATAGCTTGGTACATACCTTCCATAAAATGTTACGTAAATAATAGATGCTGTATGGATTGACCAGTTCCACCTGTCCCACTTTCCTGGTGTAACATTTCTCTGGCCTATCGAAAACAAATTCCCACTAACATACAAAACTCACAAAGTTTGTATAACGAAATTGAATTTTTCACTATTTCTCAAAGCAAATATTGGTCAATTAGAGGTTACTCTTAACGGATACATGTTCTTGTACCGATAATTGTGAAAGTATGGCCTTTACCTACAGTTCAGAACAAAATCACAAGAACATCAATTTCTAATATCAAAATAGCTGGCAGGTATTAGCGAAGCCAGTGCATTCATTTCATTTCGTGTACACATTGGATGTGGGAAGAACATGCGAATGAAAAAAAAATTAATACAGGGCAAGATTCACTTTTGAATTCAAAAGATAAAGACACGAGGCCCTGCTTAGGTAACGCTTAGAATGAATGAGATGACTTTCAAAGACATGTCATATACTCTAAAACTTACATGTTCCAGAGGAAATGTCAGGGGTAAAGAAGATTTTATATGAATACTTGCCCAAGTTAATTTATACAGTAAAGGGTGGTCCAAAAAGAACATTACTCAACAACCATTTACGATATTGCTACATATTCTAACGATATATAGTGCAAAAATGAAAAACAAAATGACATATTAACAGAATGGTGCTATTTTTAAGTAAGTGGGTCCAAAATCACGTTTTCCACGCGTAATTCAATGGGATGTTTTAATTAGGCTGCCATAATTATTGGCTAACACGCTAAGTTTGTCATTCAAAAGTGATATAAATGTTTTACATGCATGAATGATTCACAAGCCAAGATTTTAGTCCCCACTATTCATTTAGATACAATAATTTACCCGAACTTCACTCTTGCCATTGACAAAATATTCTTACAAAGATGTATAGCTACTTTTTCTGTAGACTTGTGGTAGGTATGGGGTGGATTCTTACATTCTGGAAACGAATTCGAAATTCACGCAGTACTTCCAAAAGCTCCCTGTTATAATAAAGTATACTTCCGCCAAATGGCCATGTCTTGTGTTGTAAATTTAGAGAATAAAGGTATTGGTTTTAGCCACTGGAGTGCATCTATCGTCTCAAATAACACTGGCGACATCATTATTTTAAGTAAAACAACGAGGCGAAGCCGAGTTGTTTTACGCCAAAATAATGACGTCGCCCGTGTTATATGAGACGATAGATGCACGACAAGTGGCTAAAACAATACCTTTATTCTCATTCTTAAACATTTCAATTCAAATAGAAATATCATAAGTAATTTTAATCAAATTAAATCCTACATTTAACAAGGAACTACCTGGGGCTTAAAATCGATCAGTCCCGTTGTTGCTGTGCGCCTCCGATTGGTTCAAATAGCGAGCACGCGTGTCGCGTTGATGCACACGCGCCGACCCGTGTGATATCGTGAAATCCTAGAAATCTAGAATCTAGAATTTAGTAGAAATCTACGTAGTCACAAAATGCAAAACTCAAAAATCGCACCAGGTGAAACCAATGTATTATTTGTGTCATTTATTACATTAATTTAACATTGTTTCATCTAGCATGAATAGTGAGAATTAAGATCTTAGATTGTAATTCATTCATACGAGGGGCAGTCAGTATGTTTTAAAAGTTGACTCGTGACGTCATTTGTGAATTGTTTTCATGGCATTTCTCAATGATTACATAAACACTGTACCTTTGTCTTTCAAACAACACATGTACAAATTATATATCATACACATGATTACGTAACAGCATTAGCATAAAATCAATAGTCTAGGGACACTGCCAAATCACGCAAAAAGGCGGGCCTTTTAAATTACCGAAAAAATACGTGTTTACAATATCCGAGAACAGCAAAAGTACAAGGTGCATATGGCTAGTTTTGGGCAGGAATAAACACGAGGTCCTCAGTTTGCATTTGGTAAAATATGAGACTTGCCATTAAACTTTGATAGAAATAGGACGTCTGGAAACTTCAACAATTTTAGGGCTTGAATGGAAGCGAAATTATTCTGCAAAAATGACGAATATGAAAAAGCAGTTATTACAAATTACATCAATTATCTCCAAAATGAAACAGACTAAAATATAATGACTGGTCACGTGTGAGAGCTGGTACTCAGTGCGATGATAACTGGTGCAAATCAAACAACAATCTGCGCATCTATCGGTCATCCCACCTACGCGGTGGGATGACCGATACAACATGGTGGAAATGCACGAAAATTGCAAAATTCCATGTAAATAGGGCCTAAAATATTACAAAATGCTATGAAAATTGTAATTTAAATATTCATATGAATTTTTATGGATGATCTCAACCTGAAATGAACAGAAAGGTTTTAAAAATAAATTTCTCATTCAAACGATGGCCTCTCTCTTTGTACCACTACTTTTTGTATGAATGTAACAATGGTAGAATAACAGTTATATTTTAATCACGGATTCAAATATTTTCTTGGGAAACTGCCGTTTAAATGTTTGGAGATTAGTCAACAGAACTGGCCAAAAAAAATTAAATTTCCACGTTTGCTATTTTTGGCAATATCAAGATTTTTAAAGAAAGAAAAGCCTTGTTTTTGTCAAAAATAAGACATATTTGACCACGCATTTTAAATAAACTAAAACCTTTACAGCCCAACAAACATGGTTTAATAATGAACTGGTAGTTTGTGTTCTATTACTGTTCCAAAAGGCAGCATTCTCCATTCACGAGAAAATATAGAAAATACAACAATACCTCATTTCAGCCTCTTATTAACAAAAACGACTCAATTTCACAAGGTGACTCTAGACCATTGATTTCATGCTAATGCTGTTACGTAATCATATGTGTGATATAATTTTTACATGTGTTGTTTGAAAGACAAAGGTACAGTGTTTATGTAATCATTGAGAAATGCCATGAAAACGATCCACAAATGACGTCACGAGTCAACTCTTAAAACATACTGACTGCCCCTCGTACATGTAATATTTTGAATGACAAGCCGAGTGTGTTTACCAATTATATGCATGCACAACGCAATACATGGTTATCGGATATATTCCATTGAATTACGTGCGGACAAAGTGGTTTTCGACCCTCTGACATGAAACTGACGCCAGTTTGTAGCTTTTTTTCTTTCAAGTTTTGACCACATATTCTTAGTAAAATATGTATTTAGAATATGTAAAAATATTGGAAATAGCTGCTCTAAACTCTGAGAAATTAACCTTTCAAATTGGGTAAAGTTCTTTTTGGACCACCCTGTATAACAAACTATACTAATTAAAGAATTTGACTTCATCACAGTATCACCATCTGATGAAGACACTAGTTTATTTATCTACTACTACGTAGGAATATCCACTCGTATAATATAATACTAAACTATATTATTGAACAAAATATTGACTAAAAATTGGCCAAAAATAAATTTTAAGAATTATTATTGACATGAGAATTGCAATTGTAATTGCACAAGCAGCTGATTTTAAATACTGGAATTATGATTACAATTGGTCTGGTATGACCTTGAGTTTTATGTTTTTATTAGTAATAATATATGTGAGGGACTAATTAATCACTTCAGTCTAAGAAGATCAATAGTTTAATATAATGCTATATTTGTCTCTATGGTCACATCGTTTTTCGTAAATATTTAATATTTGTTCAATTTATACACCAAGATTTTTTTTTATATAACCGGGTCCTCTGGTGTTCTTCGAGTATACGGTACCTATTTGTTTTTTAAATCGGTAATAGATTGGTAGATATTATGATATGATCCACCACTTTATAGTCGTAGGCACTTGGGGCATGTAGGTGGGCACTGCGTAGCTATGTAAGCATTGTTTTGTGTGTAGCGAATTACTAAATCCATACGGGCGAATTTACTGTAACAGCAGCATACGCCATTGGCCAAGTGTTTTTAAAATGCGTAAAAAAAACCAACTTGATTTTAATACTATTTATTGCACATACTAAGGAAACCTGATTACCTTTTTGAAATAGCAGAGTGGGCTGGTTTTCAATGAAATATGCATATAGTGAAAATGAGGAATAAGAAGATGGTGAAAAATTACATATAACCCAGCCAAAGATTACCTTTTCATTTTTATGGTAATCTATTAAATCCTCTATTTCCTGAAATAAACTTTGGGGTTCTGTAAATGTAAATTTTGTAAATAAATGGTCAAAACCCAGAACGTCTATACAAGAAAAATGGTTGGCTCCGTATACTGATCTATATCGATATAGCCACGTACAGTCCCGCGTGGAGTCTGACAAGTCAAAATCGATAATGTATTGTGCATGTTTACAGACCCATGTATTGTCATATTTCTGTATGTAGAGCTATAATACACAGTAATGCTTTTAAGCAGATACGTTTCTGTCTTTGCCTGTCAAGTGGTATGTTGAAGTTGGGATTATATGTTCATATATCAAAATGGCTATCAGTAAGTCAGGCAGGCGAGCGGTCTAAGGCGTTGAAAGTATAATGTCAGATCCATGATAGCGGCGTGGGTTACGTCTATCAAACTTTTTTTTTAATTTCATATTAGGGAAATGTGGCTGGGAGAATCTATGTATGGCGTAGGGAGGAGTGGGGTATTTGAATAGCTCAGTACGATTATCTAAAACAAGAAATCAGGTAATGGTTTTAGCTGCGGAGACTCTGTTTTGAAGTAGACTATGAAGTAATCATAATGGTGAGGCATTATTATACAAAAGTACCCGAATTTCCACCTAATATATGAGCATAGCGCGGTACGATAATCTTTTTTTTGCAGTATACTTATGTCCTGTTTGGGACTCATTCAGATCATGCATTATTCGTGTTATACCACTATCACCTTGCCACAGGAGATATATTTATTACATATTAATCCCCTAGAGACAAAATGTAACTAATTGCCATGACACTTAACGGAGATATAAAGTTCGAAAGATGAACATAAAAATATAAAGATTATATTAAAGTAGGATGGGATAGTGTAGATATGTTACATAATCCAAGCAAAATACCATAAAAATATAAAAACCTACGTCTCAGAAGTGGATCCTTAATTGCTGCAATGTGGTATCCAAGGCTGAGACGAATTTTTTCGTACCCTGAAAATAGAAGGCTACTGCACATGTACTCCACGTTAGAAGAAAAGTGCGTGAATCCAGATGCAAGTTTTTAAAAATCATATTAAACCGTATTGTTCTTTTCCTAAAACCGGTAAAATGGCTCTTTTATAAAGGTCATCTCCCGCTTGGGGAGAAAACACTTACTGCAGACACAAATTACCGATCTTGTTTATTTTGAACCACCTATTTCTACGCAAAACGAAAAAGGATAGGCTATAACTTTACTACAAACGTTTGCGTTTACCGGTAGTAGTTTCGTGGCGGTCGAATGTGTTATATTACGTGAAAATCTAGATCACTATAAAATAGATAACATGCTGTATGTCGACTGTGGCTGGTAAATTGCAGATGGCGCGAAATCAGCATCGTCTGCTTTCTGCACTATGTTTACCTGGTTATTGACACTGATATAAGCGATAAAGCGAGTGAGTACTCCATCATCGTACAGCATGAAGAGGCCTAACTATACTAATAACCATCGCTCATGCACTTGTAAGGGGATTACCTCATAGTACACCAAACAGCAGTTTCGAACGTCATGTCTTGATTTGATTTGTTGTTGTATTTTTTTTGTCTGTCAAGTCCTATAAATATATTATCTAATACTGGTAGATTGAACAAACATTATCAACTTACAAAGAGTTTGTCCTGAAAATTATTATTATAATGTATTAATAAGCACTGTCACCGGGCACTGACATACAATAAAAATAACCAAATGCAAGATTAAGTCACTTGGGCTGTCTACTAATACTGTCCACTGCAGATCTTTTATCATATTACCTACCACCATTCTGACAATCAATTATAATGTGCACTTTTAAGTGTTAAGTGTTAAAACATTGACATTTTGAAAAGACTATGAGAAACATGTATGATTCGATAATGCGATGTAATTTTGGCAAATAAAGGGTCAATGACATTGCATAGATTTAAAGGTGATGTTGGTTCAGGCCGGATTTACCATTGGGCCAGATGGGCGCGGGCCCAGGACCCCCAAAATGTGCATGTTTCTTTTTAGCCCGAAAACACGATGTTTTGGACCAAAATTTGCAAAAATTGCAAAAATTATTGCTCGCTTCGCGCGTACTAGCCCTTACATAGCAACATTCATTTTCAGTTTGGGCTAAAATCGTCTGAAATTGAAATTTTTTTTGCGCGCGAAAAAGTCCTAGTAAAGCAAAACGGCGAGTTTAGGGCCTCCGAATTTTGGGCTGGCCCAGGGCCCCAAAAAGGTAAATCCGGCCCTGTTGGTGATGTGTCATTGGTTTGCACTGAATGATCAAAATAAAGCATATAGCTTCCAAACAAGCCAAGCCAATGACTGGGAGTTCCTCATGGATGAAGAACACAATCAAATCGTAACGACAAGATGTCATCATCTACTCAGAATATAATAATGTAATACTTTTGGAAATGACGGTGCCTATCGAGCACAATATTCCCAATGCCAAATAGGAATTAGGGGCTTCTACAACACATCCCTCATTGTCTGAATGTGTTTAATTGCTTCGCTGTATACTTCATTTTCATTTTTGTTGTTTTCTACTCACGTGTTATCAAAGTAGTGTACAGCTTGGCGTTTTAGAACTTTGTGTTTTATGATTCTAATTTCATCTCTGATATTTGTTTTGCAGTATATTGCCGTTGTTTATACAAAATTGTTGTTTGGTTAAACTTATTTTGCTTTATTGCTTATGCCGTCACTTTGAACATTTCACTTAGTTGTTTCTCTGCTCATTTTGCATGCATTTTTCCGTGCAATCCCTTTTGTGCAATGTTCATCGTGTGCCTATTTCATTTGTTTCTTATTTCTTAATGATGTATATTTATAATTCAATGGGTATTTTGTTTTTACGTACACATGTTTTAATTGTAAAGCGCCTTGTGGTCTTTGATGTAATTCGCTATATAAGAATAAATTATTATTATTATTATTATTATCCCTGCCCCGTCAAGCAGCACTTGGCATACCAAAGAGGTAGAAGAAGACAATGGACCATGCAGACAAGACATGAGAGGAAGCTATGCAATGTTCTTAGTACCAAAACAATTCAGAGGAAAGGAAACGGTTGGGGGCCACACAAAACTAATTGAATCCGCCAAAGTCTAGTCCCAATTCCAGTAACCTTTGAAATTAGTTACTACGCACAAAACCTATATTGACATCCTCGGTGCCTTCCAGGTGAACTACACCAAGAGTACACATCCTACGACTGATGGCTGAGCTCTGAAGGTTGAACGGTGCTGGTGGAAGTCGCCAAGTAGTCGCCAATGATCTACTTCATTTTAACAATTGTAACCTTTCTCGTATTAAAAACTAGCTGTTTATTAATTTAACCTTAACTTCAAATGTATTTTAGACTACTTGACGATATTTCAAATAAGCCGCGTTATATTATTCTCACAATTGCGATTACGGTTGCACTGAGACATTTTTCTTTTAAAGCCGTATTATAACATTTGCTGAGGAGAACGCCCTCAATTGCAATTGTAACGATTGTAATGTACTTTAGTCAATAAAGATACTCTGCAAAAATCAAGACTTTAGTTGCTGTACTGCCCTCCTATGGCAAAAGGGCATAACTAACATATTGATCTTTTCGAGATAATTGACAAAAACTGTTGATTGCTCCCATAGACTTGTACATGTAAACCAATTTTGGAAGGGTTAAATTTCTGGTTTCGGAATTAAAATTGGGGCATTTTGGATATTCTGTGTGTAGATAATAGGTTCCTGGACCTACCAGTGGTCATAACTCAATTTTGACGAAAGTGTTAGTTATGCCCTTTTGCCATAGGGGGCAGTGTAGTTTTGTCAAAATCCGAGATTTTGAATAAAACGATGGAACCGGCGTTAATATTAGTCGAACACGTATGCACAGTACGTACACGGCGTGCGGGATACAGATACACACACACCCCGAGGATCGTACCGACGTATTACAACCGCGGGAGTAACATGCATGGGCGCTAGTAGTAAATTCCAATTTTCTATGCTTTACCTCACTTGTTCGGCTCAAAATTAAAAGGGACATATCTGACAGTAAAAGCTAACATTTTATGGAAAATAAATACTAATCTATTTTTATTTATATGTTATAATATGGATTTAAGTGCATTCACAGGATTGTCTTTAAAAGTTCACAATAGTTCATATTGGACAAGTTCCTGAACAAAATAGAAATAGAAATAAAAACGGCGAAATGCAAAATTCGAATCAAAGGTTAGCGGAAACTTGTCAGTAAATGAAGACTTTCCAACAGGGTTTTAAACATGCAACCATTAAAAATGCAGCCATTGAAAATACTTCATATTATTCACGGAACAAACTATCAAGGTAACTACCATTGGGATTTAACAGCAGCCAACACCAGATCACTAGATTGCAGTATTTCTTTGCAATCGATGAATTAAGAAGTAAGTACATCTTTAATAAGTTGATTGAGCTATTGAAGCAGTAACAAGTGTGCGATTTTCATGTCAAATTTTTGACAGTCGAGATAAGTGCATGACATATACATTATCCGTAAATGCGCTGAGACAAATAAGTAATTCTCATGTCCATGATGATATTACAAATGTTCATCTTGAGTGCCGTAAACTTTCATTTTATACGTCGATTTGGAAAACTCTGTTCTACTGTTAAAAAGTACTTTGCACTGGTTTATTGATTATCATCGATTATCATGCTCGATCATCAGTAATAATCTAGTTTGTGAGTCGCTTCGTCTTAATCATGCTGAATCAAAAATTAGGGAGGTTTATAGCTTGTCCTTACTAACTTTTCTTTTTCCTATTTTTTAAATAATTAAAGGAGAACCCATTTGCGTTAATAATATCTTCCAATATTTCAAAGATTGCTGAACATAATCTCTTATGAAAGGACCGAACTGGTCAGCTACACATTAAGTAATTAATGTCAACTGCGTCTCTGTTATTAAAGTGTATACCTTGATTCTTGAGTCTTGACAAAATTTGGGGGCCCTGGGCCCGGACCCATCTGGCCCTATGGTAAATCCGGCCCTGACTCATTTTGTATATGAAATTAACTTCTAACATAATGTGTAATAGACTAATTGATGATATTTCAATCCTTTTATAAATAAGCCGCGTTATATTTTTCTATAATTGTCAAAATGTTTTGTTCTGTTGTACTGAGGTATTCGCTTTTTTTGAGATTGTATATATGTCAAAGCTCAGAAACGTTGTTTGAATAATTTGTATCATATTGTAAACGTTCCCAAACAAAACAAAAAGCATAATTGTTCTTCCAGTATGTGGGCGAAACCGAAAGACCTTTACGAAAGCGACTCACAGAACACAAAAGACCGTCTTCCACTGTGGGGGCGCATTTGAACTCAGAAGGGCATGATTTAAGTTCGGACACTGTCAAAGTACTTGACGCAGACTCACGATGGCTTCAAAGAGGCATCAAAGAAGCCTATTAATAGCCGCATTGGACCCCGATCTCAACCAGGACAAAGGGAGACACGTTCTACCCTGCGTCTACCTTTTTGTACAAGCCTATCAATACGTCATGTGACCCCGGGTTACCCCGTGGGTCACATGACTAGGTGTTTACCGCTCACTTTCTGATGAAATCCCATGGATGTGGGATGAAGTATCAAGTAAGTCAAATATTTGTTGACAGAACTGTTTAAAATCTCTGTTTATCAAAACAAAAAGCACAAACAAACAAACAAACAAACAAACAAACAGCAACGAAAAGGTTTTGGCCTAATCTTAAGAACTACAAGAATGAAGCGCTACAGAATTTGAAACTACAGCCTTTCTCAAAGGCATATATAAATGTTTTTTCCTGATTTAATTTTTAAAAGACATCTTGGTACGGTAAAAGGTTAACGGACACTTGTCAGTATAATGAAGACTTCCCATCACGGTTTTGTCCAAGGCCAGAGTTAGGATTATCTGTATGTAAAAAGGCAGCCATTGAAAGTACTTTATATTATTAATGGAACACACTGTCAACGTAACTGCCACTGGGATTTATCAGGAGACGACACCAGATTGCTGTCGCTCTGCGCAATTAGTAACCGATGAATTTAGACGTAAGTACATTATCAATAACTTGATTTAGCTATTGAAGCAGTGACAAATGGGCGATTTTCATGTCATATGTTGACAGTCAAGGTAAGTACATGACGTATACCTTAACCTTTACTGCGCTAAGACGAGTTAGCAATTCTCATGTTGATGGTGATATTCTGCATTCAAATGGCCGCCTTGAGTGCCGTAACCTTTTATGTTAAAAAATAAGTACTTTGCACCGGTAGCTACTGGTTTACTGATTATCATCGCAAAAGTACCGTGATATATGTGGGGATATGCAATACAGTTACTTAAAGCCATATTATAACATTTACTGGAATTTACTACCAGCGCACATTTCGCCAATACGTACCACTCCTTCGGTCATGTTGTACGGCCCTTTGTTGTGTATATCACCGTCCCGCACGCCGTGTACGTACTGTGTCATGTGTGTGTTATGAACATCGTGTATGCGTTCGACCAATAATTTCATCGTAATAATAAAGCGCCGGATTCGGCGTTTTATTCAAAATCTCGGATTACAGCACCTAGAGTCTTGATTTTTGCAGGGTATATTGGTTTAATAAAGTACAATTTAATCGTGTAAAAAAGGAATTTTTAAAATTCAGTGAGGGCGTCTTCCTCAGCAAATGTTATAATATGGCTTTAAGAAGTTGTAGCGTTTTAAGAATAGTTTTAAGGTACAAGAACGTTTATGAGGCCTAGGTGTGGAATAAAATCAGCCCGAAAGAAAGAATAAAATGATGTTAATCATGTCATGTAAATTACTGGTACCGATTTAGGATTTTGACATTGGAAATACAGATATCAAATAGTGCCAATACTACAGTTTTCTTTCACTTACATATAATGAAGCTGGCTTGTTTAGGAGTAATGTTAACCCCATGAGGACTACCTGCCGATTGGCCAAAAAGAAGTCATCATTACCAATCGTCAACATTGTTTAATTTCGACACGCAAAACATTTGGGTGAAATATTTGCAAAGCTCTATTCTGATTGGTGATTAAAGTAATGATATTATGTAATTAACCAATCAGAGGCAATGTTAGATCGGCAGGTAGTGCTCATCAGTTCGGGTCAATGAGAATTATCTACTGAACGGAAAGGAGCATTAAGGACCGAATTTACTTGTACAACAGGCTTAAGTACTGGCATTCTGGGATTCCAAAAGTTCCTTAGTTTCAGTAGACATGGTAGAGCGTTTGAGATATATAGTATTGCAAAAGAAACTTCCATTGCAAATAAAAGAATCACCAAGTGAAAAATAAACGTTCCAAACTACATCAATATGACACAGACATTGAAACCACATCTCAAAACATCTACCAACACACACACACCCCCACTGCCCTCTCAACTCCATATACCCCATAAACCACCCACATACTATCAGATGATAAATGATTTATTAGAAGAGGGGCAGATGGAATGTCGAAGCATCATTACTATCATTACATCAGAAACATCAGAAATTAAAAAGCACACACTCAATAATCTCCCACATCCACACAACTTATACACAACAACTTATACACACCTGCAGCCACCCCATACACCCCCTTCAAACACTCACACACATACAAACTGAATTTCTTGCAACCCTTAGGATTTTCTATATTCTATACTTTGATCAGCTCGTAAACGGCGGGCCTTATAACATCGCGGATTAATATCAAAATATTTTATTTTGTTAATTGTCTTGTGATATCTCGCCAGAAGGTCACGAATTATTAATTAAAGCCCTATTCTTAATCCTATTCTACTTTTCGGCGTAGTGGTAAAAGCCTAATATTTCCCGCATATTAAGAGCTGATAAACTATACATTATTATGGCATTTACTTGGGCACAATCTAGTGTAAAGCTACGATTCTCAATTTGTTATGGCCCACAATTAGACTAAGTCTTATGGTGGTATGCCTTTTTCAAACACGTCGGACGATAAACCTCCACAATACCGTGGTATTTCGAATGTAGGCACTTCTGGGCAGGGGTCACTTCTAAGTACTTTACATATAAACCTTTTCAAATCAAGATCGGAAACCGCAGAAATTATTCAGTAAGCTAGGCGGTCATATTGGTACACAATGAATCAAGTGGCATCACGTACCTTTATGAGTGAAAATACAACGTATTTAGCCAAAGTCAACATGAGTCTTCACAGAGATATATTTTCTAAAGGTATTGAACTAACAAGTTTGTCGTCTGTGGCACATTTGATTTGGTCTTCATGTGGTCTTCGCAATATAAATATCAATCTCTTGCACAAGCCATACCCAACGTTTGACCGTGTCTTTCACGCAGATTTGTGTTAAGACGTAATAGTTACACTTGCATTGATGACCCGGAATTGTAAATGGGGTCATCCATAACAAACTTCGGAAAATTTTGATTTGAAAAGATCTATTATTCAAATAAAGATAATTTCCTTTTCAATACTGCCTTTTTCGTTGATATCAGATATTGCTAGGCTAAGGGATGGAATTCGAAAGTCGGAGTGTCTTAAAATTACAAAATGAGATATTGTCCTTTAAAGTTCAATAATTTGTGGGAAAGTGATCAAGTTTACATCTAAAAGAGAAAAAAAAATATGTAAGTAGAAGATGAAATTTCAGTCCGAAACTTTCAGGCACAATTTTCAACATTATTAGTATCACGAATTAAAAAAAAAACCTGGCTGGTTTATTGGTTGTTTCTTCATTCAAGGTCGTGCCTCCGTTGTACAAACAACGTCACATTATATTAATCCAAGAAAGTCTGGATTATCTACAAGTTATTTTTGGTCTTTGTAATTTTGGATACAAATCTGGGGATATTTTCTCGTAAATAAAGGGAAATTTTTTAGTTGTTGACAGATTATTTCTTCCCACATATTGAGAAATTGTGCAAACGGTCGTAAGCCATGAGAGCAAAGATTAATCCCATTATTTATTTATTTCAAGGTCGCTGCCCTGCAGGTGTTTGCATGGATTATTGAAATATTTTCTATAGTCATCCATAGAAATATAAACATCACCTAATTGTTTTATATTGCTTGGTAAAACATGCTTCTTAGTGCACACTGCACATCCGAATGTATCACACGTTCATATGACAAAATGTATTGTCGTTCAGAGACCACTCATGACTCATGAATGATCCTTTGTGATCTGATCTCAAGTCCATAAAACTTTAATATTATTCATATCATTACCTTTGGAACAGGTGATTTTGAAAGCCACTATCATTTTGTGTTACGGAACACTAAGCGGTGGTATTCCATATTGTATCACTTAATAATAACTTATCTCAATCGAAAAAACAGAACCCGCCTTGCGCCCACTTTTCAGTCTATTTAAGAAAAGTTGATCAAATATATTTTGGCATGAACAGAAACCTGCAATCGTTAATATGTTTAACAATCTGAAAAAAAATATTTCACAACTATTGAAGATATGCTCTTTTAAAGAAATGTACCCGTTTTTCACTCTGTCAACGAAGGAGGTTTGGCTACTTCAAAGATTGAAAAAGAGTACACATACTATGCATGAATATCAAACATTCCTCAATGATAACTTCATTTAGGAAATGAGCTTATGGGCAATGGAATTTGGTTAAGTGTCATTAGTTTGTGGATAATATGGATGTTGGATGGGACTTCTTTTGCTATACTTGTAATTACTTGTTTGTGGTTATTTATGCCTTTTTGTTTTATTATGCTTCTTGCTTTATTATTTTATTGTTTCTTGCATTCTTTTTTATTTACAACATAAGTCATTTTTGGGATAAAAGGTAGCCCTGAAAAGGGCTGTTTGGTTTGCCTTTGGTTCTTCTGAAATGAGTTTGCTGTTCTGCTCTGCCCTCTACCTGGTTGCCTCCTTGGCGAATACATGTTTCAGCCCTGGACCTCGTTGCATCAATAATGCTTTACGTGATATTCTTGTGTAACGGATAATTGCAAATGCAGCAGTAAAAATGTGTTTGTTTGGCGTAACATGACAAAAAAAAAGTAGGGTAGGTAGGTAGGAATTTTTTTATTACTTTTTTAGTATATTCAAGTACATTCTTTGTGATAAAAAGTTACCAGTGCAACTTTTAAAGCTGTAAATTGCGTTTGATAAAAGCCTTGGATCTTTTTTTCAATTAAATGTATTATTTCCTTTTTATTTATTTATTTATTTATTTATTTATTTATTTATTTATTTATTTATTTATTTATTTATTTATTTATTTATTTATTTATTTATTTATTTATTTAAAAGAAAAGAAAATTAAAAGTCTAGGGTAGGTCGGGTTACGCCAATCAAACAATTTTTCAAGGCCTAATACGTTTGCGAAGATCTTAGAGGTTACCTGATGCTGATCCTCTATCCGTATAGACATAGGGCAAAACGGGGATGTATCCTTCGTGTAAGAGAATAATAATAATAATAATAATAATAATAATAAATACTGAACTTATAACGCGCACAAATTTCCAAGGGATGCGAGGCGCGAGAAGAAGACAGAAGGAAGGGAAACATCATATTTAGGGGAAGAGATGAGTTTTAAGGAGACTTTTAAAAGTCCCAGTGCTATGGGCCATTCTGATGACTATTGGCAGCTTATTCCAAAGACTGGGGCCAGCCACAGAAAAGGCAGTATCCCCAGCCAGTTTGAAGGTTCTGGGGATAACAAGCGAGTTACCAGCCGATCGGAGATAGTATGAGGACTGGCGGATATGGAGCAATGAAGAGAGGTATTCAGGAGAATCCAGATTGACACATTTGTAAGTGTGGACAAGCGTACGAAATTTAATTCGTTCAGCCACAGGCAGCCAGTGAAGCTGGGCAAGTAATGGGGATGTGGAAGTGAATCTGGGCTTCTGGAAGATGAGGCGGGCAGATTTGTTCTGGATACCCTGCAGACGTTGAATACCAAACAAATCACAACTCTAGTCCTAACCCTAACCCTAACTCCAATCCTACCCTAACCCTAACCTTTACCCTAACCCTAACCCTAACCCTAACCCTAACCCTAACCCTAATTCCTAAACCTAACCCTAACCCTAACTCTAATCCTATAAGTATTTGGAAAGGGGTACATTTTCTCAACATATCTTCAAAGGTTGTTAACCGATTGAAATAATTGTTTTAGTTTTGTTTAAAATAAAGCAGTATCTTGTATAAGATTCCATATAGGTTATTGAGTTAAATTGAAAGACTGTTGTAAACCGTGTTTATGTTTTCTTACATTAAGGAATTGACCAAACAGGTCCTGAATCTCACTTGTGTTCGGCCTCTGACATAACAATCGCACGAGACGTTTGAAGTAAAAACGCTGCTTCTGTTTTCTTTATAAGCCCAATCGGCATTGTAACTTCCGGTTTTTGAGAGCAATTTTGAGACACTTTGACCAATGACATATCAGGGAAATGTTATTATTGTTATTGTAATAATATTATCATTAACAATATTTTAAATAATTGATTTATGAAATAATCAGGTTTTTTTTTAAACAATAATTTATTTTTATGCCAGTAAAACATATTAATTAATATTGTGTACCAGCCATTTTCCCGATAGGTCAGCGGGCAGGTGTGCTAAAACTGCAAAAACTGTCCCACAATGCATTGCAAATTTCAATGTCGATTTGGCTTATTACAAACACATCCTGTGTTCCATCTTGAAAGCAAACTGATTCGAAACGGTTGCAAATATTTAGAATATATCCCTATTTAAATATTATAATGTGGCATTAGTTTGGTCAATATCTCAAAGTGCGCTCAAGTATACTAAAAATGAGTACATGTCTCGTTTTATTTTTCATAGTTATTGTATTATTGGACAAAATATTGAATAAGGCGAAAGGTAATTGCTGTAGGCATGGAAGTCTTGCATTAATTAAGCCACGAGCATTTTGTGTTGTTAATATGACATATGGGTTTTATTTGGCGTGAAGTGTAACAATTGCAAGTCATAATCATTCATTAACTGGTATGATTTATGTGTAACGGGAAATAGGTACTTTGACCTTGAGCTCGGAATCTGCATTGAGTTTCATCAATGCAATATTTTTTTAATTAACGCTAATAAGTAGGAGGAACTAATTAATCGCTTTAGAGGCTTAGAAGATCAATAGGTTAATATAATGCCACATTTTCACATCTGGAGAATATGAACTTGTTGATTTTCGCATACAAATTAAAATGATAATTTTAAAACTATTTCAACTCACCAATCACAGACATCACATCGACCTCACGATTCAGGATAATCATGTCGATGATTCAGCGTGGCAGTGTTCTTAATATGTTACAAGGTTACTTGCAAAGGTTGATGTAACTTTGTCATGTATTTTTTGTGTTCACTTTACATACCAAGCACTGATAAGCAATATCTCAACATGTAGTGTCAGTTGGATACCTTTTAGAGTCATGTAATGTGATAGATAGTTCTGTACGATACATTCTGGCCCTCCGTTAGATCATGCATTATTCTCGTCCCATCACCTTGCCACAAGAGAGATATTTATTACAAAATGTCCCTGAAGACAAAAGGTAACTAATTATATGGCACCTGTGCCCATCAGCTGATGTGTGTCACTAGCAGATATAAAGCATCTAGAGATGGACATAAGATATTCAATACACCCTTAAAATTATTTTTTGAGTAAAAAGGGCACAACTCATCAAATTACTCAAAATGAGTAAATAATACCCAACATTGAGCTCATATTAATAAATATTGCCCTCATTGTTGAGTACTATTTATCTATATAAGCTTAATATTTTTACTCAATCAGTTGAGTTGTGTCCTTTTTACTCAAATTGAGTAAAATAGTTTTACGAGTGTATTTCACAGGTCAATGAGAATATTATGGGTTTTCATCTGATACCAAAATCGCTTTTGATATATTTGGATTGGAGTGGATTGGATTGGGCCCTCATCCTTCAACATGACAACTCAACAGAGGAACTCGATAAAAGCGCATAAGACAAAACAAGACTTGTTGGTTTTACCTCTCCAGTTACAAGAACAATATATAATATTGTGTAGATCAGAAATAATATATTTTTCCTAACTTACCTCCATACTGGCTGCACTTACAAGCCTTCCACTTCTTTTATTATCCCATAAATGAGCTGGTGGCTCTCCCGGAACGGTGAGTCTGGAATCCAACGACATGATTGATTAAATCCAAATATATACGTCCACGATAATAATAATCCTTCCTCCCTCGTTCCACAGAATAAACAGGTTAATTCAACAGGTAAAGATCCACAACGAAGATGTGCAATGTATGTGGCAATTCAAAATAAAACTGTAATTAAAATGTCACGATGAACCTTTCAAAATTGTCGTAAAGCTCCACAACAAGCAGGTAAATGTAGTTTTTTCAAATGATTTTGTTTTAATTTCCTGGTAAATCCTGTTACAAAACTCTGGATGCGAGAAAGTGTAAAAATATTACATATTCCATGCAAAATTTCCACTAAAGCATCAGAATACGCTTGGACATACGGCCACTTCTGGCATCAGTTGCTGCAATGTGGTATCCAAAGTATCTTGTTAATAGTAGGTTGCTTCACATATACCCGAGATAATAGCGCGAGAATCCAGATGTAAGTTGCAAGAAATGATGATTATATATATATTAAACTGGTAAAATGGCTCTTTTCCTAAAATATTATCTCATGGTAGAGAAGAGAACACTAAATGCAGACACAAATTACCGAGCTCATACAGTTTATTCAGAGCCGTCCATTTCTATGCGAAACGTAAATCTTACTACTTCAAACGATAAGCAACGAAGCTAGTATACGTTTTGCGTTACCAATAGTAGTTTGACGATTATGAATAGGAAATATGTCATATAGCATCGTCACGTGGTGGTTGAATTCTGCTCCTCACTATCTTAGCCGCGTGGATAATCACTCATGTAGGCAGATGCGCTGTTATTTGAAAATTCCCCTCAATATCCAAAAACAATTACACATTACGTTAGTGATACTGAAGTGCAAATGAATGATACAGTGAGTACTCCATCATCACATATAGCATGACAAGGCCTAACTATGCTAACAACCATCACTTACCCATTTGTATGGGAATTTCCTCACTGTACACCAAGCAGCAATTGTTATAACATTGCTTCTTTTGAGGGGTACTACACCCTGCCCAATTTTGTGCCTATTTTTGCTTTTTTCTCCAAAATTATAGCGCATTGGGGACAAGTAAGATATAATAATAATAATAATAATAATAATAATAACACACTTTTATTAAGCGCACTTAAAGGAGCGTCACAGTGTGCTTTACAAAATAATTATATGAAAAGCCTTAAAAATACCTTAATTACAAAATACACATAACCTATATGTATATTATAGGGGCAAGGACTACAACTAATGCACTGGAAATTTTAGTTCAGCACAGACAACAGTTGTGGAGTTACAGTCAAAAATGGGGTAAACCAATATTTGATCAATAAATCAATAACTACTTGCTTTGAGTTGCTGAATTTCCAGTACAGTAGTTGTAGCCCTTGCCCCTATAACATACATATCTTACTTGTAACCAATGTGCTATAATCTTTTAGAAAAATGCAAAAATAGGCACAGAATTGACCAGGGGTGTTGTACCCCCTTAAGGTTTAAAAATCTGTCAAATCTTATCAATGTATCATAGTAACGCAAACACATCAGGTAACATGAATTTGATAACTATTATCCAAGACTAAATTTGAAACTTAAATAGTGTTTTGCTTTTCAATTTAAATATTGTTACTTTTGTTACAACCAAACAGCGGTGCTGTGTTCTTGACCTTTTTTCAGATTAGATTAGACAAGGACATCTTCCAACTTGTACTTTCTGTTTGTCGACAAACAGAAATTACAAATGTGTCCAAGGGGCATTGTATTACATGCAATTAATTTGATAAATTAGCTTTTTTCGTAGATATCTACTGAACCATGCCCTAAAATGCCTTAAGGGTAGACAAGGTATTGTTGGTCGAAGCAGCCAAAAAATATCGATTTTCATTATGTAAATCAATATATTATTGAAAAATAACACTTTGATGTTTTGCAAAAGTTCATTCTACAAACCATATACTTTCAAACCTTGCTTGATTTATCGTTGTTAATGAGTTATGTACGTTTATGTAAGTGTTGCATGTGTTTCAGCCCTCCTACAACATAACTCAAGAACCACAGGACCTACAAAAGTATATCTGTGCTATTTGAATTCTTCTACAAACTCGCTATGAAATGAGCAATGCGATTTTTGCCAAAGCTGACTACCATTGACAAGATGCTGTGAACTTCCAAATCGCAACACTTTAAAATAGTGTCAAACCTTAAACTGAAAAAGAAAAAACCAACTTAGAATGACTTTGATAAACTAATTTGGCGTTTTATAGGTTTAGGTAATACAAGAAAATAACGGACCTTTCTGCCATAACCACTAAAATATACATGGCTTTACTGAAGGGTCAAAACCTATATAACTGCAGTATTTAGGCACTGAAAAAGAGCTAATGTGAAGGAACAAAAGCTATATCGGAGTCATATTATTCAAAAAATAACCAGTGTTCACATTCAAGGGTCATAAAATAATACAGCAGAGCACAAAACACGACCATGACTACCATGTCACTTCAGTCAATTAGCAGCAAAGTTAACGATTTTGTTGAAATTGAGAGCGCTAATTATTTTGATTGAAACATTCATCTTATTATTGTTGTTCACTTGTCTCGTGGTTTAGCCATTTATTTGTGTCCTTCATCTCATATGATTTTCCTGTTAGTAAATGAGTAGTGTTCAAGTCTTATATCACCTGTAAATATATTTTTAAAAAAAGGCTTCAAACAAGTAGCGCCCTCAATGTTCTAATTTAGTTATAATGACACACTTTTCTATTATATAGAACCAAACAGTGATGCCAAACATTATGTAGTCCATGGTTTCTAAAGTATATAAATCTCAATTTTATTGGAGTAAATTGATGGAATCAGGCTTTTCTTTAAAACAAATTCATCAGGATCGTTCATAGTTCATGACTTTAACTTTTGACTGAGACTGTGGATCACGTAGTGCCAATTTAATGTAATAGTGTTTTCTCCAAATAAGATAATTGAAATGATATGAAATGAAACAAAATGAAAATTGAATGAAAGAGTAAACTAAACTAAACTTTTCAATTGCAAGACTCGTTTTGTAACATTATCTTGACATTCAATTATGTGCTCTTAACTTTGACATTTCGACAAGATCATGACAAAGCATGTATGATTCGATAATTCGATTTCATTCTGGCAGATAAAGGGTCGATGACATTGCATAGATTTAAGGTGATGTTGGTGTGTCATTGGCATTCGTAGAACTTCGCGTTAATCGGCTAAAATAGCCAGTGGTGTTTTCTTTACGTTACCTCGTTATTTCACCTTAAAATTGACAGAAATTATTATTTCACCATTTTGGGTTAAGTATAATAAAATTTTAAATATGACTTGATTGCATTATCTTTGACCAAGACCAGAATTCATCTTCCGGACCACAAGATTCTTGGAACCGTGTCCTAGGACTAGTCCTGATAACCACAGAACCAGAAATCTACGGATTCGTGTCAGTCGTGAAATCTGTCCTTATCCATGTTATAACTATGTGAACACCAATAGTGTTTCCTCTGTCGCTCAAATTCGAATCAGACAACAGCAGCCTTTCTCTAAAGTGTACATATGGAATGTGTTTTTGAAATAATTTTTTCAGACATCTTATTATATTATTAAGCTAACTAAAAGGTTGAATAGCGTGAATTTCTCAGTATAACGACAATTTCCTATCACGGTTAACTATCTGTTTTATACATTTCCAGAGTTAAGAGTATCTATAAAAAGACGCGGAAATATTCACGGAACACATTGTCAAGGTAAATCCCACTGTGATTTGGCAGACGACACCCGTTTACAGTCTCCTTACGCAATAAGCAACCAAGCTATTAGTTTTATACATTTCCAGAGTTAAGATTACTAGTATCTATAAACACACAGCCATTGAAAATACGCGGAAATATTCACGGAACACATTGTCAAGGTAAATGCCACTGTGATTTGGCAGACGACACCCGATTACAGTCTCCTTACGCAATTAGCAACCAAGCTATTAGTTTTATACATTTCCAGAGTTAAGATTACTAGTATCTATAAACACACAGCCATTGAAAATACGCGGAAATATTCACGGAACACATTGTCAAGGTAAATGCCACTGGGATTTGGCAGACGACACCCGATTACAGTCTCCTTACGCAATAAGCAACCAAGCTATTAGTTTTATACATTTCCAGAGTTAAGATTACTAGTATCTATAAACACACAGCCATTGAAAATACGCGGAAATATTCACGGAACACATTGTCAAGGTAAATGCCACTGGGATTTGGCAGACGACACCCTATTACAGTCTCCTTATACGCAATTAGCAACCAATGAATTTAAAAGTAAGTACATTTCATTATCAATAACTTGATTGAGCTATTGAAGCAGTGACAAATGGGCGATTACCATGTCTTATGATGACAGTCGAGGTAATCACTTGAGGTATGTATACCTTAACCTGTAATGCGCTAAGACGAGTTAGCAATTTTGATGTCGATGGTGATATTACACAAATGGTCGTCTGGAGTGCCGTAACCTTTGATGAAAACTCTGATGTTAAAGAATAAGTGCTTTGCACCGCTTTACTGATTGTCATCGCACAAAGGTACAATGCTATGTGTGGTGCTAGACAATACAGTTATAGGAGACTTACATATTGCTCTCGTGTCTTAAAATAGTTTAATTTACAAGAGGTGTGAAAAAAGCAACCTCAAAGAAAGTATAAAATGATGTCATATCAATTACTGGATTTGACTTAGGGTTTTGACATTGGAAATTCAGATCCTAGTTAAAGTACCAATGTTAAATATCTTTTATATACATAAAGCTGGTTTACGTAAGGCTAATGTTTTCTTATACGTCTCAATGAGGACATCTGCTGAACGGAAAAGGAGTATTAATAAATGGACCAAAGCTATTATAATGTGCCATTTACTAGTACAACACATGATTGCTCAAAGGAATCTCCTGATCTCAAGTCCATAAAACTTTAATATTATTGATATCATTTACTTTAAAACAGGTGTTTTTCAAAGCCAATCTCATTTTGTGTTAGACATATGGAGCACTACGCGGTAGTATTCCACTTACTAATATTTACTAGTACTATGGTATCATACCATAGTTACTAGTAGTACATACTACTAGTATTTCAATCAAGTCCTGCGTCTCTATTATAAATTTTGTGACACTTAGCAAAGTGACATAATCGACAGAGAGTTGTGTTTGGCAAAGTATTTTATAGATCATTTCATTGTTATTTTCCCTATTAAGTTTAAAGTATTCAAATAAACATCTCAAAAAAAAGTAACTAAACCCCCTTAAATAATGACCATTATTAAAAAATCTGTAAAATGCGTTGGAAGCAGACTTTATTTCTGCACAGTTTAACACCTCATTTGTAGCAATTGACTAAATATTGACGTCACAGCGTACGTTTAAATCTAACACAAGATTTGAAAGTTGCAGTAAATTGTATTGATTTTGTATTCAGTATAATGGAAGGAAATCTGTGTAATGATATCTGAGTGTTTTTGTATTGTTAATAATTGTATGTAAGTGCAACTTTCAAATCTGGACACCACTACATTAAATTGACCGGTGTTTTATTGTTTTCTGGACTATGGTATCAAATGAGGTGTCAAAATGCGCAGAAGGTGTGCTGCTAACGCATTTTACAGATTTGTAATACAACAGTCCTTTTTTGAAAAATGGCCATTTTTCAAGGGGGGGCAGTTACTTTATTTTAGATGTTTATATCATTATTATGTCATTATTTGCAACTGTAAAAGATGCACTTTATTGTTTTAAACAACAAAATGCTTCCTTTGGAAGCTTCTCATATGGGAGAAGTGGTGGAAATAATTGCAGACTAGACGTGAATTAATTGGATTGCTGTGTTATTTTGTTAACAAAGTGAAATGCGAGTATTCCGACGCGTCGTAAATCACAATTGGATGGCTGTGTTACTTTGTTACACAAAATGAAATATTCCGAAGTGTCGTTAAGAATACGCCATGTTTCACAAAATTAATATCGATATCCAAAGAGAAACCGTAAACTGGCTTGGGACAATATGTGATGTCGTGACTGTTAGCTCAGATAGTTAGGAGGAACAGCGGTCCATCTTATGAAAATTTTGACGTTTTGTATTGAAGTTATATATTTTTTCAGCAAAAGACCTCACTTTGATAATCTAATTTACCTACTTACCTCCATACTAGCTGCACTTACACGCCTTCCGCTTCTTTTATTATCCCATAAATGAGCTGGTGGCTCCCCCGGAACGGTTAGTCTGGAATCCAACGACATGGTGTATTAAATCCAAATATATACGTCCACGATAACAATATTGATCCACACAAAAATCCAAAACGAAGATATACAATAATACTTGCTATTCCATTTCCTCCTAAGGTTGGAAAATAATGTTCCTCAAAACTCGACGAGTGAAACAGATTAATAATAAAGTATTTCCGTTTAAATCTGTCACGAACCACCTTTGAAAATTGACTCTACAAAATAGCCAGGTTAAAGTGGTTTTCTTACTTCAAATTTACTTGACCAAAACTAATATAGAAAATGCTCACGTCGTCGATTGCTGTTAATGTTTAAAAATAGTTTCCTTTAGATTTCCTGCGAAATTCCTGTTAGAAAAGTAAAATCGGTGGGACAGAGTGTCGATATCTCACAATATTCAGGTAAAATTAAGCATATAGCATAAATACTGGCGCATCATAAGTGGATCTTTACTGCAATGTGTTATGCGAAGTATCCTTCAATGTTCTTATATACCTGTAATGCACGTGAGAAGAACTTAAAACCGTACGAGTCCATCCGGCACTGCAATAAATGATAATGGTAATATATATACCGGTAAAACGACTCTTTCCAAAAAGGTCATCTACCGCTTGGGGAGAGTACACTAAAATGCAGACACAATTTTTTACAGCTTCTTTATTTACTACCATCTTTTATACGCCAAAAGTAAACTGATATAACCTTACCGCTAGGAACGAAACTATAGTACGCGCTTTTCGTTTATTATACCATAGAGGTGTGAAGAAATGCAATACATTAGGAAACGATTTTGGAGAAAACCTTCTATTAATAAAATACTATGCTGAGCCACCAGCCTGGGTGGCTCACGCTCCAGTAATTTTAGATGATTGAGCTCAGTAATACATCGAAGAATGTCTTCCAATTCATGAAAACAAATAGATAATCAGCTTATCGGATTAAAAGCTTAGAGGGAAGGTCTTGCTGCTCAGTGAGTGTTTGTAATTATCAGAAGGTTTTCTCCAAATTCATTCTCTAATGATAAGTTTGAGAGATATTGTGGTGGTCGAATTTTGCTCCCGATAATCTCAGTCAGCCTCGTATAGTAGATATTCAGGTAACTAATATGCTATTAATTATGTGAAAATGCAAACCTATTATATAGATAATATGCTCATGGAGGTATATAAATAAATTGAGAATGATCGCCAGAATTCTAATCTCCTAAGTGGAGATTATCCCGTTACCTCTATTCAATGAGTCACCAAACTTGAATTGACCAGCCACTTCAGCCAAGCTATTGATCTCCACGATGGTTATGAGCCTCTACCATGGTTCATTGATTGTCACTCCCAAAATGTCCTCATAGGAATTGACCCTACATTGACCCGTACCGGAAGCCTTGTAAAAGAGACTGTATAATGACGTCAGCTAGTCAATCAGCTAGTTCAAAGTCACCAGTTTTGATAGCTTATAGTTTCAATGTATGATCGTGCGAAAACCCGAAGAAATTAGGATGTTCTGTTCTCAAGTTATGAAACTGTTTTCTACACTAGTTGTGCCGTAACTTGACAAATATACTTAGTTTTCATGTTCATATATTAAGCTTTTAAGGGGGTCTGAGGGAGTTCAAATATAGTGCAAATGAAAGCAAAACGTTTTTACCTTCCGATTGTGAAAAAATTATGTTGGGCCAATTTGGGCCATTTGAGTTACGAGCGAGCAAAATTTACCGGAAGTACTTCGGAATTCAAGCAAAAGTGATGATCAGACAATCTTTTCTAGAATTGATATATGGAATGTAGGCCTATAGGCCCTACATACTTTGTTTAAACAGTTTCTCATAGTTTAGTGTATGATAACCGTGATTTTGGTTGAAGCTTCGGGTCAAATTGATTGAGTGCCATGACGGATATGTCATGTTATTGTTTTTAAACTTTTAATTCTGTATTGTCATGAAATCGTATAGGCCGCCTAAATCATCATCATTAAACTTCTCATTGTATAATAAATAATTATCAGTATTTAGGCCTAAATGATTATTAATATTATTAGGAGGCTATCATTTTCTTTGGAGGGAGGGGTTCCAAATATACGGGGGGTCATAACTTTTTGGAAAAAAAAAAGTCATAATTAAATTTTTCATGACCAAAATGTAGGGAGCCACAAGATGACAACAGATAAGGTGTTTCTTTTTTCAAAAAGACTGATTTCTTGATGCAATTTAAACACTCAATTTTTGGCGAAAATGAGATTTTGATATCAAAATTGTATGAAACATGAGCACTTTCCAATAAGTATAAACTTCATTTTACCCCATTGAAATCAATGGCCAGTGAAACAGACTTCACAATGTAATCAGCTTAGCATAATCAATATAAACCTGAAATTGCCTATTCAACAATTATTGGTCATAACCAACGTAGTACAAAAGAGGCTTGGCTGGATCATTCTCCATTTATTTATAATACCTCCATGATATGCTATGATAAATCATTAATTACGGCTGGGCTGAGGCTAGTGTCTAATATACAAATATATACTGCCATGAGAGGTTCTGGTTAAAACTATGGGCCCGAGGTGAGATCAATAGTACTATTTTCCTGAGGGCGCAGCCCCGAAGGAAAATAGTATTAATTGATCTCAACGAGGGACCATAGTTTTAACCAGAACTTCGAATAAAGGCAGTATATATTTGTTTTATATACTTCATTAATATGTTCTTTGTTCATTGATTTGTCAAAAGAAAATTATTTGACGTTTTGACTCTCCCGCTTCTATTCTGAGTGAACAGCACGGCTAATTTAAGCACAACCTACCCTTCAAAAAATCGAATAGCCTAAAATTGGGCTAACCAATTACAGCAGCGCGAAATGACGCTATGTAATTCTTATTATATACTTCATTAATATATTCCTGTTCATTGATTGGTTAAAAGTGGATCACATGACCAAAAATAGTTCTACCATCAGTACTCCTATCCGTAAATAGTACCTCTAAGCCGTAAATAGTATTTTCAATGTCCCGGGTGAGCCGTAAATAGTACCTCCAAGCCGTAAATAGTACTTTTGACCATGCCTTCCGCGTGCGCGCATTCGATGCGACGGAACAGTTCACGCACGCGAAACTGCCATAGCGTGATTTCGCGCTGCTGTAATTGGTTAGACCGATTTTAGTCTATTCGATATTTGGAAGGGCAAAATATAGGCTGCACTTAAATTGATCGTGCTGTTCACTCAGGATAGAAGCTGTAGAGTCAAAACGTCAAATAATTTTCTTTTAACCAATCAATGAACAAAGAACATATTAACCCTAACACTGACCCATGCTTTTTGGTATCGGAAGTCAGAGAAGATCCGAATTTTTCAAGAAGAAGAAGAATTTTTGACTTGGCACCCCCGGGATTCGAACCTTTGACCCCTCGCATATGGCAAGCCAAGGGGGCCAAAAGCGTGGAACAGCTACGCGTAGCTTCTTTCTCGTTACGAGCAGCTGTTTGACCAATCAAAATAGTCAAATTTAATCACGTGGTTGGGTCGTTAGCTGCACGTAGTATAGTTATAGGTATCCTCTTTCACAATTATTATCTTGTAAATTTACGGAATTAGCATAGATAACGAACGGGTAAAGGAGGCCAAATCACAGCACGTGTCAAGAGAACATGTTGCTAATGCCTGGCTAAAATGACACAAAGCATATTTATTTAGTGTTTCCAAGTTTACACCGTGTTTAATAGCAAGTAACTTTATACTCGGGCTGTATTAGCGGTGCAGGGGATATGAAGGTCAAACAACAACAACTACTGATGTAAAGCGCTGTGTAAAGATATTGCAGGGAAAGCGATATCACATGCCACTGTGTAAATATGGAGAGAGTAAAATGGGTCATCAATTTTTTCGGAACGGGGGGTGAGGTTCCTACATTTACAAAAAGTCGGCGTCAAGTAAATTGCGGCCCTCACTATTTCGGCATCAAAATGTTATGACCCCCGACACCCACCACCGATAGGCCTACACCGTACCCCTTAGACAGGCTAAAATTGTATTGAAATCAGTCTTTTTTAATACAATAAACACACTATCTGTAGTCATCTTGTGACTCCCTACATTTTGTCATTATCAATTTATGACCCCCCTCCCCCTTATTTTTCTTTTCAAAAAGTATGACCCCTATATTTGGGATCCCTTCCGAAGAAAAAATGATAGCCCCTAAATATAGAACAATCATCATTCTGTTCAGATATTACTTTACTAGCACCTATACCATTTTTTGTTGATATACTACAGATATTTTCATTTACAAAAATTAACAACGTAATATTTGTGAGAGAGGATGTTTACATCAGCTCCACGTGTTTAAAACCGCGAATCTGATTGGTTAATAAGCTGCACGTAACGAGAAAGAAGCTGCGCGTAGCTAGTCCCACGTTCTGAGCCGCTTAGCTTGCCATACTCGCATGCCAAGCGAACGATCGCGGACCGGTAGCTGCTCGGGTTATTGCTGCCCAGCAATTCCGTGAGCATATCACACTTCGGGTGATTGCGTCATCGCAGACCCTGGGATGCATGCGTGTTATGAATTTTTCATCGTGGTATTTTGTGGTTTTTACTGGTGTTAGGGGTAGAGGACACTCTAATCTGGAAAAATACATCTTTTTACTGAGGCACCATGCTTTTTGGTATCGGAAGTCAGAGAAGATCCGAATTTTTCAAGAAGAAGAAGAATTTTGACTTGGCACCCCTGGATTCGAACCTTTGACCCCTCGCATGCCAAGCGAACGATCGCGGACCGGTAGCTGCTCGGGTTATTGCTGCCCGGCCAGCAATTCCGTGAGCATATCACACTTCGGGTGATTGCGTCATCGCAGACCCTGGGATGCATGCGTGTTATGAATTTTTCATCGTGGTATTTTGTGGTTTTTACTGGTGTTAGGGGTAGAGGACACTCTAATCTGGAAAAATACATCTTTTTTAACCCTAACACTGACCCATGCTTTTTGGTATCGGAAGTCAGAGAAGATCCGAATTTTTCAAGAAGAAGAAGAATTTTTGACTTGGCACCCCCGGATTCGAACCTTTGACCCCTCGCATGCCAAGCGAACGATCGCGGACCGGTAGCTGCTCGGGTTATTGCTGCCCGGCCAGCAATTCCGTGAGCATATCACACTTCGGGTGATTGCGTCATCGCAGACCCTGGGATGCATGCGTGTTATGAATTTTTCATCGTGGTATTTTGTGGTTTTTACTGGTGTTAGGGTTAATGAAGTATATAAAACAAATATATACTGCCTTTATTCGAAGTTCTGTTTAAAACTATGGTCCCTCGTTGAGATCAATTAATACTATTGATCTCACCTCGGGCCCATAGTTTTAACCAGAACCTCTCATGGCAGTATATATTTGTATACAGTTACGTAACATTTTTTTTATTAAGTGACTCGCTAGTCGCTACGCAAGCTGTGTTTGTTTCAATATTCATAATTCTTATCTCGGACGAGTATTCCGCCTCACTTTCTCCATTTCTGTTTCCATTGTGTTCCTCAATTATTAGTCTTTTATTTTATCTAATCAAAGGGCGTAAAAATGTCCAACGATTATAGACACAAAAAACCCAGAGAGAATCGTTTTTTGGGTGTGTCCAGGGACCCGCCTCTGCACAGGCCCTGGTAGGGGTCAAGGGAGCATTTTGAATGTTTAAGTGAATATGTCATATAAAGGCCTAATTTTCTGAAAGTGTAACAACCACTCCCCATAGGACTCGACTGGTTGAACACGAGAAAATATCGCCACTGGTCAAGGAACATGCCACAGACTCCGCCCAGTCGAGGATTTCCTCCAGGAAACTTATCATGTGGGGTGAGCCTAATAGACCTGCGGTTGTTCGTTTTCAAGTTATTTTATCCTCTTTTGGACCAACATGTTACCCAGGCCACTCACAGATCGGGCCAGATTCCTGATTTGTTACTCCCTACTGACTAAGAACAACTGGTCAGACTCTGTGATGTTGATACTACCTATGGCTCCGACCATTACATGCTAAGATGTGTTCTGCAACAAAGAAAACCACCACCTTTAAGGGTCACTATAGTACATAAAGGGATTTCAGAAGGGTAGATCCAATGGCTTTAAAAATGATCTTAGTCGTGTATGCTCTCGCCCTGGTATAATTTGGTTCATCTCAAGTTTGGTAGTGACGTATGTGCGTATTTCGCTCGCCTCAGTATTCAATCGCGCGAGTAAAGTTAAACGCCCTAAGTGTACACGCACGCGTACATGACCAAATTATATAATGATGAGCTCAGAGAAAAAAAAGCGTAAACAGCGTAGACTTGAAATGAAGAGAAGGGAAAGGTGGCTTTTAATCTGATAAGGAAACCTATTGGGATTAGCATCTTCGTTACAACAAAACGGACTAAAAAGAGACATTGCAACGACGCTCTTTATAATGCTAACCCTATAAAGATGCTTTCAGGGTCATTGGTATCTTACTAAACCAAAATGAAAAGGCTTGCCATCATTGTACACTCCTGATGTGCTAAGCAACAAGTTTGCTGAACTCTTTAATGAAAAGGTTGAAAAAATAAGAAGCAATATAAAGTGTAGTAATAGTAGAGTGTTAAGGAAAGTAGTGTTAAGGATAGTAGTGTTAAGGATAGTAGTGTTAAGGATAGTAGTGTTAAGGATAGTAGTGTTAAGGATAGTAGTGTTAAGGATAGTAGTGTTAAGGATAGTAGTGTTAAGGATAGTAGTGTTAAGGATAGTAGTGTTAAGGATAGTAGTGTTAAGGATAGTAGTGAGGACGTTATCCAAAATCATTTTGATCATTTCAGAGAAATGACTGACATAACTGAAGATGATGTTCATTCTATTATTTCGAATTGTGCCAACAAAACATGTAGTCTTGACAGCCTTCCCACCTGGCTATTAAAGGAGAATATTGACACTGTTCTTCCATGTGTAACTATTCTCTAACAAATGGTATTTTCCCAGACAATCACAAACAATCAATTATCACACCTATCCTCAACATTAAATCCAATTTAAATTGGAACAACTTTAATACAAAACTATAGACTCGTCTCTAACATCGCCTTCATATAGGTAAGGTACACTCCTCAAAAGAATTAAAGGATCAGATGAATATATCAGTATTTTGGAAAACATAGGATATGAAGATAATATTGTGATGCTTGTGCTTGATCTTTCATTACATCACTTGTTTCCTAAGCTGCAGACAAAATTCACTCATTACAATTATCCGCCACCACCCACATCGTGACATATTTTTTATTGGGGTGGGTTTGTGTATGTGACGTGTGTTCGGGTCTATACGTCACATTAGTGGGTAGAAGATGCCCTCAATGTATCCTGAGTGTGGGGAAAGTCTTTAACGTAACCGTACAAAAGATGACCACCCAGGCCCCTCCTCGTTTCTCAGAGAGGAGGGGTCTTAATCGTGATCATTAAATGGTATAGAACATTAAGAAATAGAGTATTCATTTATGCATTACGTTGTACTATTAAGGGAGCTCAATTATGACCCCTACCCTCAGATATGTGAGGAGGGGGCCGGGAGATCATCTTTATGTATGTATGTATTGGGACGGGGTCCAAATCTTGGACAGAACGAGTAATTCAATTGTATTTGAACAAACAAGAGAGGGCTCAAACAAGATCAAAACGCTCATCAGAAAAGTTTCTAAGTAGTAAGAACCGAAATCTTATCGTGATAGAATAGTAATGTATGCAATGTCAGAGACCCTTTTTTTTTTATCTACCACACACGCTCTGTCATGGTTTTGTTCAAATGTCAATATTAAGAGCAAATTGGACACAATTGTAGCCTGCATTTATTAGATCGCATTTTGCAAAAAACCTCAAACCACTTTACATAATTTAATTTAAATCAATAACCAAAAAATATATAACACAATCAAAAAACGATTACTGGTAAGTACACAGTAAAAAAGATACATTTAAATGTATCGAGATGTACAGCAAATTTCAAAAATATATCATGTAACAAAAACAAATACTGAGATTTAAAAATCAAGGAGCTTAAAAACACTTATTAATGGAACAAGAATGTTCTAATACTATTATACATGTGTCTACTACTTGTAAAGAGGCAGACCAGATGATGGTAGATGCGATATCGTCATTTTGACGTCGCCATTGGATTAACACATAATCATGAAATCTTCACAAACAATTCTAAATTTGTTATCTGGTGTCAAAACAAAATTAGCTTACTCTAAAACCGCTGGGGTACGACAATGTACCACACTGTAAGTATGTTGTATTTCAATTTATAACTGCTAACCGTACAATTTGAATGGGGCTGTCAGCCTTGTATTTTCGCCAGCATTGAACGTCACGTGTCGCGTGTCCTATGCCGCCTGTTGCAGACCATCCAACAACCGTGGAATGCTTCACTAAAATACCGTATGATAAATGTATGGATTTGATATATCTGATGTGGCATATACTTTTACATTAACATGTACCATTGACAAAATATAATAAATAAATAAAATCAATCATTAGCATAGTTCATTACAACTCTACCACTACTTCAGGATGTCGTCAGACAGACGTTGGGTTTCCACACAGGTTGCGCATTTGAAGTAATACTGGAATCAGTTCAATGCATATAAAACAATGTGAAGATGACATGCATCAGTAAACTTACTGACGTTTCTATGCAAGAAATATAATTTCTTGCATAGCTGATACTTCAATGACCAAGGAAACATGTAACTCGTATTGCTTGTTAGGAAAAATAATTACCCGTTACTGTACACGTCGTATACACTATATAGGCTAAGAGGTATAGAAACTATTAACATGTAAAACTCTACTTCTTTAGTGGTAACTTAGTTACTCATTCATTACTCTCGAGGAGTACGACCTGAGAGCCAAAATGCAAAGTAAATATATTTCTGCCATAACCTCACAAAGATGTTATCACTTTATAATACTTGCAGATATTATGAATTCCATTAGATATACCAACACTTGATGTACAAGCTGTATATCAGTTTTCTTTGGTAAAGGATGAGTCTGACAAATCAGATCCAAATTATATGTAGGTTAATTGTATAACAAGTCATAAACTATACCTTCTTGGTATTCTAAGCGTATCCAATGTTGCATTTAGAATAGACTGGCTATTCAATACAATAAACATCAAAATTGACTGGTACCAATCATTTTTATACAGCTTGTCTCACCAGGATTGGTCATACATTACATGCCTTTGGTATATCTTGTCCTCCAAATATTGAAAATATATTAGTAAAGTTAATGAAATTTAATAATTTATATTTAAACTGTACCCCACGTAATATAAAGAAAGTAACATGTAAGTAGGTGTATCCACAGTGGTGACGCATCCAATATGGCTGCCTGAGTCCCACCAGATAACGGAGCAGCAGCAGCGAACTTTGTTGGTACTCCGTTAACAGTTATGGGATACAACTCAACTCCGGGACCAGACTTCCGAGTAGCTGGAAAATAATCAAAGGCAAACGTTCAAGATATTTAAAAACACGTTGTATAGGTTTTTATCACACGAATTGTCAACAGTGGCGAACGTAACCTGTTTTGGCAACCTTAGAAAAGGGTTCTTTCTTGACTGTCTTGTATGTAGAACCCCAATGAGAAAAGATTTCTTGAATATGTGGCCTTTACATAACCTTTTCCATGTCTAAAATGGTTCTTTTACAGAACTGCTTAGTTCTTCATTGAACCGTAGAATTATTTAATGTTCTACACAGAACTATTGTAATAATCTTTTTCTAAGCTTCTACGCGTGTAGAATACTTTAGTTACTTTAGAATACTTTAGGGGCATTGCGCCTTTTGACGACAGTGCTTTCCTGTGCCTTTTTTATGTTATTTTTCGCTTGTGATGTGTGTTGCCTAATGAATAAAAAAAAAAAAAAAAAAAACTTACTAGCTTTTAAATTTATCACTATGGGACATGACATGGCACAGTTACTACCAGTTACTTTCTATAGTATGAGTGGGCACAGGCTAAATTATTGGTGCCAGCAAGTGTGGGACATGGAAAAGTTACTAGAAGTTACCAGTCGCTATCTATGCTATGATTGAGTTAATTGGTGTCAGAAAGTATCACCAGGGACACCAGGGACACAGCAACGTTACCAGGCACTGGCTATAGGTAAAAGTTGGGCTGGTGTTAAAGTAAAATTCCTGATGTCAAATTGCTTGCAGTCATGTTTAGATAAATCATCACCATAAGCATCACGGCAAACACTTTTGAAGGGGAAGAATTTTATATTTATGTGTCCAAGTCTTTGGGCTTGATTGTCACATTATTCGAAAAATGCTCAAAAAAGCATGTTTATGGTCCTTATTTCCGAAAAATGACCAAATGTCAAGATTTGACTTTTATTGCCAGTCAGAACTAACTAAAGGTTTAGGATTAAGGGGGTACTACACCCCTGCGGTAAATTTGTGACTAATTTAGCATTTTTCTCAAAAAATGATAACGCACTGGTAATAAAATTTATGTATATTATTGGGGCAAGGGATCCAATTACTTCACTGAAATTTCAGTGATTCAAGACAAGTGGTTCAGTATAATATGATAGGATATGAGGTACATCCTAGCTGTACCTCTTTTCTTATCATAAATAACGAACCGCTTGTCTTGGGTCACTGAAATTCCAGTGTAGTAATTGGATTCCTTGCCCTATAATACGGATTAATTTTGTTACCACTGTGTTATTAGTTTTTGAGAAAAATGCAAAAATAGACACAAATTTATTAAGGGGTGTAGTACCCCCTTAAGCTATGTTTAATTTGGCAAAACATGGTAATATTTGTTAATCCAAAACAATTAGAGCTGTTGAGTAATTGTGCTTAACATAAGAACCAGAAGAGTGGACACAAAGATGAGTGGACTCAAAGCAAAGAAGCAGGTGGAAGACAAAAGCATAGTATTTTACCTAAATAATAACTTATTATATCTCTGCAGTTTGCTGGATCACTGACACCATCCCGATTACTTGCAAAAACTTGTAAGATATACTGTGCATTCTGTAAATCGATTTTCTTGGATTCACGTAAGAGATACCTGCAAGTGCATGTAACAAAATGACATAAAGAAAGAAATGTTATTGTGAAAGATTACACCATGGCTTCAGCAATTAAGGTGAGCTATATGAAAACAGGAACTTCCGGATTATAATAACTCTTTACAGGCTTCCTAAATTACACAAACATCGCATGCCAATTATGGGCAATCGTCATCAGGAGCAACATATTTATTTCAAATATAGTTCGCCTTGTGCGATTATTGTTAGGCATCGATGATATCTGCAGTTCATATCTGCAACCGTCAGATATCTGCAGTGTGTCAAATCTGCAGTGAGTCGGGTCCATATCTGTAGTTTCAGGTATCTAAGCGTGCGACTTGACGGCAGCTCTTGTGCCTCAAATCGGCAAGTTATGTTATTTGACCCATCGATAAAACGTAATGGCCACTTAAAACGCTAGACCGATGGATAAAAAACATTAAGATGACTTACCCAGTAATTTCCGTAGTGACTTCCGCTAGTGTTATCCAGCCTTTGGGAAGCTTTTCTGGTGAATTCACGTCTCGTATCCTCACAAGATACTTTAAGGGTTTGCTGTAATTAGCCCATGTATTCTCTGTCCAGCGAATCAAGACTTTGTATTCACCTTCTTTCTTGGCATCGCCGTATTCGATTGTGATAGGGTCTGGTGGAGCTGGCCAAGCTATGTGACAAATACGAATGAAACCAATGAATATCAGTAGATCACAGTATTCTGTATTCAAAGCACGGAAACTTCGGCCGTTGGTCAATAGTAATGTATATACATTATATCAAGTCCAAATCAAGGGGATCTTTTTTTAAATTGATGAACATTACACTTTATACTTAATGAACCCGCTAAAGGTGACTTGGGGGTATTTCTTTGCTTTGAGTACATCTACCCAAAAATCTATAATGCCCCTACTTCCCATTATATACTTACGGAACCTTTTAGTCTTGACCACAGTGACTTTTGAGTGCTCACTCTGCTCTATGTGGTGGTACTTCGTGGTCATACAGAGCTCATAATTAGTAAAAGGGTCTAGATTCCTGATGGTCATCTTAAAGCTGGAGTTGCCCTTCGTCGGTCGAGCATATTTTAGATCATCCCTAGTGATTTGATATCCAGCTACTCCCATAGAATGGACCAGAGAGGACAATGTTTGGTTGTGAGTCGTTCTGTGTGTGGATGAAGGATATATTCGATTTACAGGCCAATTTCTGGACCGTACTTTCTTCACGGTTGTTTTTATGTGATCATTTATCGATTTGTCCAACAAAACATTATTATAATGTTCAATTATAGACCTGAATTATACCAACAGCTGTCACATTAATAAACTTTATATATACATTCAGCAATTTTTAACATAGATTGTGTGTGGTTATTTTAATTCTTTAAACTGTACATTTGTGTGTAAATTGAGGGCGCTATTTACAGATATTTTAAATTTAAGTTATACTTTATATTTCATGATAAAATATTTTTTGAAAATTCTCTTGTCATTTGTTAGTCTGTTTGCTGATGTTCTAATACCATTTTACAAGTGTCTACCCCTTGTAAAGATGCAAACAAGATTTTAGATAAATAGCGCCACCATTGTTCAACTTTTCTTTAAAATGACTCATTTTTACATGCCATCAAACAACCGTGTCTTATCTGGTGAATGTTTTGTAATATATATTATAAAAAAGAAATAATATAGTACGTGTTTGTTTACAATCTTCATCAGACCTGGACTTATTATACTCTGATTCTAGCTTACTAGAGGAGAGGTTTGTTTAATGAAAAACAAATACGTTTTAAGCATGTTCAGCTTGAAGTATTAGCTTTTATTGAAAAGCAGCGATAATGTTCATTCTTCTTTTATTTATGTGAGAGGGCAACTGCAAATGCTTAGCGTGCAGTATTTTCGATTGGTCACAATATGATTCTAACCCTCCATAAGATGATTTTCTTCACCCACTATTTGATAGACTTCTGGGACACTCCTCTGCAGGGACAGGGGTAGTGTAACAAAGGTAAGATTACGGTACTCACTAACACTGGGACGCATTGCGGCTTACCTCTTCCTGAAATATACAGTGTAGTAGTTGATTGGCCACACATACTCCAATGGGACCTCCCAGGTGATGGTAATGTTTGAGTACTGAGATGTGTACCGCACATTATGCGGTACTCCTATAACTGAAGAGACAAACAGACATACATTTTAAATAGAAAAGTATAAGTAGTGAATGGTACTTGACACAGGCACACTTGCAATTGCATGGTATAAAGTAATGCGTTTTAATGATCCCCCTTCCAATGGGTTCCAAATATAATTAATTTGGAACTGTATTTTTTGTTTGGTCTTATTATAAACATATTTTTATATCGTATATCAAGCGTGACCTTTTGTAGAAATGGTTGTTTGGTGTGATTATTTGTTACTTTATCTAACATTCTATTACCTCCACGACCCATTATTCAAAATCGCGCACTGTGATTTGTTGAAACGCGTCACGTGAGAGCCCATTATTCTGCAATAATGGGTCGAGCGCCGTAACACATTCTACGCACAGCATTACGCTTGGTTACGCGTGCAATATTTCCGCGATACGCGCTGTCAATTACGCGTACGCGCTCCACCTTGAAGTAAACAACTTAAAATATTTGTGCCAAAAAATGATATTTTCTCTTTAAATCGCACTATTTTCTGGTAATTGAATAGAAATAAAGGGTGCAGCATTATCCTTTGCACGCAAATAATGTGTCCTCGGCAGTAAAAACGTTTAATAATGGGTTCGGCTGCGCCTCACCCATTATTTACGTTTTACTGCCTCGACACATTATTTGGGTGTAAAGGATAAAGCATTACCCTTTATTTCTTAAATAGACAATCCAATGTTGTTGTAATTTTTATTCTATAAACTGTAAATTTGTGTGCAAATTGGGGTGCTATTTGTACGGGGGCACATAATAACCTACAATGTAAACTTATGAGTGCCCATCCCTTAACACAGTGGGAGATGAAGCCACGTATCCATGGTAATTTTGACGGATTGACAGGGTTACTAGGCGATGAGAAAAATCGCGTACATTGTCTGGAAAGTAAGACGCGCTCGTTTGCGTGATTGCTGCGCCATTATTGCCCGTGTCAAATGCAACATGTTCCGTAGACGGGGCCATGTATATGTCTGCTTGTTTGCGTCCTTGCCAAAATTGTTGCTATGCAGTGTTGACTTCACTTCACTAAAGTCAGTTGTCTAGGTGCTCGTTTGTCTGGGGGGCATGGTGGCGCAGCGGTACGGGCTCTACCTCGCAATTGGAGGGTTACGAATTCGCGCCAGGCGCGGCGGTGTGATCGTGTTGTGCAAGACGCTTTACCTGACTTGTCTCGCTCTACCTAGGGGTGAAATGAGGAGCTGTTAGGAATATCATCCATTGATCGCTGGTCAAAGGTATGAGCATATGTTGGGCATTGTATGGCAGTAGACATATTCTAACGACAGCGGAATAAATGTAAAGCGCTTTAATACGTGTTAAAGGCGCTGTATATAAATGACAACATTTAAACATTTATATATTTATGCTTTAATTTGGCCAAAAAGACCTACATAAAGGATGGCCTTGGCGCCGAACACTTTACTTACAAGGGCATACATGTGTGTTGCAATGCTTCTGTTTTAGCCCTATTCCTCGGCATTCCCTGCCACCCCATTGCGCCGGCGGATTGGTACAGTTTCTAACTCGTAATCGGAAGCCTCCGCCACAACTAACGGGACAGTTTGACCACTCAGTCCAATGCGTCCATCTTCCATTGACTGTAAACATTAGAAAAGTGTGACGACAAGCAAGAATTCCAAATGCAATTAGGATGCATACTAAAGGATAATGAAATTGATTAAAATAATTATCATACGCCACTTTGTATTGCGACCGACGAATTGGTGTTCCTTTCCTTCACTAGACTATTATATGCCATAGTCGATTTTTGAGAAATGAAAAATAGACATGTATAAGCTAGTGTAACAACTGAATTTTATATACGGCGCGCCGTCGGATATCACATTACCGGTGGACGTGCAGCCGGTCAATGTGAAAACTACAGTACTGGTGCAGCCAATCACTGTGTGAAAGTGTGACGACACACTTTCACACAATCATGGTTACAAACTCCATATCTCCATATTGGCGAGGGAGCTATAATTTCACACAGTGACTGACTGCACATGTACTGTGGTTTCACACATTGACCGGCTGCACTAGTAATGTGATATCCGACAGCCCCGGCCGACGGCGCACCCGTATATAAATAAAATTTAGTTCGTCGGCAGAGTGCTACACTATCGTAGCACATTTTTGGCCAATTTGAGATGTTAACAAATTATGGAAGGCCATAATAGAAACACAAATTTTAAACCAGGTTTTAAGTTTCAAAATTGCTTAATTATTTATGGTCAACATGCCATGTTTCCACGATATGGGTTACACACTCCATTAGCTCCATATTGGTGAAGGAGCAATATTACATGGGAAATGAAGTGACATAAACATTTTTAGCTTTTTTTGTGTGTTTTCATTGGTTGCGATGCATCTTTGCTACTTACTTGGACAGGGCTGTGTATTGCATCTTTGCCACATCGTGAATGGGTCTCTAGCAGGACAATCTTTGCCCTCTGGTCCAGGTCGTGGGTTGGTACAAGATCTTCCTCTGGCTTGAACACCACCTTTACAGCTTTTTGAACAGACTGACCACATTGACCAAGCGGTCCAGGATCCATCTGGTGAGAGAGTTAACGCGGCTGTGTACTCTAGCCATTGTTTCTTTCTCAAAATTGAGTTTTTATGATATGCTTGTACCTTGTTATGTTTTTTATAAATACAAGGAATGAAAATCCAGATTTGTAAACTCCAACTGCAATATTTTAAGGATTTTATTTCACTATTCCACTCGTGTTTGAAATTGAAAAGGAAAGAAAATCTTTGTTGTACCAGCAAGGTACACGCGCGCAACAGCTCATCGCGTTGCGTATTGCGCAATTTGTTAACGCACAAATACGCGACGCATACGCGACGCTTATCTGCATGCGCGGCGCATCTTATGGAAAAACCACGGAAGCACTGATTTCACAAAAACCTAGTGGTCAAATGGCTCCGTTTTAGCTGATAAAATGTGGGTTTTTCAAGTTCTTTCCCCGATTTAAATATCAAGTTATGAATGGATTTCGCTCAAACTTCTCAAGGGGCTGTGGATTTACCCGATGTTCACGTAATATAAGTTTCAAAAACGAAAACTGTCGCATTCTCCTGTGAGATTCGATGAAAGTGCAAAATGTGACCACTTTAAACTTCAACGGCCATTATTTCAATGTTCATTTTCTCGGTAAAATGACGATTTAGGTACACGATAACTCAATAAATACAGCATCTATAGGTAAGCAAATATGATCATCGTAAAAAGCATGATCGACTCAAGAAACGGTTTTCTCATTTTTTTATATTTTGGTCTATTTCCGATTTTGGGCATCATTTTGTGCAAATAGGCGTTTTGAATTTTAAAAGTTCATTTTGATGCCTTATATGGTCAATATCTCAAAAAATAAGGCCAATATCAAAAAATAAAAAACCGTTTTTGGAATGGAGCCTCAAGATTGAGCTAAAAACAAAATAAAATATTTTGGAAAGAGTGTTTTTTGTTATGATGTACCTAACAAATATTGCCAAAAACTCACTTTTTGTGATTTTCTTCAAAATTGTTGTTTTTACCCCAAATCTATATTTATATTAAGATTTATTGATGTCTTGCCTTCATAAAAATGTATATTTTTATATGTTTTGCGCGAATAATTACAAAGTTATTGCACTTTTACTACATGTATGTCTGAGAGTACACAGCCACCTTAAAAAAGTGAATTGAACTGACTTGTAAAAAGAAGTTACTAGCTGTTGCAGCGCCGTTGCATGCAGCGTGCGATCCATCGCTGGTGATCAAACGCTGGTAGCATTTTCCTGGAGTCGTACCTACAAAGTTGCCTTCAAGTTAACTGCTTGCGACGTTGACTACTACTATAGGGCATACTAGCGACTTATCGGTCAGATATCGGCTATCGTTTTTCTGATAAATACGAAGTTATGTCAAGCAAAGACGCTACGCTCTTGCGATTGCCTAATATGATGCATTTAAAGATGAGTCAAATGTATTATGATCAATAACAATCAGTTGATCAAAACCTACCCTCGCATTCTTTAGTATTACATGCTATTGTATTTAAAGAAGACCCTCTACAGTCGTTGCCTCCGTATGTGCGCGCCGGGTTATCACATGTGCGATTCCTGACCTTGATACCACCTCCACAGGTCACTGTACATGGGGCTTGCCAACCGGACCATTCACCCCAGTTGCCATTTACTGAAAGAAAGAAATGAACATTTTTCAACTGGTCAAACATGATGCAATTAGGGTAGGTATGTGCCTCACACGTCACTGCACAAAAGTCAGGCCTTAATTCGGTCTACGGAATTGCAATTTAGCTTAAGCTTGACTCCCCTTCACCAACAATCCCCCAAAAAAAAAACAAAAAAAACCACGTAGAGCCTGAAAATGTAAATATTATTGCAAGTCCAAAAAGAGCTTGGGTATAACAACGTTCAGCAGGAAAGGTCACCGTCGAACTTTGATATACAGACTGTCCATGATCTGGCAAGGAAACAGACAACCAAAAACAGCAGACAAACACACTTACCACCACAAACTTCACTATTACATCCATAAACCACCTCCGTCGTATTTCCATCGCAGTCCTTTCCTCCGGCGGCGGGTACAGGATTGGTGCAAGAATGATTTCGGCTTTTGAACCCTCCACCGCAAGGCACCGAACATTCGCTCCACTCAGACCATGAAGTCCAGTTACCATCAACTGAATAATAACAAAGTATTGATTTTTATTAAAGAATGATTTATGGTAAATGCAGATAATGGTGTTAATTACGTAGTGGGCTATTATAATACTGGGGCAAAGGACTCCTTCCGTTCCTAGGGATTTTGCCGCCCTAGGCAAAGCCTTTCTCTGCCGCCCCACCAAAGCATACCGTGTCTTATTTCCTTTTCTTTGCGCCGTTTCTTTTCTTTTTCGCAGGTCCCGCTTTTTTCCTTTTCCGCCCGGTTTTCTGTTTCTCTTATCGCCCCCCCTTTTTATTTTTCCTCCCATTTTTTCTTTTTATCCGCCCTCATTTTTTCTTCCCTTTCTTTCTCCATTCCCGTTTTTTTTTTTTTTTCGCCCCACCCTTTTTTTGCGCCCCTCTGCGTTTGCCGCCCTAGGCGACCGCCTTACCTGGCCTAATGGTCGGAACGGCCCTGCAAAGGAGGCATCTGCTCCCATGTGAGAAGTCTCCCCCTGCCCTGATATTTAAGATTTTTAGGCCTTTTTGTATTCTTTAGCCGATTTGTGACCATTCTTGTCAAAGTTTGCCCCCTTAAAAGTTGTCTTGACCCCCTTTACCCACCCTGAAAAAGTTCTGACTACGCCACTGACTGATGATATTGGTATTATTTAGATATTGGTATTATTCAGGGTGAAGTACTATCAGTCTTGCAAGTCTCGGTCTTGATTGAGACTATCAACATTTTGCGTATTTATTATATCAGCTTAATGGGCTACATCAAATCAGGTTAGAGTTCTTTATAATCTTCATCCAATCAGTAAGCTCGTTGATATGCGCGATTAGCCTCCAGATTAATCCAACATCTTCGCTTTCGTTTGAGATATAGCCAACGAAGCAACTTTATATTTTGATAATGTTCATTATTTAGTTTTAAAACATAGTTTATAATATAAACACATTAAATAAACTCGGTCGAGTTTTGCCAAAGTTGAAAAAGAAAACAAAAACAAAAAACCATAAATAAAAAAAACCATAAAAAAACCATGCCTACGATATGACATTGGGTATGTGTTTCTACTGGCGGTTTGATACTTACTAGCCCAAAATAATGATCAAATTCAACAATATCGTACACATTTTACAAGGTAAGATAGCATTTCAATAACTAGGCGTATAATAACACATACATGTACATTTTGAAGACAGATAAAAGCTCCTGAAAGCTCTCTACAATAAATCTGCAAGTACTGTCAGAGTAAATGGGGAACTAACAGACTGGTTTACAACCCTGGTTGGAGTTCGCCAAGGATGTGTAATCTCACCCCAACTTTTTAACATCCTACTGGAGATGACTATGTTGTATGCCCTGCACGATACCAACATAGGAGTAAACATGAACAGAATTATAGAAACTAGAATTTTTATAAGTAAAATAACCGTATGAAGTATGGGGATGGTAACGGGGCGTTAAAACCAATAACCGCGAAATATGGATATCCAACTAGTTTGACCAGCAGGGCTACAAAGAATTACTAACCGAGAAATAACCTTGTTTAAAAGCAATAAATTAGCCCCCTATTGAAGGTAGGGCTAGACAATGAAGGAAATAATGGGGTAAAAAGTAAAAAGTACGATATGGGTGACGGGCTGTCGAAAACGAAATGCCGTCACCCTTAACTGGGGCCCAGTATCAACAAAAAAAAATCAAGGCCGCAAGGCTGTCGACTCCCATACGATGGTTAAATACTAAATAGTACCTAAGAAAAACATAGGAGATGTGTATGCTCACACATGAATTGTGTTTACCCAGTGTATATGGGTAATTAAGGGGTTACTTCCGGTATAAAACGAAATACCTTCAAATGACGCAACTTGCACACATACATTGCGATAACCCAGTGTATATTCACACATGAATTGATATACAGTGTGCACTAAGTATTTTTATTTGTGGTCAAATGTCATTAAGGGGTCACTTCCGGTTCAAGTCGAAAAACCTTGAAAACACCCTTGATAACATGAGAGAGTGATGCCAAATACACACATACATTGGCATTTTTATAGATTTTGGGGTCAAAGGTCATTAAAGGGTCACAATACGACTGTGTTCTTGGTCTTACACCACATTTACGTGGTACAAGTTCATGGTACAGGATCTTCTTTTTTTCTTATTTCTCCTTCTGTCGACCATTACATTTGCTCTAGCACTGACATGCTTACAACTTGTCCACTTACTTGGTCACTGACCATGCCCCTACATGTCGCATGAAACTCGTGGGGTCAAAGGTCACGTAGGGAGCACAGGGGTCAAAAACGTGATTTCAACTCATAATTCTACCCCCCACAAATTACGTAGGACAGTAACGTCAATTGCACACATGCATTATTAAAACACAGTGTCTGTAAATCATACACATATTTGAGGTCAAAGGTCATTAAGGGGTCATTTCTGGTGTAAAAACAAATACATTCACAACTTTTTTATTAGCTAAGAAAAACATCGGAGAGTGACGGTATGTTCACACGTGAATTGTGTTTATCCAATGTATGTGGTACTTTTTATTTGCGTTCAAATGCTACTTCTCCCACAAATTACAAAGAACGGTGACGCAACTTGCACACATACATTGCCTTTATTTGAGGTTAAAGGTCATTAAGGGGTCACTTCCTGTATAAAACCAAATGTAGCACAGTGACGATATATTCACACATGAATTGATGTTACCCAGTGTACACGTGTTATTCTTTATTTTGGGTCGAAGGTCATTAAGGGGTCGCTTCCGGTCCAAGACGAAAAACCTTCAAAATAACATGGTAGAGTGATGCCACATGCACACATTCAATGACAGGCTAATGACCTTATGCAATGTCTATGGGTTTTTTATAAGGGGTCACGACTCACAACACGGCTGTATTCGTGGTCTTCATAGCTATGTCTAGTTCAAACTTTGTCCCCTTTTTACGTTTTTTTGGTTGGTAGATTGACAATAGGTATGTTACTATTAAACATGGCTCAAGTCGTAGAAAAAACTTACCTGGGCAGATCAGCACATCCATGCATTTATCCTCCTGGTAGAAGTTATCGCGTAGGTTCGAACCCGGGCAGTCCGCTCCATTCCCACCTGGGGCAGGTTCCGTGCAAGACCGGCTTCTACTTTTTATCCCAAAATCACACGTGACGGAACAACTGGTCCACTCAGTCCATTGCGACCAGTTGCCATCCACTAGATAGAGGAAAACGAAACAGGAGGTGATGTGAATTTCTTTAAGGTTTAGCCTAAGCACCGGCCCTTCGAGAGGAATTTTAATGGCTAAACTTGGACAATAGAGGGCTCCCTTCATGACCCTGGCGCCAACAGCACATGGTTATCACTGTCTCAATGGGTGTGTGGTTTCTTTTGATTCCTTTATAAAAGCAGCAAACTTTTAAATAAATGGAATATTATTTTATCATTCGAAATTGTGTGTAGCTCTCTTTAGAACCATTCAAACATATTAAAAAAATATTATTGACATTGTTATCAACATTTCACGAGTCTGCCGACATTGCATATCAATGTCAAATTACGCAGCATCCCAACAGAATTGCATCTCCCGATACTGAAGAAATATAAAAATTGTGATAAGAAGTCCCATCAGTTGCCGATATAACTATACATATTTCTTCTTAAAAATCAGTTTACTTCTGGATTTTACCATAATTTGGTTTGAGCATTTCTTGAAAATTCCTGAATTTTAAAGAAATTTCGAAACGTGCCGTGCACGCAAATACACCAAAAACTCATTGTTTTATCAATAAAAGTAACTGATGATGCGGCAACCAAACTTCGCCGACCGGTACCCCATGCCTGGACCGAACAGCTGACGCTCAAAACAATAACATTGAACAGCTGATCATATTCAAGACGTAAACAAACTCGTCAATACGAATGTAACACACCAAATATGGGCTTTGAAAGACTTTTGAGCGAGAAAATGTTTACTAATTAATGATGACCTGTGACCTCAAGCGACGTGAAACGTGCAGTCCAGTCAGTCTGATTTCCCACGATAGAGACAGTGCAAAATCATGTTCGAGAACGATTTACTAGTGACGAAAAAGGTTATGAAACCTCACTGATATGGTAAGATACTTGAATATTTGTTTTCCTATCATGCCTATAGCTATGATACTTTGATCGATAGAGTAGGGTCCCGAATGTAGATTACTGTAAGCTTACTTACTGCTCACAGTACTAGCCATGCTACATGTACACGAGTCTACGAGACGATGGCTTGTACATGTACATGTATAAGGGGTGGTGCAATAATTATGTGTACCCCGGGGGGTGAATTACAGGGGGGGGCAAAGATTTTTGGCAGGCCAGAAGGGGGGGGAGGGCAAGCATTTTTTGGCAGGTCAAAGGGGGGTCAAGCGATTTTAGGCAGGTCGAAAGGGGGGCAAGCAATTTTTGGCACAGATATTTTGGGTACCGTTTCTATATTACGCCCTAAAAAGGCGTAGGACGTCAAAAGGGGGGGCAAAGGTTTTTTGGCACGTCGAAAGGGGGGGGGCAAAGATTTTTTGGCACGGCCAAAGGGGGGGGGGGGCAAGCGATTTTTGGCAGACCATTTTGAGGATTCACCCCCCCCCAGGGGTACACATAATTACATAATTATTGCACCACCCCTAATGTATGACTATGATGAGACCCTGAGGCTGACAACTCAACACCTGAGTGAAAGAGTCAAACTTGTTTTGCTTCTTAATTATTTTTCAAATTCCATTTTTTGATGTTGTTCATGTGCTAAAACGAGGATGCATACCAAGCAATCTTGAAAAAGAATCTCAAATCAAACAACCGGCTAGACGTGAGTCCTGAATCAGTTTATAGTATACCTCTACTCTAGCTTGTGTAATTTTTTTTATTAAATAAAAGCGTTGTAAAATAGGCCTGAAACTCTTTTTCAGTAGACAATCGACTATCATTAAGGGGTACTACACCTGCCCAATTTATGCCTATTTTTGCATTTTTCTCAAAATTATAAGCGCATTGATGACAAGTAGGATATGTATATTATTGGGGCAAGGACTACAACTACTGCACTGGAAATTTTATTTCAGCACAGACAACAGTTGTGGAGTTACAGTCAAAATGAGGAAAACCAATATTTGATCAATAAATCAATAACTACTTGCCTTGAGTTGCTGAATTTTCAGTGCAGTAGTTGTAGTACTTGCCTTTATAATATACATATCGTACTTGTCACCTATGCTTATAATTTTTGAGAAAATGCAAAAATAGGCGCAAAATTGGCCAGGGGTGTAGTACCCCCTTAATCCGGCTATATGTGTACATGCATACATATACATCAATATCATGTAGACCCAGGCCCGTACGCAGGGGGGGTGCGGGGGGTGCGACCGCACCTCCCCAAATTTGCAAAAGTGTACAAAAAGTCCCAAAATGTCAGAATTTGCGAGCGTAGCGAGGAAAAAAATCAGGTTTTTTACGCTTTTTTGGTCAAACAAGGTCCAAATTTGGGGAAGAAAGTCCACTTTTCACAAAATTGCCCCCCCTTGGAAAAAAAGTCCACTTTTTCAAAATCAGCACCCCCCCAAAAAAAAATCCTGCGTACGGGCCTGTGTAGACCCTCTGGTAGACCTTGGCTTTGCTAAGCCCTTGCCCTTGAAGTTGTCAATGATAGCACTAGTATACCAGGGCTAGTAAGGTGATACATGTATCTGAGCTGTGCAGCTGTGTGCATTAAAAACCTTTGGCTGAGGCTACAGATTTGCCAAGTAGGATAAATTGACCTGTCAGGGATTTTTTGTTTATTTAATAATCTGACACGTCATTAGTCTCACACGCTGCTAGTCCGAATCTGAAATGCACTGCGCCATTCGACGTGCCACTGCACTGGTCCGACACATTGCTACTGGCCAATTCCATGCCAAAAGTGCCTCTTGTAACATCCCTAACAAAATTTTGGAACATTATTGCTCAAAACTTCAAACTTATATCATACCTCCATACATGTAGATTGATGTCAGCAGACCTACAAAGAAGCACCTTGACATTTTTTTTAAATTTAATGTAATAGCGTTACGGACGTTAGGATAAAATGTAAGATAAAATGTAACATCCATAATACTGAACCAACAGCGTAGGTCCCATACCAAAGTATTAAAACTTGATTTTCATGTTTACATAGAATGGAGTCAGAGCTTGCTCAATAGTTAAGTTAACAAAAAAGAGACAAACACAGAACTGAACATAGATTTAAGGATTCACCGTTTGGCCAATTCCACCGTTACGGACGTTACAGATGACATGCAACTTGCAACTTTTAAGTGAATAGCACACATGTTTCTGACATCAATCTATGGAGGCATGATTAGCAAGTTTGAAATAAATGCTCCTGTTTTGAGCAATAATGTTCCAACATTTTGTTACGGATGTTACAAAAGGCACTTTTGGCATGGAATTGGCCATTTGTCAAAAAGGCAGGCACTTTTGCTTAACGTCCGTAACACTCATTTCTAATTTCTGTACCTTATAAGGAAGCCAAAACAAAATTGCTTCATTATATTGAACATTACAAGTATCATTCTAAGAAATAAAGTGTCATGATCCTAACAGCAACCAGGTAATAAGGTACCGGTATGCTATTCACTTAAAAGTTGCAAGTATCTGAAACGTCCGTAACACAACAGTGGAATTGGCCATGTCTGAATCTGTAATCTCTGAAAGGCATCTTTTTTTGGTGTCTAGGCTCGCACCCAAAGACCCCTAATTTCGAACTGGTGTCTGCATATCCCTGTCACTTCTAAAGTCAAGTGGCGCCGGCATCGGACTAGCGGCATGTTGGACTAACGTCCTGTACGTATACCTATGTGAAGCACTGCCCTAAATAAATAAACTCATTTATCATATTTCCACTGCTACATTTTGAGAATCAATATATCGACCTGCCAAAAATGCTTGCCCCCCCACCTTTGGCCTGCTAAAAAATCTTTGCCACCCCCCCTTTAATTCACCACCCATGACCTAGGGGTACACATATTTATTGCACCACCCCTGAGCCACTTTGGTTGCCTTTTAAGTGGTGTTAAATAATGCTGTGCAGGGCAACCAGAAAATCCGAAATACCCCGGACCGATTTGAATTGAAATACCTATCAGGGCATATAATTATCATCGGGTTAGGCCAGATTTGGGCGAGTTCTCACCGAGTTAAAACAGACCTGGGTACTTTCTTTCAGTTCAGGATTCAGGAATGGTCATTCTTGGTTTTTCATTTAACATTGATTGGATCTAATTTGATACGGTACTTCGGTTTGGATTTGTTAAAGCTAGAACGGATCGGGATGAAGTTAGCAGTTGGGATCGAGCGGGCATGATGGGTTGGGTCGGGTTGGTATTATTTGGGGAATATGCCAGTATTGGATTTAAAAAATCTTCACAGGTATTTAATGTTAATGTGGAAGATATGAAAAACAAAAATGATATGTTTTTCAAAAGTAAGGCCTAAAAAATGTGTTTGATTAGGCCCAAAAAAATTAAGGTTTGTCTCAAAGCTCACGAGTGGTTATTTTATACCCGGCTTTTTTTTATGGTATTTTGAGAAAAAAATATGATTTTCGCCGAAATTTTCCGGAAAAAACTTAAAAAAAAAAAAAATTTGAAATAAAAAAAATTTGCATTTCTTTTTTTTTTCAAATCTTACAATTTTACAAATGCGCCCGCGAGCTTTGAGATAAAACAAATTGGGGTAGGTAGGTAGGTTTTTTTTTGGTATATTCAAGGACGTTCTCTGTGATAAAAAGTTACATTGATGCAACTTTTAAAGCTGTAAATTGTGTTTGATAATTATAATTTAGGCCTTGGATATTAAATTCTACTTTTTTTAAATTAAAGTTTTATTTCCATTTAAAAAAAATTATTTATTAATTTTTTTGTAAAAAAAAAAGAAAAAAGTCTAGGGTCTGGCCTAATTTTTAGGGTAGGTCGGGTTCACGCCAATCAAACAATTTTTTAGGCCTAAAGAGAATCACCCACCATGGCACCTTATTGACATGTACATTGATCATTATGTGCACATGTACAATAGTTTATAATTCCTAATTCCTCTTCTAACCCTCTTTTCTATTTCGTCTAGGGTGAGGCACACAGCAAACAACTTCTGGTACAACCCTAGTCAGATATTTCTTCACTGTGTGGACCACAGATGCAGATGAGAGTTGGGTTTTTGATGGAGGACATAGTGACCTAAATCATATTTCACTTTCTGAAGCTCACCAATTTGTTCACCGAGTCCTTGTACAAAAATGTAAGCAAATACATGTGGTGTTTTATACAGGGATGTAAGTTTTCTGTATTTTTACAGAATTCAGGATTTTTTGTAGTCCAGATTTACGCAATTTCTTTTATTTTTAGCCAATTTTGTAGCTTTTTAGCCCGAATTTATGTGTTTTCCCCCCCAATTTACCGTATTTTTTCTTCAGGGTTACTTACATCCCTGTTTATATGCAATAAGCAGGCTGCAAAATAAGGATTGTGAAGGACACCCATTGCAAGGCAATTTTGAAAGGGCACATCTATTTTACAAGGCAATTACATGTTAAAGAATAGCAGCAATTAATAGGGCAACTGGTAGGGGCACCGAAGGCAATTGCGGTTATTTTGCAGCCTGGCAATAAGGCCAAAGCAAAAAAGGAGCAGCTGAAAAAAGTGTTTTTAATATATGCAAAGTGATAATTTGTGATAATGATTTCAAAATGCATTGAATTTGTATCCATTTTGAAATCATAGAGTATTACATGAACACTAATTATCACTCTGCAGATTAAAAACAAACATTTTTTTATTTTTTTCAAGTCAATCATGAATTATCCTAGAATTTAGAGTTATTAGCTCTAGGTCCAGGGACATTCCAAAACAAAACAAAACAAAAAATTATTTTTACTTTTGCAATTTCTGGTTCCTGATTACCCGCCTAAAAATGTGTCGGGTAGTCGGGTATAAAATTACCCAAAAATGCCTGCCTTACTCCTTGTGATCATCATGTCAGTACTCCCATTAGATGCCTTAAACCTCAACCTGGGGTCCCTTCCCAAGTGGGAGTTCTCATGAAAAGTTTCTGAAAAATATTATTAATTGTGCTTTCTTGGTATTTACTTTCTTTCTTTCAGCTTCATTTGATGAGGAGTCCAAGCAAATGATTTTCTATAGGAGATCACTGTAAAGTCAACTACTCAGTAGCTCAGTGCCAGAAGTGGGTAAGTGCAATAGTTGCCCTGTGAACATTTGGCAATTTACATACAGTATATGTGCCCATCCACCACAGACTGGTTGTAAAGTCGGCATTTTCCATTTTGAGATACAATCAAAAACAGTATATGGATTTATATGTAAAATATATAAGAAAGTTGACCTTTGATGAACCATAACTTCACTTCCGGATGTCCGATGAAGCTGGTTTAGGTGTCATTTTTTAGCTGAAAGTACATTCTTTCAAAATGTGCAATAAACAGAAAATGATCTAGAGCCGACTTTACTACCACTTTGTGGGGGATGGTCACATATTGTACTCATCTACACATGGCTGCTATTGCACTTACCCACTTCTGGCACTGAAGTGTCAAGAACCGTGAAGTTCAGGAACATGGATACCGGATGGATACTCACAGTGCAAATTATTTGTGGACTTGCCATATGCGGAAAATTGTATGTGTAATGGACCAGGGTAATGGATTGCAATGAACACGCTGTGGTTCATGTACATCTAGTCCGAATTATCAGTCCCAGAACAAAATATTAATTTCTGACATGATCGTGTTCAGGGTCTGAACTGTTTTCATTCGAAATCTTGATGGCAAATTGGACAAAAGAAGCACATGGACCTACATTTTGTACTTCACAGTTTATTAATCCCCTATTCATGCTGCGTGAATCACTCTATTGTGGACCATCCTTCTGATACTTGAGTGTTTGGACAAGCGGAACAGTTTTGACAGGCCTTTTGTCTACCTCTCTGTTTGTAAACAGGTGAGGAGGTCAAAATTGTCATCCTCGCCGAATAGGAAAGTGAGCGTAATAGTACGGCACTGATGTACATCAATACATTACAAATAGTGAAGTCACTTTTAAGCCCGGGGGACCACTCACATAAATGGTCTGTATGCATGCGTGACCAAATAAAGGGAACAAGAGAGAAAAACAAGGAAAAGATTTTTTTTTTAGGCAAGGCAAGTTACCCGAGTGACGCGTTTAGGGTCGAAAAAACACTGATTTTCAAGAATAAGGGTAGTTTTCTAAAACTGAACAACTTGTTTAGGGTACCTTTTCAAATTTTTGGTAAATTACGAGCCCAAAAATGGTACATTTTTTCATTTTTACTAGCCAAAAAACTCATTAGGGGGTAAATTTTACCATATTAAGGTTGGTTTGAACCCTGGAATTATGGAAACTTTCGGGCCTCATAACTTCTAAAATGTTGGTCATTTTAATGAATTTTGACCAATTTCACCAAAAATATTTGAAATTTGGGCCAAAATCAGGTTTTTTTATGATTTTTTTGAAAACTCAGCATTTTTGGTGCAAATTTCTCAAAGTTGGTCGAAATTCAAAAAAATTAAAAAAACGGGTCCTCGATATTTTTATCTAGTTTTCAAAAATGAAGAAAAAAAATTTGGCCCAAAATTTTGTTTGTTACGATGCACGAAAAAGAAGTGGGCCAAAAACCGTTATTTTTGGGATTTTGGGCCAAAAATGGCATTTTGGCCCAAATTTGACCTCCCAGATGAACTTATCAAGTCTTTGCCATTCTAAATATGTATACTTTTATATACTGTAGACCAACATTTTAAAGAGTTATGAGGCCGAAAGTTTCCATAATTCCGGGTTCAGATCAACCTTAAGGGCCTAATTTGCTGGTAGGGTAAAACTTGTTAAGGGGTGTTTAAAGAAAATTTGGTCACGCATGCGTACACTATCATACTTGAGCGGCCCCCCTGAAAAGTATTCTCATGACATCAAGAATTAATCTATAAAGCCAAAGGATATGATATATTGGAATATGTATAGATCTGGTAATTTGCATTTCGTACGTGTAAGGTAAGGTGAACACCTCTTGATTTTGAGTTGGATTTATTTATATTATGCAAGTGTTTAGCAGGGCTCAAAGAATATGCAGGTTGATGTGGTGATTTACCCGGAATTGGAATATAGCTTCCATGGTACAGGGCGATAGTCCGACACGCCGCTAGTCCGACACTCCGCTAGTCCAACACGCTGCTAGCCCGAATCTGAAATGCACTGCACCAGTCTGACATGCCGCTAGTTCGAATCTAAAATACACTCTGCCAGGCCGACATATCGCTAGTCCGAATCTGGAAAACACTGCGCTAGTCCGAAACTGAAAATCATTGCGCTAGTACGATATTCGGGACTCGCGCAGTGTTTTTCAGATTTGGACTATCACTCCTTTAGTCGGACTCTGTGCTAGTCTGAATCTAAAAAATACTGCGATATGTCCGAAACTGAAAACCATTGCGCTACATGTAGTCCAAATTTGAAAAACACTGTGCTAGTCCAAATCTGAGTTTGGGAAACACTGCGCTAGTCCAATGCAGTGTTTTTCAGATTCGGACTAGTGCTGTGGTTTTCAGTTTCGGATCAGCGCTATGGTTTTCAGTTTCTGAAGAAGTTTTTTTCAGATTCGGACTAGCACAGTGAATTCTGATTCGGACTAGTGGTGTGTCGGACTGTTGCAGTGAGTGGTTTTCATTTTCGGACTGAGGAGGGCATGCTTTTTTTCGGACTAGCGCAGTGTTTTTCATTTTCAGACTGACACACCCCTATTTGTGTAGTCGGTCTAGCGGCGCATCGGAGTGGAGGCGATTCGGACTGAGCGGTGCACTCCCAATGGTCTGGGTGATACTTTTTGTGTTATCGGTGCAATGAGATTTAGTCCAGCAGTAAGTCCACACAATCTGACTTTTTCCTGCATCCCACCAAGTTTCATGCAAAAGTTCAGCAAAATATTAGGATTTTTTAAATATTTTTCTATGTGCTTTCTGCCAAAAGGTGGTTCAAAACACATGGTCAGTAAATATTTAAACAGGTGTTTTGATGTTGTCAAGTAGCATTTTAAAAAAGACTTCAATAAAACTTTTTATCTACTTGCAGAGTGTGTATGATTGTGTCATTATTATGATGTGCCACCAGAAATACACTTCATCAAGTCAATCATTTCTGTACTTGACATCAAAGTTTATCAACAAAGGCGAGGGATTGGTCTTTTGATTTGCTCGAACGAACCGCTTCACTGTTCAATGGCTTTCTTGTACTATATGAAATGTGGTGGGAGATTTAAAATACACATGCCCTGAGCAAACTACGATGCGCACGCACACTGCAGGGCAAAGAACAATGGAAAGTGCCATAATGCGTGCGCATACTGCCGGGTAATGACGTCACATGTCAAGTGGTCTATACTGGCTAGAGACTGAGATTTCATAGGAGTCATCCGAGTCATAGAGCAGTATTATGGGGGAAAAGGTGGACTGTTTGCTAGTCCTATGATTCTCTATTCTGGAAAAAAGGGTGTGCTACGCAGAAAATTGAAAAGAGGTCACTAGTCCGAAGTTAGGGTCAGGGTCATACTGTGTGTTTATACCGAGCATTCTGTATTTTAATATTCGGACTAGCGAATCTAGGGACTAGTATACCCACCATGAGAAAATACCCTGCCAAATACCAATTCCATGCAAGGAGCTTTCTAATTGCAGTAATTTTTACAACACTTCACCAAAAAAATTTTTTTTTGATGATCCGATCTTACCGATGACACAAAAATCAGTACCGATCCGATAATCAGTTCAGTCCAACTTAGGAATGCTTGCAAAATTTTCATGACCACCCAGAGAAAATACCCCTGCCAAATATCAATTCTTTGCCAGGAGCTTTCTAATTAAAAAATGATACAATATTTTAGCGATGGCGCACATATCGGTAAAAAAATTAATTGGTGATAAAGGTGCGCTTCAGCTAGGCATGACTTAATTATCAGCACACTGCAACAATTATTCCGCTGCCATTAGGATATCAGAATCATTTCCGCTTCACCAAGTCCACACTGAGGTACACTCAGCGACTTAGATTGTGATTATTCCCCTCCCCAGCAGCTCCCCATTTTTACACCTGGGTGGAGTGAAGCAATTGGGAACTAAGCTATCTTGCTCAAGGACGCAACACACTGGTCGTGGTGGGGTTTGAACCCGCAATCTAACCATTAGGCCACCGTGCTTCAGTACCGATCTAATATAAATCGGTTCAGCCCTAATATTGATTTTTAATTTCCAGGCTAGCATATCTTATACCGATTCCATGCGAGGAGCTTTAGCTTTGCCAAAAAAAGTTTTATTTTTTTACCGATCTATATTTTACAGATGACGGATTAGGTTTAGCCCTAGTTTGAATGCTAGCAAAATTTTGAGAACCATTTTTAATTTCCAGAGTAGCGAATCCTGGAAAAATACCCCTGCCCAATACCAATTCCATGCGATGAGCTTTAGCTTCGCCAAAATAGTAACATTAACCTATCCAATATTTTACCGATGACGCACATATCGGTTTCGATCCGATAATATCGGTTCAGCCCTAGTTTGAGTGCTAGCAAAATTTTGATGACCATTTTTAATTTCCAGACTAGCGAATCTTGGGACTAGTGCATCTACTCTGGAAAAATACCCGTCCAATACCAATTCCATGAGAGCTTTAGCTTCGCCAAGAAAGTTACAGTTTTTACCGATCCGATATTTTACAGATGACTCCCATATCGGTACCGATCATATCCGATAATATCGGTTCAGCCCTAGTTTGAGTGCTAGCAAAATTTTGATGACCATTTTTAATTTCCAGACTAGCAAATCTTGGGACTAGTGCACCCACCCTGAGAAAATACCCATGTCCAATACCAATTTCATGCGAGGAGCTTTAACTTTGCCAAAAAAGGTGCACATTATCGGTACCGATTGGATAATATCGGTTCAGCCCTAGTTTGAGTGCTAGCAAAATTTTGATGACCATTTTTAATTTCCAGACTTAGCGAATCTTGGGACTAGTGCATCTACTCTGGAAAAATACCCGTCCAATACCAATTCCATGAGGGCTTTAGCTTAGCCAAGAAAGTTACAGTTTTTACCGATCCGATATTTTACAGATGACTCCCATATCGGTACCGATCATATCCGATAATATCGGTTCAGCCCTAGTTTGAGTGCTAGCAAAATTTTGATGACCATTTTTAATTTCCAGAATAGCAAATCTTGGGACTAGTGCACCCACCCTGAGAAAATACCCATGTCCAATACCAATTTCATGCGAGGAGCTTTAACTTTGCCAAAAAAGGTGCACATATCGGTACCGATTGGATAATATCGGTTCAGCCCTAGTTTGAGTTGTAGCAAAATTTTGATGACCATTTTAAATTTCCAGACTAGCGAATCTTGGGACTAGTGCATCTACTCTGGAAAAATACCCGTCCAATACCAATTCCATGCGAGCTTACGCTTCGCCAAAGAAAGTTACAGTTTTACCGATCCGATATTTTACAGATGACTCCCATATCGGTAATTCCGATCATATCCGATAATATCGGTTCAGCCCTAGTTTGAGTGCTAGCAAAATTTTGGTGACCATTTTTAATTTCCGGAATAGCGAATCTTGGGACCCTGAGAAAATACCCATGTCAAATACCAATTCCATGAGAAGAGCTTTAACTTCGCCAAAAAAGTTACATTTTTAACCGATCCAGTATTTTACAGATGATGCACATATATATCGGTACCGATCGGATAATATCGGTTCAGCCTAGTTTTGAGTGCCAGCAAAATTTTGATGACCATTTTTAATTTCAAGACTAATGAAACTTGGGACTAGTACTAGTGCACCCACCCCCGGGACCCACCCTGAGAAAACACCTTTGCCTGATCCGATATTTTATATCGCACATATCAGTACCAATCCGATAATATCGGTTCAGCCTAGTGCACCAACCCTGAAAAAATACCCCTGCCCAATACCAATTCCCCCGGCCAATTCCATTCATACATGTAACTTAGTAAAAAGGGCCCGGAATTAATTCCCTATTATTTGCGAAGGGTACTGATCGTAAATCATTTTAGCAAGATGAGTTTATCATGATGAATTCATTGAGACTACTTCGCAAGTCTCAAAATTATATCGTAAACTTACGACACATTGCAAAATCCAATTCACCAACATTATTTACTATCAGTACCCTTTGAACTATTTAGGAAGTCTACCGGGTACCCTTCGCTAAGTTACACAGCTACAAAAACTAAAAGGGTAGGCCTATGCGTAACTTGCGAACATCAACACATACTTTAATACTAGTGAAATACACGTACACCAAGGTACATGATAAGCTGGAATGGAAACATGAAGTACGAACGGTGTGCTGTGCACTGGCATGACTGTGTGTGAGTTTGCCCTACCCTGGAACACCATGAACACAGTCCACCTGAGTAAGCTTACTGTGCGATCGTGAAAATGGAAGGTAGACGAGATGCTCATTTTGGAAACCATTTCACACGGCCAAATTTGTGTGTTAAGTGAAAACTGGATTTGTTTTTAAATAAAAAGAGGTGTTGAATTCATGTGGGATATATGAAAGTTTGAAATGCGATCTCCAAAGTCGTGTTTTCATAGGGAAATTTCAGTACATTCCGTGCAAAATTTACGGAGTCAACCGGAGTGACGTAAATTAACCGCACGGATGGTGTATTGTGAATCTTCAAAAATATGGTCAAATAAAATAGTCTATAACTTACTATGAGTTGTTTTGCATTTCACGGGCTTCTATATTAATAAAATGTTATAAGTTAATTAGCACAAGTGATGAATTATCGTATTTTGTTGATTTTACATTTTTTCTCACAAATAGATTTATACACAAAATGCGCGGTACAAATAATAAACAACCAAATCTTTCGCGGGGTATTTTAAATTAAGCCAGAAAGCGCCCGACGAAGTTTTTTGAAGTGGTTTTCTTTTGATTTACAAAATCACTACCGTAATCCACGGTAAAAATAAACGAAAACGAGGAACTGCTCAACAAAGGTAAATGTATATTTATAAAAGGTACGGTCTTTTTAGTAATACATAATAAAATAATGCAGCCTATGATGGGACTAGTTAATGAAAAATGTGACATTTTATCGGGGTTTGCTGCTTTCAATATTCATTTGTGTTGCCGTGAAGGTCGTGAATGCCGCGGCGGTCGATGTTTTGGAAAAATAATAATTCGTTTACAACCCTGAATTTCGGATAAGTGAATAATGAGAACTCATTTAAATAGTATTCAAAACACATCTCTTCTGTTCATTGTTTTTTATTTCTTCTTGCCAGGCTATAATTCATGAAACAAAAACATAGTACATTATTCATGAAAGTGAAGTTTTCTTGTGTACAAACTCTCAACATTCAAGTTGTCTGCTGCCCTCTGTTGACCAGATTCGGTCATTAAATTTCCTATTCGCAACGTAATTGAAGGGCCGGTGGTATAAGGTTTCGAGATCACGACCAGTGCATACGAAACACACTAAATTGTCCCAAACACAAGAAAGATACACAGGGCAATTATCGTGTATGAAATAGGTTAATAAAATGCTAGAAAAAAATTGTACAAAATAAATAATGCACTTGTACTTGCTGATCCGTCTTATGTACCCCCCTCCCCTTTCGCGGCTCGTGCATTAGACGCATCGATATCTCAGTACAAGTTCATTATTTTGTACAATTTCACTCCCAACTAGTGATACGCGTTTATTAACCTATAAGTACACTGAACTAAATCTTGATAATATACGGCTCCTATAATCAAATTCTGTTCATGCCTTTGGATAAAACGCATTATTTTAAGTTTCAATAATTTAAATAAGTTACAGAATTATCAAGGGTTGGCATTTACTCACCATCACAACTTTGCGTTCCACATATTCCATCCTCTGACGGGTCTCCCACACAATCCATACCCCCGCAAAGCGGTTCTGGATCAGTACATGAGCGGGTGCGACTTCTGGTTCCTGTGCCCCCACAACGTATGGAACATGTTGTCCAAGGTGTCCACTCGATCCAAGCACCATCAACTATATCGAATGTTTAAAAAGAAGTTACTGCATGTAATTAATCAAGAAGGAGAAGTACTATAGCTATTTTTACACATAGACTTAAAGACTATTTAATCGACCCTTATGATTTCACACCACCAAATAGTATTATACGGTTGTGCGCCCTGAATACATTTCTCAGAAAAAAACATGGATGGCCTAAAGTAAGCATTAAAATTAGCAGAAATTTGCATAACTTTGGCTAAATTTGGATTGGTCATGATTAGTGATATCAAATCCTGCAAGTATACCACAGATGGGAGAGATCGAGAATTTTTTAATGATTTTAAGCAGTCTTTTCTATACAGAAACACTGGCATGATTTTGCAGGTAAATTAGGTAATTCCCAGATATCATAGACTTCGAGGGCCAGTCGTAAAAAATAATGACGGTCAACCTATTTTTCGTCCTAGTCGGAGGGATCAGGCTAGGGCTAATTTCAACCATCATAGCTGTCGCTAAGAACTGAGACGCTCTTGCGAAGAAAAAATGACGTTTTCTTGAGGCAAATTTAGTACATACATCTATGAGGATTTATTTGGTGGTGTTATATCTTATACCACAACTGATCAATCTTACGTTTTAGTGTATTTTCAAACTGCGCGTCATTCTTGGGTCTGTCCTGTCTTGTACTGTTTAGTCTGTCCATACCGCAGAATTAGAGAAAGAGAGTCGGGACTCGATCGCCATCCTTATACAGGCATGGAGCAAAAATTGTGGGTATTCAGTTTCCCTCGGAATGCACTAAGACGCTTCATACTTGTCATATGAGATGCAGAATTGTTTTCGTTCGTCTCCGCGCACCGTCGGCAAGGACCCGAATACCCCCAATGTTCTCCCCATAGCTGACTGCGCGATTAGTATTATTAGGGAGTCCCGGTTCTCCTTCTAATTCTGTGATCCACGCCCATTAATTTATTTGGCACAATATATAATTTGAATCCGATCTTACCCAATTTATCTATAAGTGTTATTTATTATATTTTTTTGTTATTGTACTTTTGAGTATTATTATCTGGTGTAATGCTTTTTTTCCAAAGTAATATCATAACGTATTCCTTATCTTGCATTTTCCATTTTTATAACATTATTTCGAATTGACATGAAAACAAATAAACTTGAACTTGAAATAAAAACGTGTCTCGAGCAGCCGCGCTAGCCTCTGAGCCCTGTATTGTACTAACCGTGCTTTGTAATAAGCAAAAATAAATTGATTATAAAGCCCAAGAAAAGCAATTGGTAATACTGTATAATGTTTCAAAATTATATTTATTCATTTTTCTTTGTCCTTGCTACATCAGTCGGCCTACACTTAACAGATTCCCATCGAAATGACGGCCTACGCGTTCGCTCCCCGCCTGCTACCATCCTTCCCCTCGGTCCATGACTCTCTTTTTCTATCTTTCTCTGACCCTCAGTTTGTTTATACGTGTATATGTGTGGGTGTGGATAGGGAGAGACTAATCAAACACATTCTTACCAGAGGTGGCTTTGCATCCCCCAATATTGTCGCCACTGATTCTTACCAGTAGGATATATAAAGCAAGACTCTTCTTCCATCGCGTCCCCTTCACAGTCAAGCCCACCAAAGTCCGGAGCTGGTTCGGTGCAGGTTCTGCTGCGTTGCCGTAAGCCATCACATGGATCACTACATTCTCCCCATTCACTCCACTGAGCCCAACTACCATGCACTGTTGTTGCAACAACAAAAAAACACCGTAATATTAAAGGCAACAGGGGTCATCCGTAAATTTGCGAATTTGGATTTGTTAGAAACACCATTGCAAACGAACAAAAAAGTCGGACGTTTTTGTGATGTAGATGAAGCTCAAGGCTGTAAAGGAGTGTATTGTATGAGATCAAATCAAAACTCGACCAGCGGTTCCGTCCGGTTGTCAGAGGTCATTGCTATATGAATATTTAAGAATGCATGAGTAACATGAGAAGAACTCTAGGGAAGGAAAATCAATTCTTCCTATTGTACAACATTTGTATTGAAATCACTCCATTTGAAAATAATTGTATTACTTACTCTTGTTCTGTTTGTCTCCGACTCTCAGTTTGTTAATAGGCCCTACGTGTATTTGTGTGGGTGTGGACAGGTATGACAATCACAGTCCAGTGGCGCCACCACAGGGGATGAGGGTGGGGTATTTTGCAGCGAGAGGGCATTTCCCCAATATCTGTCTTACCCCACCCCCAACTTTCAGCCTTAAAAACCCAAAATTACAAATGTCAGCTCTTTGCGGCAATTTTGCGCGAAATTTGTTGTTTCCTCCCTGAAAATCACTTTGTCCCCATACCGTCACTGATTCTTACCTGGCGGATGTATATAGCACTGTTCTTCTTCCATCGCATCCCCTTCACAGTCAAGCCCACCAAATGCAGGAGCTGGGTCGGTGCAGGTTCTGCTGCGTTGCCGTATGCCATCACCATGTCCACTCTCTACTACACACTCTTCCCACTCACCCCAAGGAACCCAATTACCATGCACTGGCGGATCTAGATCAGTCAGAGGGGGAAGAAATTTGAGAAATGTAAAAAAATCGCCGCAAAGCGTCCATCGCGTCCTGCTTGTGCTACGCTGGGGGTGTCTGAGGGGGATGTAGCCCCCTCAGAAGTGAGAAACTTTTGCGAACAATTGATTGGTCCATTTTGGCACTATTGTTATAAAATAGGTTGAAAAAGCCTAAAATTGGCGAAATGACGGCCCAATTGATTAGTTGACATGTTGTTTTAAAAATGATTGCTTTAGATATAAAGTTGCGCGACGAAGAAGTGAGAAAATTTTCAACAGACTAATTGAAGCCATTTGGTGGACCATTTTGGCACTATTATTGTGTACAATTTTAGTTTGAAAAAGCCGAAATTTTGCGGAATGACAGGCCAATTGAAGTCCGTTTTTAGTGTTGATTTAAGCATAAATTGCCGGGTGTCCAATACAGAAGCAAAAACGGGCAATTATTTATCCCCCTGAGAAGTTTTGAAATTGTGCAAACTGAAAGTCCAATTAAAGCCATTTGGTGCATCATATTTACACTATTCATATATCATTAATTTAAAAATGGGCCCGATCGCAATTTGCAAAATTTAAAATGCTACACATGTCAATTAAATATTTCCATTTTGCTTGACAAAACCAAGTTAATGTTTATTCACTGCAATATTTCATCCTTCACATCGGAGGACTTAATCGGGTATGACTGATATGATCATCTGATCCACTTTCCCCGGAAACTGGTTTCCGGTACTTCTTAGTCTCTTTTCCAGTCTTTAACAGAGCATCGTAGACATGACTTGGGAAATATGTCCCCTCCTCTCTGTTCATGGTACTGCTTCCTCTTCTCCTCATTTCCATAGCTTCTCGCACTTCTCTAGACTTTTTATCATACTCCCGCCCAAGGATCTTGAATTCGTTCCAGTTTATGACATGATTTCCCCTGCCAACGTGATCTGAAAAAGCTGACTTTGTCTGTTCTTTTTTCTGTAGCTTCGCGTTCTGAGCGTGTATATTTTTTTATTATTTGCCTTTTTTACTTCAGCTTGGTGTTCGACCAGTCTGGACCCAAACATACGTGAAGTTTCACCGACATATGACAGGTCACAGTTTTGGCATTGCCGGTTTTTTTTTTTTTTTCACACGTTTGTTGTTTGGGTGGACTTGGATTTTTCTAAGCGTTTGGTGGGGCTTCATCGCTGTATTAACCTTATGTTTCTTGTAATTTTTCTGGATTCGCTCCGAGAGGCCATTGACATTAAGGATCACCACCATACCTTTGCTCTTGTCTTCAGTGGTCTTAGGTTTGTTTGATCTCAGTTTTTCAGCATTTTGAGTTCAAGTTTATTTTACATTTGGTCTTTCACCTCATCCATAGCGCAGTCAGGGTAGCCACAAGTTTTGAATTCTCTCTTTACGAATTTTCTCTTCTTTTGTCTTCTGTTTCCGTATAACAACGGAGTTCATGCGGTCGAAGAGAGTTCTGATAACTCCAATTTTCTGATGGAGAGGGGCTCAGGATTGAAATTTAGGTACTGGTCTGTCTGTATATGTGTCGGCTTCCGGTACACCAAGAGTTTTATGGTGCCATCGGGTTTCCGGATGATAAGAGTGTAAAAGAAATGAATTTTACCATCTTTCTCTTCTTCATGAGTGTATTTTATGCTATCCGTTTGGTCGATTGTATTGAGGTGATCTGTAAGATTTTGTACTTCCCTTCCCTAATAATTTCGAGCACATCATCGACATAACGGCGCCAGTAACGTGGCTTGCACTAATTGAAGGCAGTCGCGATGGCTTGCTGTTCAAGAATTTAGTAATTATTGGGCTGACTGGACTGCGCATCGCGGCACCAAAACGCTACCCATATATCTTGCCTCGGAACAAAATAAGTGGTGATCAAAATGAATTCCAACAATTCAATAATATCGTCGACTTCGAGTTTGGAGCGCTTTTTTAGATCTTTGTCTGCGGCTCGTCTTTGCTTGATAATAGTGAGATTTTTTTGATTGGGGTGTTTGTAAAAAGAGAAACAACATCGTGGGAATTAACCGGAGAATTAACATTTCATTATCTTCTATAAAGACACCACTAAGTTCCCGAAGTTGGACGTTTCATAGCCAAGTGAATCAGTGCAATCTATGGGTCGTATAGGATTACCCTGTTTATGAATTTTGGTAGTGCAGTGTAATCTAGGAGTATTGGCCGTATTGGGATATAAGAGCCCGTACTGCGCTTCATCTATTTTTTATATCCTTTTTCGGTTCCGGAGAGGATTGTGCCTGCATTTGTACTTTGCTTTGGGGTCGGCTTTCAAAGTTTCATACGTCTTTTCATTTTTCAACATATCCTGTACCTTCTCATATTTTTCTTTATCAAGTGCAACTGTTGCCTTTATCGGCGCCCATAATGAGGATTGAATCATTTTTCTTTAAGAATTTAAAGCCATCCTCTCTTCTTTCGATATGTTTGACTGAGGAAGTTTGACATTTCTGAGCACACATACGACTTCAGCTCTCAAGGCTGGCCTATTACTCGCGGGGAAGAAGCTACACGCTTTTTCGGTGGTAACAATGAATTCTTCAATGGGTACATGATCGCATGAAACACTCCAACTTCTCTATTGACGGCTCTTGCATTTCTTATTCTCCGTTGTTTACAGGGAAATCAATTTGTGATTTATCTTTTCCTTTTTTTTTTTTTTTTTTTTTGACACTTTACAAGCCTTGAGACTCGCAATTGAAGCATGCATGAATCGATGTTGAAGTCTTAATACCGACTTTGGTGACAAAATTTAACGGGCCATATCGGCGGGCCCGCAGTAATTTTCACATGCTTTTGGGCCGAGGACCCACCTTCAAACAATGCCTAAAATAATCTCAGACATTATTGCCTATATTATGGGGCCTATTTCGGGCTCTCCTCTCCTCTCCACTCCTCTCCCTAATCCACGCATGTAACACCATCAACTTTGCAACAACAAAAAAGAAGAATACTGAAGGCATCAGGAACAACTTTCAGAGGGTGTCATCCGTAAATTTGCGAATTCGGTTTGTATGCCAATGAAAAAAATGCAAATGAACAAAAAACGTCGGACTTTTTGAGCTTGAGCCACAAGTCTCGCTTGTTTTCGCGATTATTTTGGGAAAGAAATGTGAAAGAAGGGCGGAACTGAAGCTGACCCGGGGCTTTCGTGGTTTGTGAAAAGAAAATGTTTAACAAATTACACCACTTAACCCACCGTCATATTCCATCGATTTACTACAGAATATAATACTCAACTTATAATAAATTTAAAATTGCAAAAATGTTAACAAATGTTTTTTTGTACCTAATACGCGTGAATAACATCATGTAGGAAGCAAAATGGCGCCTTTTGTCTAGACCTACATAGACATACCACCTAGACCTATGACTCCCCATCCCTTACCACAGCGGGAGGTGAAGCCCCGTATCCAAGGTGATATTGACGGATTGACGGGGTTACTAGGCGCGGCTATATATCGCGTACATTCTGACTCGCTCGTTTGCGTGGTTACTGCGCTGTTATCGCCCGCGTCAAATGCAACATGTTCCGTAGACGCGAACATGTCTGCTTGTTTGCGTCCGGGTATGCGTCCTTGTCAATTCGTTGCTAAGCAGTGTCGGCTTCACTACGCGAGTCAAAGTCATTGGTCTAGGTTCTCGTTTGTCTGGGTAGACCTAGGATATATAATGATAAATCGTGACGTAATTCCACTAGCCCTTCCATAATTCATTCAACCTATTTGCCTCATACCCAACCCTACCTGACTTACCAGAAACATTTATGTCAAAGTACTGAAAGCGCCATTTGTACTGGTTTTCTGATAGGTGTATTCTGTCGCGAAAGTAATATCGTCCAATATGTGTCTTTTGTAGCGGAATTGTTGTTAAGCTATATTAAAAGCAAAAAAAAAAGAAGAAACATTACTGGACAGAAACAAAATGGAAGAAACATTGCATGTAAGTCTGTAAACTACTTGATTGGACAATAAGCCCAATCGCCATTCTAACTTCCGGTTTTTGAGAGCAGTTTTGGGACACTTTGACCTCTGACATATCGGGAAAATTTACGTAATTATTATTAATTTTCTTATTATTTTCACAATTTTGATCATTAAAAATACCAAATAATTAATTTATAAAACACTTATATTTTTTATTTCTATCAAGTAGTTTTAAAGTTATAGCCAAAAGATTAAAATCACATGTTAATTTTTGCGATTGCCTCAGACATGTCTTAAATACTGTAAAACATTTTAGATTATATTTTGTACGTACAAAAACCCAATATTTCTGAATTTTCTGAAAGGTCAAAGGACAAACTGTCCTTAAATTGCAAAAACTGTCCTACAATGCATTGCAAACTTCCAATGCCGATTGGGCTTATTAAACAAGGAAGGATCAGAATTAGGATCAACAAAAAAGATAAAACACAAGAGAGATGAAAACATACACTAACAAAAACAGTTTGTTGAACTTCATTTAAAGTAATCAAAGTACTTGTTGAATCAATAGGCGTTGAATTAAGAAGGTCTAAAGAAGGCCGTAAGAAAATGTAAAATTAGATTACCATAAAAACGAGACAATAAACTTTATCGCGGTTCTATGCAATTTATACATAGATTTCTCACAATCTTTTCAGTCTTTATTTTCACTAAAATCAAAAAATATTTTGGCGTATATAAAATTGAAATAAAATTATCTGCTTTCAAAACGACGTCAACTGTACCACAATTGGGTATCACGAATTGTTATGATGTGCAGTTAAGATTCATATATTCTTTTATACATAGGATGCTTCAGTTTTTAGACAAAAAAAAAAATTTCATTGAAAACCGCGCCCACTCGGCTATTTCAAAAAGATAATCATGGTTGCTTAGCATATGCATGCTGCTGTGGTATAGGTGCTATATAAAAGAACTAAAAATCATAATCATCATCATGGCGTCATATCAAAGGTTCATTATTTCTCGTATGCTTGTCTAAATTCATTAATATTTGAGAAAAATTTCTATAACCATTAAATTTGTACACAGGTGGAACCCTGCTTTTTTAAATTTTCATTTCTTTTTATTTAACAAGTTCAGGCTTTGCCATTGCGCCGGGAAATACAAATGTAATGCTTACATTGAATGAATGCGAAATTAAAAATAGGGGTTTCTAGTACATACAACGCTTATTAACTCAACTTCACGGTTGTTTGATAGCGTATACGGCGATCAAAACGTACATATTGCTAGTCTCGGTTCCAAACTGGATTGTGCTCTTTGATTATGGAGGTGAACAAGGCGACTGGAACAAAGACTAACATCTGATCTGGTCTCAAGAAGACGAAGCGCTTTAAATTTAGTGGTCACCAGGTCGTGTGTCTACTTCAATACAGCATACTTTTGATTTTGACTCAAAACCAACGGCAACATGCTGCTTAAGGTTAACTGTATTTCAGTACTTTCCAAATATTATGGTTGCCAAAAAACAAATATTTTGGTAAGGATTTTAAGGACCACTTCATTCATACCGTATTCACTCGATAGTTAGCACATGTGCCTACTATCGAGGGCTTTTGAAAACGTGCAAAAACGAAAAAAAATGAACAGCGCCATCCACAAAAGTAACAAAAGTGTAAAGGGTTTTAAGCAAATCATCGATACACATAGCTATATACGAACAATTAAACCTACAAATTTGTGTGTTAACTGCATTAGCTCAGTTGGTAAAGCGACAGAATTTGAATCATCTTAAAAAGAGCGAACTGAGCAGGAGTTCGAGGCTCGTTATAAACTTTTCCGTTGTTTAATTTTTATTTTGGGGTTTGAGCTTTTCTTGATAAATTTAATCTTTTTTTGCTTTGTTTTTCATTTTGTTTCTTTATTTATTGTTTCTTATTTGCTTTATTTTGTTTTGTTTTTCTTTTCTTTTCTTTTTCTTCTTTCTTTCTTTTTTGTTCTATTCATACTGGGGTCATGGGCTATATATTCAACAATATAATTGGGTATGCCCTCAATGTTAATGAGGTGGTCATGGTCCTCTTTGCCATTACACGCTACAGAAATTCCATAAGGCTCTGATGATGGTTCCTTCTATCAAATGACTATCATTGAGACTGAGTTCCGCAGTCTATTTCAAAATACTGACTTCTTTTTACACCAAGAAGGACACAATAACTGCGACTTAAACGTGATATGGACATGCTTTTTAACCGCAAATAAATCGTTTGCATTTTATTATTTTAACCTTATCCATTATACTTTTATGATTTTGTGCAATACGACCAATAAAACTGTGCTTTATTGAATCTTGGACCTTGTATAGAGGCCCTGCATGAAATTATCGATTGACTCCAGACAAAGGATTTGAACCGATGTCCTTCACCGTAGTTATAGCGGAGTGCAGTCCATTCAATCAAATGTTGTCATCAACCTATTTGATCGTAGTGCAGGGTTATGTGTGTGAGACGAACTGTCACGGTAGATTGCAATCATGCTTTTGTTGAATGCATGTGAGTAGTCCGCCATATTTACGAGATGATACGTCACATGCAAGGCCTCTATATGGAGGGACTGGAGACGGCTTCCACCCATGTACCATGCGAGTTGCTGGTTTACAAATTATCCTCAGTTGAGCAAGCATGAATAATACGTTGATCAATAGACCCTGGTACGAATCCAAGCACGGTTACAACACAGCGCGTGGCTTGTCTTGTACATTGCGAAATGAGCCTACATGTTTGCCTATAATGACAGATTCTAGAAATGCCAACATAAATCTTCAAAGAACATCATCTTAAGATGTTCTAGCATTCTGTATCTCCACAAAATTATCACATTTTGTCTTCAAAATCCTATGTAAATGATTTTCCATGCTACACAGAAACTGTGTTCGACAAAGGATAGACATTTTACACAATTTTACATAACTTAAAAAAGATATTGGAATATTTTGATGGGGTTTTTTTATATTTAGTAGGGCAACATGAGTAAATAATTTTTTTTTTTACATTACCGAAAAAAAAAGTTTTTTATTTGACCGAGAATTGTCAAAGCAAAAAGGCGTATTTCTGAATTGTGCTGAGTTCAACATGTATCGACCGACTTTTAGCACGACTATGCGCAACAATTCGCAAGGGAAATGTTACGTGTAATCCGATTAACACTGTCAGCTGGATCACGCTTTTGAGTTCTGCACCACGATCGATATGATCGCAACACAAAGTCTATGGCATTCAACGCCATTTATTGTTCTATTGTGTCCCAGCAGCTATGTCTGCCATTGAGGTGTAGCATGGGTGTAGGAATGCATGAAATTGGATGTATGGGTGACATTTTAAAGTTGATCCTATTATTCGTCAGCGAAGTGTTATGTGTAATCCGATAATCACTTTGTCTATTAGACACGAAATTAGCATATTTATTTGCCTTCAAAAAGGTGCGTGGTCCAGTTACCAAGGAGTTATGTAACCACTCCACTTTTAATCCAACTGATCTCTAATTGTTCCTTTGGTAAAAATAAATAAATAAATAAATATAAAGCCCACAAAAAAACTTCAAGAATTGTCAAATATAGGCCTATATTCGTAGTTTTAAAAAAAAGACCTGTAAAACAAACATGGCTGAGAAAAAAATCTAAATAGTGAAATACTGCAAATGGGGTTCAGACATACATTTGCAGGTTGAATTGTTCGTATATAGGTATGTTTTGAATAAATAACCCATGACCCCAGTATGAATAGAACAAAAAAGAAAGAAAGAAGAAAAAGAAAGGAAAAGAAAAAACAAACCAAAATAAAGCAAATAAGAAACAATAAAGAAACAAAATGAAAAACAAAGATTAAATTTATCAAGAAAAGCTCAAACCCCAAAAGAAAAATAATAAAGCAACGGAAAAGTTTATAACGAGCCTCGAACTCCTGCTCAGTTCGCTCTTCTTAAGATGATTCAAAGTCTGTCGCTTTACCAACTGAGCTAATGTAGTTAACACACAAATTTGTAGGTTTAATTGTTCGTGTGTATCGATGATTTGCTTAAAACCCTTTACACTTTTGTCACTTTTATGGATGGCGCTGTTCATTTTTTTCGTTTTTGCACGTTTTCAAAAGCCCTCGATAGTAGGCACGTGTGCTAACTATCGAGTGAATACGGTATATCATGTCTTTTTTTTTCAAAATGAGACAATGTCGTGGTGAAAATTGTCAATTCAAAGTGGACCGTGCGCATATAACTTCTGCGTATGAACACTGATGACGACCTCAGCATCGCTGGATTCAGATGTTTTTGCTGACTACGAACATTTGTCATGTTTCAAGACTTTTGTCCGACACGGCGATTATTCTATAGCCCTATTGGTCTAATGACACGCATCCGACACTTTACGGAAAACAACTTTATGTTGTCCATGGGGATCGACGCTAAGTCAGGTACCGCGTGAGCAAACTCAAAAATAGCGCAAATAGTGCGAGCGTACACAAAAGAAACTTCGCGCGATGTCGCCAGGTCTGAACGCTGTACCGGCGTCAGCTGAATTCGAGTACGCTTAGAGGGCACATGCATGGAAAATTCCAATCTGTTTGTTTATCAATCTGTGTATAAACCGATCAAACATCATATCCTGCCATATCGACGAAACTTATCTTCAACTGTTTTTTTGTGCGCCAATGGCCATCTGGTTATGGACATTACCGATACGGCTGTGTTTATAATGTAGCATTTCCGGACAATTTTTAACCGGGCAGAATTTATCCGGGGAATGAAAACGCCAAATTACATTCATCTGCTCCCACACGCTTAATGTGTAAGATAATGCACATTCGAAGAACCGGTAAAAAAAACCACCACACAAACAATATAAAATCAAAACAGCATGTACCTTGTTTTAAACGTCTTAATATCGGTCTGAAGATCAATCTGTTCCCAGGGGTAAGAGTATGTAAAATCTAATTCAAACCCGTCTGATACTCTTGTTAAAACCATGTCGAATCCCTGCTTGGGATCATTAGAGGTCTCGGTGTCCAAGTAAAATTCTACGAATGTTTCTTTCTGGTTATGTACAAAAAATAAAAGATAAAAGAAAACGGGAAATCCGTTAGAACGCACAGTCCAGAAATGTCCAGGTGCCATAATTGGATTATGCAACGTATCAGGAAATGGTTGCGGGAGAGTGATTCACGGTGGAAGAAATCAACAGCCTTAGAAGACAACGGGTTTTCAAGCTCTGTGGGGACATAGTGCAGTTATGTCCACGGCAAATTCACCGTGACCTTTCCAGCCATAAACCCGCTTAGTGAAGATTAAACCGAGATATGCAGTACTAAACCATTATAGTAATCGAGTGACAAATGCAAATGTATTACCACGTGATAATATTAATCCAACGAGCGATCGAATTGTCCGCTACGGTCGACTAATAGTCAGGGAGTGAAGGCAGTTTAGGTAGAATTAATTCCTCAATCGACGATTTTTGTACCAGTGGGTGTAGAATACATTGTAGTATTGTATAACAAAAATCGACTAAAATCTACTTTGGGCAAAAAAAATTACAAGCCTTTGAAAATTGCACTTATTCTAACTTTGAGCAAGTTTAATTCCGAAGAGGTAAATAAAAATACTTTTGCAAAGCGTGGTCGCATCGGCTATCGCGCCGGCATTACGCGCTCAATACATGAGCGTCAAATTGCGTATATTGCGAATACACCGTGTTCCGCGCTGACTCACATTAATTATAATTATCCTTCCGCTGACACACGGTTCGCAGCATTGATTGCATATATTTTGCCATTCATTGACGGCGGACTGTTTACGTTTGTTTTGCCAATAGATTAGCTTAGATTTGCGGATTATTAATTGGGAATTTTAGCATAATAGCTTAAAAGATATTTCGAAGGTGTCGTGTTAGTCTAAATAATATTATATTATGCACCTATACGCTGCCTGCTATAGCCCACTAGGTCTAATATTAAAAAAACCAAAAAACCAAACAAAACATGTCTCTCGTCCTCGGCTCTAGTCCGGGTCTTTAAAAACAAAAAAAGGAAGAGTTGCTTTTTTTATTTCTTATAAATGATCGCAAAATTGGTGCAAATACAAATAAACTTAGGGCTGTTTTAGCGTAGGCCTATACAATAATTTATGTCTAAAAAAAGACAAGGGCTTAGTTATTTTGTTGTTCTGTCTGGGAGGGTAGGGCCCCTCTAATTAGGCTGATCACAAAACCTTCCATGATGTTTGGTTCTTTTAAGTGGATCGTAGGCCTATCAGGGTAGCGTGTAGTACGGTACCCCGGTAGCCCGTGTCCCGATTGACCACTTTTTCCCTTGTAAAGCATGAACTGCCAAGATGGTTAAAGTCTAGAAGAAGTAGAGTAGAAACTGGATTTGTCAATCATAAAAATCTAATCGTTTTTTACTTCAATCCTACTACAAATCTGTCCTTGTAGGCCTACAAATAAATCTATTAAAGCTATAGGTTAAACTAAGTTCCGTCAACTTTCGCTTAGAAATAATATTTGAGCATGCAAGGTTGTTTTAACCGCCATCGATTGTCAGTGACTCAATTTCATGGAGCGATAACATTTCAATCAAATCAATATGATAGGGCCTCATAGGCTACGTTCACGCAGGGGCGACGCTAGAAGGGGGTATGTGGGGTGATACCCCCCTCCCAATACACAATTTTTGTCGGCCAAAATGGACTGTGCTGTCAAAACCATGCGATTGTCAGCAAATGTAGTCAAAGCTATGTGTTTGTCGGCAGAGTCATGTAAAAGATTAATGTGTATAATGTGTTACGAATTTTTGTGCTATTGTTAACGTAGGCCTATTGTTAATGTTATCATGGTTATAGTAGTTACTAATTAAAAAAATGTCGGAAACAAATTGGACCGCTAACACCCCCCCCCCAACACTAAAAAAATTGGGTGTACAATTCACATATATTTCCGTCGGCAAAACATGCTGTACACCCCCAATCATATTGGTCTAGCGACGGCCTAGGCCCTGTGTTCACGTTTAATAACTCTTGCTTACATTTCTTCCCGAAAACAAAATGACATTAAATTACCATAAGGACCTATTAAACTGATAACGGATAATATTGCCAACAATTATTTTAATCAACAGATCAACATTTAGGCCTATTGTATAATCATAGATTATGGTATAGGCCTAATTAGTATCAAACACACGCGATAGGCCTATCACAGGTGTAGGCTATAAGCGTGTAGTGTGCCAGCAGGTAAATACGTAGGCCTATAGTCCTATACTATTTGGCCGTCAGTTATATTATACATTAGCAAAATAAAAACACGATAAATCTACTGCATTAGCAAATTGCATATAGGCTTATAGACTAACCGTAGGGCCTAGGCCTAGACCAAACTGTTAGCAGACTAAATGCTTGTTGGACCAAATGGTTTGTAGACCAAGTGGTTTGTAGACGAAATGGGTTATAATTTATTAGACCAATGGTTTTAGACTTATTAGGTATTAAACTAAACATGCTAAATGGTTATCGAACCAACTGGTTAAAAAACGGAATAAAGGTGCACGGAAAGAATGCAAAAAGAGGGATATGAGAGAAAGCCAATCCACGAGATACTTAGGTCTAGATAACTATTAATTTCCGTTGAAGGCTTCTTGTAATGTCTGATAGGCCTACCGATCTAGTCTGGCCTCTACCATGTAGTTGTAGACCTAATAACTTTTTCATAACAAAGTCCTACACTTTTTGACATTCTTGTCGACCGTTCTGATAAGTTTGTATTTATTTAGGCCGTATTAGTGTTAATGGCTATGGGCTTATTTATAGACATGTAAGGTCTAAATTGATTAGACGTTTAGTACGCCTATACTATAATGACGTATATAGGCATAGGCTTAAGGAGGCACACAGGGTCACTAATTATCCATTATTATTCACCTCATAACTCGAAAACTATTTATGTAAAGTATATAAAAGTATACATTTTTTGAATGGAAATGGGCTCATAAATCCATTTAAAACGTCAGTTTTGGGTCAAAAACTACAATTTTCGAAAAAATCCAAAAAAACTGATTTTTTGACCAAAAATTTTTGGTCCGCCATAAAAAAATTATTTGAAAATCAAAAACTGTAAAACATGAATTTTATTAATTTAGACAAATAAATCTAGAAAGTGTTTTTTATTTTTCGAAATTTTGCTTAGTTTTTAAAATATAGGCAAAAAATCAGTAAAAACGTGTGACCCGTGTTCAAATTTTTGAATCATGGGTGATAAAATAAGTTCTAGGCCCTAATTTAAAAAAATTAAAAAACACTATCTAGATTTTGGCCATATCTAAACGTTTGACTTAAAAACTTACCTCAGTGATGCTTCATTTAGACGCTATGGCGGACCAAAAATGGTTAAAAGTGGTCAAAAGTGAACTTGCCGAAAATCGCGATTTAGAAAAATACAGCGGATTTTAGGTCCATTTTTGAAGATTATTCCATAAAGATATAATCCGGTGACTTGTGACGTTTGGTCAAGTTAGAAAATGAGAAGGGCGTCCAACTGCAGCAGATTGGCATTTTTTGGTGATTTAGAAGGTAAAAATACAATATGACAAAATTATCCGTGCACATTCGGCAGATGTTTATCCACATGGTGCAGCCATTTTATTTACTGCAGTCTTGTTTCCATGGTGCAGCAGAGCTTCCGGCAAGGGCGCGGCGTCGCGTCGGCGTTTGAGGAGCGACAGGGCGCGCGGACAGACAGACAGGTTACGCGAATAAGTTGCACAATGCATGGTCGTGTTGCCGCGAACGAAACCATGATTATTTAACGCGGCTGTGTACTCTAGCCATTGTTTCTTTCTCAAAATTGAGTTTTTATGATATGTTTGTACCTTGTTATGTTTTTTATAAATACAAGGAATGAAAATCCAGATTTGTAAACTCCAACTGCAATATTTTAAGGATTTTATTTCACTATTCCACTCGTGTTTGAAATTGAAAAGGAAAGAAAATCTTTGCTGTACCAGCAAGGTACACGCGCGCAACAACTCATCGCGTTGCGTATCGCGCAATTTGTTAACGCACAAATACGCGACGCTTATCTACATGCGTGGCGCATCTTATGGAAACACCACGGAAGCACTGATTTCACAAAAACCTAGTGGTCAAATGGCTCCGTTTTAGCTGATAAAATGTGGGTTTTTCCAAGTTCTTTCCCCCGATTTAAATATCAAGTTATGAATGGATTTCGCTCAAACTTCTCAAGGGGCTGTGGATTTACCCGATGTTCACGTAATATAAGTTACAAAAACGAAAACTGTCGCATTCTCCTGCGAGATTCGATGAAAGTGCAAAATGTGACCACTTTAAACTTCAACGGCCATTATTTCAATGTTCATTTTCTCGGTAAAATGACGATTTAGGTACACGATAACTCAATAAATACAGCATCTATAGGTAAGCAAATATGATCATCGTAAAAAGCATGATCGACTCAAGAAACGGTTTTCTCATTTTTTTATATTTTGGTCTATTTCCGATTTTAGGTATCATTTTGTGCAAATAGGCGTTTTTGAATTTTAAAAAGTTCATTTTGATGCCTTATATGGTCAATATCTCAAAAAATAAGGCCAATATCAAAAAAATAAAAAAACCGTTTTTGGAATGGAGCCTCAAGATTGAGCTAAAAACAAAATAAAATATTTTGGAAAGATTGTTTTTTGTTATGATGTACCTAACAAATATTGCCAAAAACTCACTTTTTGTGATTTTCTTCAAAATTGTTGTTTTTACCCCAAATCTGTATTTATATTAAGATTTATTGATGTCTTGCCTTCATAAAATGTATACTTTTATATGTTTTGCGCGAATAATTACAAAGTTATTGCACTTTTACTACATGCATGTCTGAGAGTACACAGCCACCTTAAGCACAATTTTGTCCTGTTCCGTATAAAAAAAAGATCATGCTCTGTATCAAAATTTGCGGACACCAGAACATTAAAATTAGCATAGAATAACTGACAAGCAATTATTTTAGCTGATAATCAGGAAGTTTTATGAATAAATTGAGACATAGGCCTAATCATGATAATTGCGATTTCTGTTTTGTACTAATTTTCATAATATTGCTTTAAAAATGCAATGTTTTTAATTTATCGTTTTTGGTGATTTTCTTTCTTTTTTTTTTTTTTTTGGTGTTGACAAATATTGCATTTTATGTTCATTGTCCTTTTCTGAACCGCAAACATGATGTTGTTACTACTCGTTGCTTTTTCTTTTTAGTTGGTGCTTGAGAGGCACCACAGCGGCCCGTCCGCGCCAAAGATAGGCATTTTAACACCCGTTTGAATATAGCTAGGCCTACACCACAGGAATCCCAAGTAAAATTTTAAAGGATTCTGATGTGTCGCATTTATACTCAATATTGGGTTTTTGTTATTGTAATTGTTTGTTGTTATCATATTTTATTTTTAACTTTTTACGGAATATCAAACACGTACAAAAGTCATAGGCCTATTATAGGTTGTAAAATATTTTGTACCGCATAAAAAGTGAATAAAACTACAACAACAAAAATTTAAAAAAACTGTTGTTTTCAATCAAATAAACGTGTAAAAAGTGAGGTAAAAGTTGTAATATGTCTTGAATAAACTTCTTGTAAAACGGACAAAAAGTAGGCCTTTATATATGTTAAACGGGCAAAACACGGAGAGGTCACAAGAAAACTGAAAAAAAAAACACGGACATTTACATAGCCTAACAAAACCGAATTTCAAAAGTAGAAAACGGAACACTTATGGCTTTAAATTATAGATTGTGGTTTATGCAGTAGGCGTATAATACCGTATATAGGCATCATGCTATAAATTTGAGCGTTTTAAAACACTGCATGAAAACATTCACGAAAAATGCTTTAAAGCAGTTTACCTTTTAAAGTATGCAGAAAACATTATAAACGTGAAAGTTGAAAGCCAGACAAACATTGCAAATAAAAAGGCATTCGGCCAAAACATTCGCAAAAAGTGTTATAAAACCAAAGGCTTTTATCGCAATCATGGTATATGGTAGACCTAATAGGCCTACTAATGGAAATGTAGTTAAAATGGGTTATGAAAAAAAGCACGAATTTGCGTTTTCGATTATATTTCTCGTTTGAAATTATTATTTAGCATTAAAACATTCATGAAAATGCTTTCATAAACGCGTGCTCGCTATGCCGATTTCAAATATCGACATTTTTGACTTAGAGTTGTAGGCCTATGCCTAGATGGTTGATATGATGTATTGAATTGTCAACGGTCAATCAGGAGTAGAGAACGTTTGAAACGAACCTTAAATCCGTGTTTTAATAACACTTTGAAACATTATTCAGGGCCTTAAATTAAATTATAGGCCTACCGGTATTAATAGTAACTGCTTGCTTATTTTTTATGGACTTCAAAATGAAGACGGGACTGAACAACCGCAGAGGCTCCCGAACCAAGGCTGGGACTGCATTAAATATAAGCTAATATAATAGGCCTAATAGGCCTATATTCTTGTCCAACTACACCAACTAATTGGTAAATCAAATAATAACAATGAAATGAATGAATGAATGAATGAATGAATGAATGAATGAATGAATGAATGAATGAATGAAATAACAAAACAAATTTTTAAAAATAAAATAATAAGCCTAATGATGTACTATACGGGCTAAGTCTAGCCTACTAGCAAAATATTTAGGGCCTACGTTTTCTATCGTATCTACCAGATTGCGTCATCATTACAGGGCTTCTTACGGGTAACTACTTCTTACAGATAAATTTCATCTTTTCACTTTTCAAAACAAAAACAAACAAAAAATTCACTATTATGTTCATATAAAAAAAACACCAAAATTTATACCACTATATCAGCACTTTTTTGGCGAAATTTATCGAGTAGGCCTACAGATTCTGGGACGGGGACGGGGACGGTGGTGGTCTGTCGGCCCGCAGTTTCGCAATGCAATGGTGCAAGCTTTACCTACCTTGGAAGAGATCAATACGATAAAATACGGTAGTGATCGCGATTGGCGACTCCAGCGCCTCAATCAGTAATCACGTCGCCCATCCAGTTTACCATGTGTGCGTGTCTTTGCTAGCTGTACGCCGCAGTACGCGTTACGAGAACGCGATCTAGTGCGGGAAAACTATGATTTATTTGCTTTTGCATTTTGACGAATTTTTAATGAAAAAGGGTCTTTAAAATAGCTTTTCTTATGGTTCAAATTTTAAGGTTTCTTTAAAATCTATTAATGACAAGATAAAATACGGTTTGAAGATGACATTAGTGATGAAAACTCAATTTTGGCCATGTAACACTTCAGTGATCCTGTGTGCATCCTTAATGACCAGGCCTAATTGTAATTAATTGGTGAATGACATCGATGTATTTTATACATAAAATGTAGTACTTAAATATTTATTTTTTCGTATCCATTCAACAAATGGGGACATTTTGATTCAGGTATGACAAAAGGGTAAAAGTTGCAAAAACTTTAATTATCTCAAAATGGCCATTTTGGTGATACACCACTATGTCATCCGAGCGACAAATTATTGCACAAGGTGGCGATCAATTAGACACACTGACTTCGCGTGTTGTGTGATGTGACGCTCTGGTTTACGCAGTATGCAACGCCAACACGCTCACTTGTTGCGCGAACGCAAATACAAAACAGTAAGCGTGGACGCGTTAACCATGTTTGCGTAAATGCGGCTTAATAGTCGGAAACGTTCGTGATTTGTGTATTTTACTGTAAAATAGTGATTTTCAAATGCCTGTAGATTTTTTTGCCCAGGGTGGATTTTGGCCGATTTTGGATATGTGATTGAATATTTAAAGCCACGTCTACCAGTACAAAAATTGTCGATTGAGGAATTAATTCCAGCAGACACCCTATCTAGGGCTCTCACTCCCTCACTATAATCCAATCGATAATGACGCTATTGACATGTACGGGCGTGCTCCACTGACCGAGTTAAAGGAAGGTTTTTATTTCAAACTCTAATCGTGACCCGCAGGTCAAATTGCTAGAATTGTACATTAAACACACCTAAACAGACACAATGCAATTTGCAGGCAGCAGCTTAATCAGCGCCAATATTGCAACATTGAAACAAACAACTATACAAACATCCAATCCATCCCAACCACATCCCCCAATTAGGCAATGAGGATAAAGTGCCTTGCCCAAGGACACAACACGTTGGCACGAGCGGGGCTCGAACTCACAACCTATGCATTATGAGTCGGGCGCCTTATCCACTCGGCCACACGAGTTTTGGGGTATTTTTCAATTGTTCGACCTTTATTCACGCATGTATTGTGGTTACCCAATGTATGTGGTATTTTTTATTGGGGTTCAAAGGTCATTAAGGGGTTACTTCCGGTAAAAAGCGAAATACCTTCAAAATGCTACTTGCAAAATGTGGTTAAGGGGCTACTTCCGGTATAAAACCAAATACCTTAAATATTTATTAGCCAAAAAACAGCACAGTGACGGTGTATTCACACATTAATTTATTATACCCAGTGTACACGTGGTATTTTTTATTTGGGGTCATTAAGGTTGGTCTGAACCCTGGAATTATGGAAACTTTCGGGCCTCATAACTTCTAAATTGTTGGTCTAAAGTACATAAAAGCATACATATTTAGAATGGCAAAGACTTGAAAAGTTCATCTGTGAGGTCAAATTTTGGCCAAAATGCCATTTTTGGCCCAAAATCCCCAAAATAATGATTTTTGATTAATTTTTAAAAACTAGATCAAAAAAGAGAAATTTGCACCAAAAATGGTCAAAAGATGCTGATTTTTCAAAAAAAATCATAAAAAAGCCCGATTTTGGCCCAAATTTCAAATATTACCGATCACAAACGTTTGTAAAACATTTTCGTAAACGCCCTTAAACGTTTGTGATCACTAAGTGTTTGTCAAACGTTTGGCGAAAGCGGTTATTCATAGACTATGGGTTATTTAAGTGTGTGGTATATATGTGTGATGACTAAAATTACAGAATTTTGCGAGCTTAGACTCGACATGCTTACCTGTGGTAGGGTTAGCATCATATACGTTATGCCTCCAGAGTAAACAATGGGAAGGTTCACCGGCTCACCTTCATAGACAGTAGCGCTTCTATGGTCAAGAAATCCTGGTAGCACGTGTATTATAAACTTTCCGTCGTTGACTGATGTTAATGAAAGAAAGAAAAGTTAAGCGTGGTTAAAATAATTAATTTCTAGACTTAGTGCCCCTTAATATATAATTTAACATCATTTTGGCATGAATTGGGGGCCTGGGGCCCATACTCAGTGCCGCCGAGACTAGAGAGCCAAAACGGGCCCGGGGGTAAAATGAACGTACGGACCCCTTTGATCGGCGATGACGCTGCAGAACTTCATAAGTATATGGGTGTGTGTGTGTGTTGGGGGTGGGCAGTAGTGGCGTAAATTTCTTTGTGACATGGGGAGGTTGGTGTAAAATCCTTGGAAAAACCCACTTGTGGCCAGTTTATATTTTTGGGAACATCCTGATTATGTTTTGGGGTCATCTCAGGAACCTAAAAAAGTTGGTTAGGTTTAGTCTTGGGGGGGGGGGGGTGCACAGGACGTGCTTCTAGCTCCCCGAGTACTCACCTGTAATGGGTTTGAGCACTTTTAATAATTCCAAAGTTAGTCACCTGAAAAATAATGCTTCTTATTTTACGACCCCACTACTTATAGTGGTTGAGCACTTTCGACTACTTTTGAAGTAGAGATGCAATGCAAAAATAGTTACAAATTTATCAAGGGGTGTACATTGTAGTACCACCTTAATAAATTTACGACAATTATACTTACCATCCCGAAACAAAGATTTACATGTAGGCTTGTAAATCAGTGGTGTGCCATCCGAGTACCACTCATAATCTAAACAGTTAATTGTCCATTCCGGTATTCCGCCGTTTAGTCCCGGCTCTGCTGTTGGTTCACTATTGATAGCCATATTACCATCTTCCTCAAAATTAAAGCCAAATTCGCATCCATATGTGAGCCAGACATCGTGGCTATGTTCTGTGACAAAGAAAACTCAACTTATTATTTATTGTACATTGCCTGGATGGGCGCTGTGATAACAACAAAAATAATTATTATTTCCCGTATTATTTGCGGACATTTTCATGCACCTGACCGTGAAGCCCTATTAACACTAGATAAAAAGACAGATTTGCACTACGTGCCTTTGGTTCAGGCCACGCACACAGAATAGAGAGTTTGCGAAATAAAGGTAGAAAATTGACTTCAATTGGAACGGCAACTTCAGATTGGATTTCTTGCTCAAATTAAAAAGCTCGGTCGAGTTTTCCAAAGTTAAAAAAAACCCATAAATAAATAAATAACGGATAGTTAATGAGATGAAGATGAAGTAAGTGAAATTTAGCGACTGCAGGTTTATTAGCGCCAAGTCTACTTCCACTTCAAATCTATTGAAATCCACCATTGTTATTCTATTCATTTCTATGCATCAATGCAGGAATCGCGTAAATCGCTCAAATACACATTTTGGTAATTTTCTCTAACGCCGACCTTACGCAACTATTTACACTAAAAATGCTCCAATACTCTTACAATTATTATATACTTACATAGACGATTTTTATATCATAAATGTATTAACAAATTGCAATTATAAAAACCAAAAACATTGAAATTGAACATAATATCAACCATTAAAAATATATACGCAAACATCCTCTTATCTATACTTGTCAAGTTCTACTTGAATGATTATAATTTGGAAAATATCGATATTACGGGAGGCAACAACCTCTTAACTGCTTCAGAAGTAACCAATTATGATATAAAATTGATGTTTGAACCCAATACACAAATTTATTGGTCGAGCTATGAGATTTAAAATATTAGACGAGACGTAGTCGAGTCCAATAGTTTAAAACTTATAGCGAGGCCAATAAATTTTGCATTGGGTGTAAAAAACTATCCAATTTTATCATTATTATGTTTTCAGAATCCTTTTCCCCCGAATTTTTAAATTTAAAAAAAAAAAAAATGGGGGGGGGGTCAAAATCGACTGATCTTACATGCCTAGAGCCAAAAAAGAAATTGAAAATTGAAAATGGAATTTTTTCGCGGCCTGTTTCCGGACTTTTTTGCCCTACTTCCGGAATTCCATATATTTCCGTAACATTTACATCAATGGGGATCCATTTCATCAAAATTTATGACGATTAATAGCGCTTCGTAAGTCTCAAAATCCATTGTAACTTAAGGACGCATTGTAAAATATATTTCACTAAAATAATTTACTAATCTGCACTTCTCAGACTCAGACTCTAGTAGTCAGTAGAAAAAAAATAATTACGTTAAAATTGGCGGCAAAATCGGCGATTTTAAAAATCACGGGGATTAGAATCCTTGGTGTTTTAAACTGTGTGGAGAGGAAAAGGAAGCAAGATTCTGAAAACATAATAATGTTTGAAATTGTTGTCATCGGGCCCAATATATCTCATACATGATTTTATACACCAAGTAAGCCTGATTCATTTTGGCTTATTACCGAAAACGGGAAGATTTCAAAAAATGGCATCATCAACATTACGCCTGTGGTTTTAGATATAATTTGTCTAAATGCCAAATTTTACAAGTTGGTGCAGTTTGTTGTGATATAATATTAATGTATAAGAATAATTGTGACGTGTCATGTTAAAAGGAAACACTTTTGGGCAGGTTCGTAAATGGAGATATAGCCAAAAATCTGCCCGGGGTGATTTTTTTCACAATTTTAGTTTGTTGCGAATTTGTGATGTTATTAATGTTTAAAATATTGTCTGTTAGTTTCAGACCAGAATATAACTGGCATCTTGTATTCTTATTTTTTGACACATTTTTTCAGGGTAATTCCTACTCTCAATAATATTTTTAAAGGCCGATATCTCAATTTTCAATTTTATAATACCATAACTAGGAATGTCCGATTTCATTGGGGAAAACGGCGTTGCGAAGCAAACTATCTCATTATTTAAGATATGTAAATCCTCAAAATTGATAACCTGCCCAAAAGTGTCTCCTTTTGACATGACACGTCACAATTATTCAATTGGATTGCTACTGTGTGCTACATAACAGGATATAATGTGCACTGTGCGTCTGTCAAGGAAGTAATTTCTTGTTAAAAAAAAAAGTATCAATATGTACAAAACGTAAAAAGGGGCCAAAGTTTAAAAAATATTTTCTGTGTGGCTTTACACCCTTTTTTAAACTTGGTCCCATTTATATAGGAAAGTCGTAAGAACATGAAGAACGGGTCACAACATATTGCAGTTACTGTTCATTTTCCTATACATAATACACAGTACTCTCACCATTGACGCGTGACCTCTACAAACAGTGTATGTTATAGGCATATGGGCATTTTCTAGTTAACGTCACTAATATAGTCTTGTAACATAATTAACCTAAATTTTTAGCTTATTTAGGTGTTTGGAAATATTCGCACTTTGGTGTTTTAGGAAGGATATGTAAACGACAGATAACACAAAAAAAAAATGAAGAAATTATTTCCAAACCGTGTTAAGTCTACAACCATTATGTTTCTCATTTTCAAGAATGCTGGTTAACAACATGCAGATTATTGTCTCATTTCGGAAACAAAGGCCCACACAGTATTGTTACCTTGCGTTTGCTTTATAATCGTTCACCCAACAGAAACTATAATACCAGCTCATTGCAATAGCGCACAGGTAAAACAGAAACATGTGTAGTGTGGATTTAACCAGAGGAGATCTGATTTAACATAGTTGAGCTGTTTTCAATGAGTGTTATCTTGGTTTAATAGCTTTTAATGGGGTTTAAGTCCTGCAAAGGTCGTGGTGAATTCTACTGTAGACAAAACTGCATCATGAATGTTATTTTTACATGCAACATTTGAAGGTTTATGTTTTATTAAACTGCATGTTCATACAGATTAGTAGAGTATTATATATAGTCTTAGCAAATCGACTGTCTGTCAACCAACTCTACACCTAAGGCGCTAGTTTGCCCCGCAGGGCTACAAAGAACCACTTTCGCCCCAAACCAATATATCGACCAGCTTGCCAAGTTTGCCCCGCAGGGCAAAAGAACAACTAACCGCGTAATTTGGATAGCTAACAAGCTTTGCCCGCATGGCTACAAAGTACCACTAATCGCGAAATTGGATCTTGCGCCAACAAATATGCCCTGCAGGGCTACAAAGATCCACTAACCGCGAAATTTGGATAGCCAACTAGGGCTACAAAGAACGACTTTCGCCCCAAACCAGTATCACGACCAAGCTCTGCTTCACCCCAGCTCTGTTGCAAGGTTTCGACCACCCCACAGATGCCGAAGCTCAACCATTCTTCCCTGGCCATCCCAACCCCGGCCCGATATCTGCCGTGCAATTTGAATTTGATGTCTCCACCGAGCCCAGACACCCAAAGTGGCTGACCTTCTCAACTTCCCCTCCATCTACCTTGATGTTGCACTCCTCTCCTTCCGCCTCTGCAACTAGAAGCATTGCCTTCTTCACTATGTTCACACTGAGTTTGAGACTCATGTCTTTGCCAGTTACATCTATCACTGTCGCCAATCCTTCCATTTCCTCCACCGGTGCCTCAAGGAGCGCGGCGCTGTATGCACATCAGAGATTTAAGACCGGCATGCATCCCACCTTGATGCCATATTCCACAACAGCATCCATCACCGCCGTCTCTGTGTATGTCACGAAAAGACACGGTGACGCAATGTAGCCCCACCTTGCACCCTTTTTCATGCTGAACTCATCTGCATTTTCACCCCTCCCCCGACCCCCCACTCCCTCCACAGCCTACACACAGGGACCGCAGCAGGAACACAAGATGCACTGGCATGATTGCCCATTTCCTCCTTCACAGCAAACAGTTCGACGTAGCCGACTAGACTGAATCAAACGCCTTTGAATAATCAATGAACACGACGAAGACTTCATCACCCACTCAAAGCATCATCTCCACCAGCATCCGAAGGCACACCAACATGTCTCCAGCTCCTTAGTCTGTGCTACGGACCGTACACCTATATTACCCATAGATAGATAAACTACTGGGAACGACACACTCTTGAAAACAATTACTACTCTCGCTATTGGTGGGCATTGCGGTTTGCGAATCGTGGCTTTTATCCCCCTAACACGCGAGTAGTCTTTGACAAAGACTACCGGCTCCTCGGCCCTCCACGTTAGCGATCTGCTCCTCCAGCAGTTCTTGCTCTAGTTTTGCTTTCAAGTGATGTATGATGATCATCAAAAGAACTTTGCTGGTGTGGCTGATGAGTGCGATGGTGGTCCCGCAGCTGGAACACCGCCCGGGGCCCCAGACCTGAACATGTTAACAACATCACAAACCCCCATACTGCAGTTACTGTCCGTTTTCCTATGCACAATACACAGTGCTCTCACCATTGACGCGTGACCTCTAAAAATGATGTACGTTGGAAGAATGGGCACTTGCCTAGTTAACATCACTGTGTGAAAAATAACCAGCCAATATTTTAGCTATTCTCCAAACTTCTAGCAAATATATTTCTCTAACATGACCTAAAATTACAGCTAGGTTAGATGTTCAGAAATAGTCGCATTTTTGTAAAATATGAGTGAGGGCAAGGCATAGCTGGCCAACTCCCCGTGTTAATTGAATGGCGATTTGACCGAAAATATTGGTATCGGACCGCTCACTTCTGAAGGATGCCACAAAAAAACGGTACAAGCTACATTTTAACTATTCTAAATAGGTTCTAGAAAATATAGTTTTGTAACATGTCCTAAATTTTTAGCTAATTTAGATGTTTGGAGAGGGTCGCACTTTTGTGTTTTAGGAAGGATATGTAAACGACAGATAACACCAAAAATATGAAGAAATTATTTCCAAACCGTGTTAAGTCAACAATCATTATGTTGCTCATTTTGTAGAATGCTGGTTAACAAAAAGCAGGTCTTTGTCTCATTTCGTGAACAAAGCTACACATACCATTGTTTCCTTTCGTTTCCTTTATAATCGGTTACCCAACTGAAGCTATAATATCAGCTTTATTGCGATGTCGCACATTGAAAACAGACACTTGTGCACAACCAGAGAAGATCTGATTTAATCAGTTGAGCTGCTTCAATGAGTGTTATCTTGGTTTAATAGCTTTTAATGGGGTTTAAGTCCTGCAAAGGTCGAGATGAATTCTACTATAGACATGACTGCATCATGCGGCAATCACAACTTAGTACTTGTGCATATAGTGGGTATAAAGCTTCTAGTACATACCGTCCTGTGCATTTTATTAGCTCGGCAAGGTGATTTTCTTGTCTTGATTTTTCTTCTTCTTACACGCTATACTCCGAGATACACTACCGTATTCACTCGATAATTAACACATGTGCCTTCTATCGAGGGCTTTTGAAAACGTGCAAAAATGAAAAAAAATGAACAGCGCCATCCACAAAAGTGACAAAAGTGTAAAAGGTTTTGAGCAAATCATCGATACACAAAGCTATATACGAACAATTAAACCTACAAATTGGTGTGTTAACCACATTAGCTCAGTTGGTAAAGCGACAGGCTTTGAATCATCTTAAAAAGAGCGAACTGAGAAGGAGTTCGAGGCTAGTTATTAACTTTATTTTGGGGTTTGAGCTTTTCTTGATAAATTTAATCTAACACTCATTTTTTCAACTACTTATTCTTTCTTTTTTGCTTTGTTTTTCATTTTGTGTCTTTTTTGTTTCTTTATTATTTTTATTTGCTTTATTTTGTTTCTTTTTTGTTTTATTCATACTGGGGTCATGGGTTATTTATTCAACACATACCTATATGCGAACAATTCAACCTGCAAATGTATGTCTGAACCCCATTAGCTCAGTTTGGAAAACGCCGGACTTTTCTCTGCCATGTTTGTTTTACAGGTCTTTTTTTAAACTACGAATATAGGCCTACATTTGACAATAATTCTTGAAGGTTTTTTGTGGGCTTTTTATTTATTTATTTATTTTTACCAAAGGAACAATTAGAGATCAGTTGGATTAAAAGTGGAGTGGTTACATAACTCCTTGGTAAATGGATTATCACGCACCTTTTTAAGGCAAATAAATACGCTCATTTCGTGTCTAATAGACATAGTGATAATCGGATTACACGTAACACTTCGCTGGCGAATAATTGGGTCAACTTTAAAATTTCACCCCTACATCCAATCGAGTGAATACGGTATACCCCGAGAACTGCTTAACCCACTAACCGCTGTCCCCTTTTTTCTCGGGGACAGTGTTTAGTGGGTTGTGAGCTGTTACTGGGTTTTTAGCAGTTCTCAGTTTATAGCATGTCTCGGAGTATATATATATAGTATGTAAAAACAAAACAGGCCCTGTTGTAGGGTTATTACCCCCCCCCCGGGGTATTATCCACAAGCATTCAGGTGTAGTATCATGATGTATTTCGGTTTTTCGCTTCATTTCTGAACTGCATGTTGTTCGGTTTCATGTTCAAACGTGGCCTTGATGTTGGGGTAATTCCGGGGGTAATTCAGCATCTTAACATTCAGATTTTTCCTGATCTTCTCTTTGGTTTGGTGCATGTTGGCTTCACTCGCATCTTTGCTGCCAGTAGCCATGGTAGTATGTACTAGTAATCGGTATCACAGATCACAGTCAGCCCCAGGGCAGGAGGGTGAAAGTGCATATAGGAACAATGCCAAAAACTACGTCACGCCGGTCACGCTATTGTTCGAGTTAAACTACATCATTCGCCATTTTGTAAATATTAACGCATGATCGTTGCTTTGAAGTTTCCACCGGATAGTCTGTGGATAGCGCAAGAGCATGCTTTGACCATGCGCAAAAAATGAATATCATGAAGATGTTTAAGATTGATTCTTAGATGTTTCAAAATTACCGTCATATTGCATAGATTCATCAAAGAATGGTTTGAAGTACTAACCTTATTTAGTAATTTTAAAAATCGGGAGAATTTTACAAAATCAATGTTTTTACCTGTCGGTATTACAACTCGTGAAACACATTAGTGATGTGCCTGGGTGACCTAATCTACTAACCTTTAACGTTTCCTCTATGAACTCTAACCCTCCTGCAATATGGCGCCTATTGTCTAGAGTTAAACTACATCTTTCGGTGTGTTACGTAATACTACGATGCCTATCCCATTATATCGATCCCTGCCCAGGGTACGTCTTTGTAACCATGACACTCGATTTCCACCTTCTTTTCATCATGATGTAATCGATCTTATTTCTGTAACGGTCGCCAGGCCAGGTGAGGTGATTTCTATGTATACAGGTTTCTTTTGTGATGTTTGAAGCAAGAATGAATATTCATGATGGCTAGGTTGTTGGCGCAGCAGAATTCAGCAACCCTGTTCCCTCTTTAGCCAAACTTTCCAATTCCACATTTCTTTTCTTTTTTATTCTTTCATAATTTTAGCTTCCTTCCTTCCTTCCTTCCGTATCCCAAGTTACGATTTTTTCATTAGTTTAGCTTCCTTCCAGGTGGTGGTCGCCGTGCATTCTCTAAATTCAGTAAATTTTTATGGTCAACCGTGTAATTTAATGGGATTATTTTGAAATTTTAAAACTCTTGAAATATCACAAACAAATAGGCCTATGTTAATAAATAATATAAATACAAGCTAAAACCGCTGGGGTTCGATAATGAACCCCACAAAACTAACTGAGTATATGGAAAATGCCATACGGCTGGGCGGTTTCACAAGTTGCCGCGGCCTGCTTCCTTCCTTCCGTATCCTTACGATTTTTATCATCTTGGTAATCTCTTAACCTCATCCCGTACCCTAAACCACAACCCCGTACACGTAATCCATCCAACGCAGGCCTACCTTGTATAATAGTCTTCGTAGGCCTAATCCCGACCCCGTTTTACTATACCTCATAAATATTTATTAGGTAATCCAGACATTGTATTGGTTAATAACGCCAGCGTCCGAGTACGGTATTTTGACTACTTCCCCGCGCCTGTGCAATTACGCGCACACGGGGAAGTAGTAAAAACTTCCGCACCCCTACTACCACACGGTGTCTCGACCCCGCGAGTCACTGTTCCTTCAGACGTAGCGTTATGCTACACAACGGCGATTCTGCAGATGCGATTGTCGTGAAAATGGCGTCTGCTGCAGTTATTTTGCCGAGATTACCGAGGGATAATAACACGCGAATTAGACGTTTTATGAAACAAAATGTTATTTATGGAAAGTTAAAAGAACATTATAATAATGTAGGTCAAAATGTAAATATTAATAATATTGAACAGAAATCCTGCAATAAAATCAGGTAAGCAAAATATCAAGCTTATTTACCATGCCGGCCGTCACATTGACTGGTGTGTGTTTTGACTTTTGTTTACGATTTTACTGTGATAGTGAAAATATTTATGAGGTATAGTAAAACAAATACAACATGTTTTGAGGGGAAGTAGTCAAAACTACTGGTCCCGAGGTGTTGGATGATTTGACTACTTCCCGACGCGTCATCCCATCTCGTACCCTAAACCATAACCCCGTACGCAAGTTGGCTATGCGCACCCGTGTTTGCCGACGCGCTAACGACGACGCGATTTCTGCGCGTTACCAAACAACCGCTATGTATTTGCCCGAAAAACTCACTTTTTTACTGATTGAGGCCAATTCTTGACAGTTTTCAACCAAATAAAGTGTATTGCCGTCTCGGTATATTCCATTATCTCCCGTATGAATTTGGCGACATTTGGATCGTAACTGACGGAGCCTTTCTGGACATGCCCACATAGTCAGTCACATAATCATAAATCGCTAGATTTTGCTATTTATAGTAAGATTGAACACAGCCTGAACACAGCCGCCGCCGCCGTCTCCTCCTACTCTTCCTCCTCCTCCTCTTCCTCCTCCTCCTCTTCCTCTTCTTCTTCTTCCTCTTCCTCTTCTTCTTCTTCTTCTTCTTCTTCTTCTGAGTGCCAAGAATGTACTCTGTAGTATAATCAAAGAATAACACTATATGTATTAATCTATGTAGACTCTCATTCATCTGGGTATGTTGAAATTAAGATTTAATTTAAATCTGGTGAACCAGCCATACCTAATTTTGACGGAAGAACCGACATTGCGACTGAAACCTTCAGTCTTCAGCTGGGTTGTAATGCAAAAGACCTCGAGTAGCCTCTTTCACACCACGCTCAAACCAGCGAACCCCATACCACGGTGACTTGTCTGAGAAACTAAAACGAATTTATCGCGACCACGGGATCACCACCAGTGGCGTAGATTTCTTTTTGACATGAGGCACGGATGTTTGATGGGATCATTTATTAGTTTTTCAAACAAAACATCATGTATATCCAGATTTTAGGCTTAAATAGCTCAAAGTGATATTTTTTACAAAATTATTGACTTTTATAGGTTTTTTTTAAGCTTTTTCGGATATAAAATGTATCTATTAATGACAAAATTGGTGGCGCTTTTTAGTTCCTGGAAATTACCCTTTTAATCTTGTAATACAAATAATTCCATTTATTGTTTGATAAAATATGTTTATAAACTTTCCTTGTTTCTTGTTTCACCTATTCCAGCTGTTTTAATGGCGGTATTAATCACCTAACCCTTGCAAATACAGAAATATGATTTAGGATGAACAGCGCCATCTATAGTTTGCATTTAGTTAATAATGAAGCCAAGTCTACAATGTATATACATCAAAAAAAAAAGTGGAGGGGGGTGGGGATGGAAAACATTTTTGAAGTAAAGTGAATCCAGCACCTTTTGGCGACAGAAAATATTTATGGTACAAATGCGCGCGAAGTGCGAGAAAAATTATGCCATATTGAAGCTAAACTGGTAACAAAAATTGTGCAAAAGCGGAATAAACGCGCGCAAAGCGGGAAAAATTGGCACCTTTGGAGCTAAATGGCCAAATATGAGGTTAACTTGGTTGAAACCCACATACAATCGTCAACATTGGGGGGATGATTGTATGGACCATCCGCTGGAAAAAATATAGGGGGATTTACCATACCCCGGAATCTACGCCTATGATCATCACTCATTTTAAACCCACTAATACAATCCGCCAGTCTTTAGTACATCCCAAGGATAGGATCAGTGGAGTGGTCTATGGCAGTACGTTGTTCGAGTGAGCAAGCTTGTTAAGACTCCTACATTGGAGAAACCGCCCAACCTCTTCGTAACCACATGCTACAACATCGCAGAGCCAGCTTAGGTGGAAACCAGCAGTTTTTCTACATCTGAAAGCCAGCGGACACCACTTCGATACCAAGGATGTCCGTATTTCAGACTGGGAGCAGCGTTGGTTTGAGCGTGGTGTGAAAGAGGCTATCTGGGTGAGGACGGAGCAACCATCCATCAACCGTGGAGGAGGCGTCCGGGCCGCGTAATTTTTTTCTGCAACCATAACGGGACGCAAAATTTTATTAAACCCTAACCCTAACCCCAACCCTAACACTTACCCTAAACCCTAACCCTTTCCTATGTGTTCCTATCCATGGGTTATAAAATTTTTGCGTCCCGTTATGGTTGCAGAAAAAAATTAAGCGTCCGGCCGGGCCAAACTGTCACACGGCTGGAACCGAATCATAAAGGGCATTCTTCACCGATTGTAATCAATACCGGATGTGTCCGGTACTCAAGGTCATTTGCATCACAACCCAGCTGAAGACTGAACGTTTCAGTCGCAATGTCGGTTCGTCCGTCAAAAATAGGTATGTCTGGGTGACCAGGTTTAAATTAAATCTTAATTATGTGTATTACTTTACCTCTCATTGGTAACTCTTCAGAAGTGAAATATTCTATTTCGGCGGAGACAGACCGTACTCTTGGAAGTGGTCCGGTATCAGTTGTCACTGTACTACCAACAGTAAGTGTGTATGGATCAATGCCTGTTATCCACCGAACGTTTACACTATCACCGGTTGGATCATATTCGACACGTGGACCTTCCACGTCCATTGCAGCTGACATTCCTAATACATCTCCAGCCTGGACTTCAAATCGTTCAGGAAGTAACAATTCCTTGATCATTCGTCTTCTATAGGTCTTGACCTCATGTTGGGGGATGTCAGTAATTCCAACAATAGTCCATGTCGTCCCCGAACCTCTAAAGACCATTAATCTAAAGGGCATTTTAACAATGGCATAATATAGCCATTTGGTGACAACTCCAGAGTAGGTTATTACTTTTTGTTCATAAACTTCGGTGATACTGTCCCCAGTCATATTAGCTGGGAGTTCACGTGCTATTACATCAAAACCCACGGTTTCGTAAGCTGGTGAGATACAAAACAGAAAATATTACATTAAACATGTTAAAGGATGATTTCGAGGTCATAGCATTCTCTTTTTATAACATTTTTCAGTAGATATCCACGAAAAAAGCTTATTCCCAAAATTTCAGTTGATTCCGATTTTGCGTTTGCGAGTTATGCATGATTGTGTGTATTACACTGCTCCATAGGCCACTGTTGCAATTTCGTTCTGGTATACTTGAAGTAAATTGTATAAATCTAATGATATGTAGCTGGGATGAAAATCCGACGTTTGACCTTTCATATTGAAATATAAAAACAGGGAAAATCTGTTCCAACTGACCAGCGGGGAACCAAAGGATAGATCCAAAAGGATACAACAGTGTTACACTAGCAATGTATAATAGCGGAACCAATGTTTTTTGGCAACCTTAAACCTGAAATTATAAAAATTGGTTCCTTTTTTTCCTATGCCCCCTCTGGTTCCCACGAGGGGTCGAATGTCACAGTGGGTGCAAAACTTCAAAATAGTCCCGATTGAATCAGTGGATTTTGAAAAATTGGCTTTTGTGCATGAGATATTTGATATTTGACCTTATTTACCCTCTATTTATGAGAGGAACAATGATTTGAGGTATATTACAGCATAATTGAACAGATAATAAATTTTGGCCCCATTATGACCTTCGAAAACCCTCGTAGGAAGTATCGGGGTATAGAAAAAATGGTATAAATTCTAGTTTTATCCTTTGAGGTGTGAGGATGCCAAAAACATTGGTTCCGCTGATGTAGGAAAACTAGATGCTAACTCAAAAATCACCCAATGGCGCCGTGTACTGCATGTGTATTTTGCGTATTTTAGACAAACACATTTTCAAACTTTGACATGGTATAACGCTACTTTGGTGCAAGGTATTTAAGTGTAAGTTTCACTTACTTAAGATATGGATACAAGTCATTTTCTGACAAATAATAATTTGATTGGTCAAATATTTTTGCAAATGCAGGGAGAATGCAGGGAGAAAGAGGGGTTATGTAAGGAGAGCAAAGCAAAGGTTGGAAGTGCGCTTCAAGCAGCTTCATGCAGCCATTTACCCTGGGGGCAATAGCCTATGGCCGGAAAGGCTGCTGGAGCAGTCTGGTGAGCTAAAGAATATTGCTTACAGGAAGCAAAACCGAACAAACCCATAGGGACCCTTACGTGTTTATTTAAGGCAAGTGGCTGGTGGCCCGCCCCAATGTAAGTAATGCAACAACTCACCCAACTGAGAAGTCATTGGCCGTGTGCCCAGTATGTAAAGGGTTACAGCCCGCTAGTCCGAAGGCCCGCCAGTCCGAAGGTTCGCTAGTCCGAAGGTTCGCTAGTCCGAAGGTCCGCTAGTCCGAAGGTTATCTATTCCGAATTCTAAATACGGTCCGCTAGTCCGAATTTTTAACTAGGTTCGCTAGTCCGAATTTTAAATAAGGCTCGCTAGCCCGAATTATATATAAGGTTCGCTAGTCCGAATTTAAAATCATGTCCGCTAATTCGAATTTGATTTAGGGTTCGCTAGTCCGAATTATGAATAAGGTCCGCTAGTCCGAATTTAAGAAAGAAAGAAAGGAAAGAAAGAAAGAAAGAAAGAAAGAAAGAAAGAAAGAAAGAAAGAAAGAAAGAAAGAAAGAAAGAAAGAAAGAAAGAAAGAAAGAAAGAGAAAGAAAGAAATAAAGAAAGAAAGAAAGAAAGAAAGAAAGAAAGAAAGAAAGAAAGAAAGAAAGAAAGAAAGAAAGAAAGAAAGGAAGAATTAAAGGAAAAAGGATTTATAGAGAAAGACTTAATCAATGAAGAAATAAAATAAATAGAAAAGTTTGTATTTTAGACATTCATAATAGGCCTAGCTCTCGTTGTTGTTTTGAATTATTTCCATTACCATTGAGGCGATGGTGTATATTTGATTGCAATTTCATTCAATCTGCAAAACCTACATCAGTAATTTTTAAAAGGAATAAATATTCAAATACTTTAGAAAAACAGCATCTATACCATGTATACTTTTTGTGTCTTTAGAACATAAATATACAGTTTTCATCGATTTGGAAACTTATTGGGTTACTTGCATTGTTTCCTTTCTGAAAATGTATACTTTTATGTACTTGCCATCATGCATTACTTTTAAAGAAACAATGCAAAACATTAACAATGTTGTGAACCTGTGTGCACCTACTCAGGTAACACGCTATATTTGATCAAACACCTCCAATACATTTTGAGACCGGTGTATGGTGGCGCTGATCAGGTTCTTTAAAGAAAATTCGGACTAGCGGACCTTATTTAGAATTCGGACTAGCTGGCCTTATTTATCATTCGGACTAGCGAACCTTATATAAAATTCGGACTAGCGGACCTTATTTAAAATTCGGACTAGAGCACCTTTTTGGATTCGGATTAGCGAACCTGATTAACAATTCGGACTAGCGAACCTTTTAATAAATTCGGACTAGCGAACCTTCGGACTAGCGAACCTTCGGACTAGCGAACCTTTTTTTCGGACTAGCGAACCTTTTTGCAAATTCGGACTAGCGACCGTCACGTGACTAGTGTCTAACCGATATGATCGGCAAAATAATAATCGGCCCGATTTTGACCTTATCGGTATCTGATCGGTATCTGAAATTTTTTATCATTTACCGATTTCCTATACCGATTTCAATAATGTTGTAGTGTAACTCAAATCTGTTAAAAATACATTATTACTGATCGTCAGAAGCCAAGAATAAATAAAAGTTGATGTCATCAGACAACATTTTATCAGTAAAATGGTTTAAATGTTGTTCCTAACTTACTAATTGGGTCAATTTCCTTGACGTTGGCGTTTTATTTGATCCTCTGGCTTGGCATGAACATGGGGAATACCCCGTCTAATCATGATCATCACACCGCGCCGTGTGTATTTATTGATCCATGACGTGATGTAACTTGTCGATCATTATTTGGGTATTGTTCTTCAATGTCTGTGTACGGTCCAAATTAATCAAATAATTCCAGTTCAGTTATAGCTTAAGCGATAGCGTATCCTTTTATGTTTTTATTTAATCAAAATGCCAATGATAATTGACGAATTCTGAGCTGAAATCTCCATTACACACGCGAGGTTGCATCCTCTTCCGGGTCTTGGGTGATCGCCATCGACGCCATGTGCTCGGTGCTCGCCCTGATGAGCAAGTCGGGAAACCCATCAAAACGTATCTCAAACGTCGATCGTCATCTCAGGGAACACATGTTATTGTCAATTTGATCGGGAATCGCCAATTGCATGGTTATGTTGGAAGTCCGGATCCGTAATTGATAATTATAAATTCCCCAAATCAAGAATAGAAATACTATTCAATAAGAATTATGTTCAGGAGATGTTCAATTCATTCGATTGATGAAGATATATGATAGCCTTGGATGAGTTCTGCATCATAACGCAGGTAATGGATGTCAGTTTTAAGCTCCGAATTTGTCACCCTTGCATACGATGAATGACGTGTTTTCTATAGGGCCTACCTGTGCAGCTTATACAATTTCATTTCATATTTTCAAGACCTGTCTGCTTATCTGACGTACGTGTTTTAGTTAGCTTTTTATACACAAGAAAATACAGTAAAACATTAACTTTGTGACCATCTAAATCGACAAATTCTGCTAGGGCACTAGCTTGTTTAAAAATTTCAAAAAAATCGGAATCGGAATCTGATCGGGCCGATTTTGGAATCCAAATATCTGTAATCGGTATTACCGATATGAGGCTTATCTGTTAGACACTAGTCACGTCCTCCATTGAAATACGTGTTCGGACTAGCGAACCTTCGGACTAGCGAACCTTCGGACTAGCGGTCCTTCGGACTAGCGGTCCTTCGGACTAGCGGGTACTCGCCATGTAAAGCAGGTCAATACTCTAACGGGTAAAACTCCTATCATGAAAGTCGACCCCCCGTTAAAGCCCCGAGTCCCGGTGGCTGCTCGTCGGCAACAGGGTTGCAGGCATGCGCGTATTTTTTGGGGGGAGGGGGCTTTGGGGGCGCCAGCGCCCCGGGGTCAAAGCGGAAAGAAGAAGGGGCGGCAAAAAGAGGGGCTGCGGAAGAAGTAAAGAAAAAAGGGCGGAAAATGTGAAAAAATTGTACTATACATCGTCGTCTCGGAGCATTTCAATGGCTCTCCTGCGGCTTGCAGTTTCAAGCCGCCGCAGTACGCCGACGAATTAATATAGTGTAGCCATATCCCTGGTTGCAAAATCGCGAGCAGTTATGGGCATCGAGTTCGCAACATCTTGCCATCTTCTTGTTCTGCGGTTTGGCATTCATTACTCGAAACCTTTATATTAATGCTTATTGTATCAGAGAAGATGTAAAAGAAGGAGATAGATCCAGCTATCCTCAAACAAAATATGTGTGTTGCCGCTCATTCAAAAGCAATCACGCTATTTAGGTTTAACAATAAAATACAACAAAAGGGTTCGAACCCATGACGGGTGTGATACACACCACTCCACGCCATACATAAATTCTGCCAGTCACATTTCCCCAATATGAAATTTTTTTTAAAGTAAAATTTTAATTTTAATTTTACTTCATTAAAGTTTGGCGGAGGCGGGGTTCGAACTCACGGCGGCGGACTGCTTTGGATACACTATGAACCCAGCGCCTTAGACCACTCGGCCACTTGTCTTCTTGGAATTCATTTGAAACTTATTTGAAGATATAATCGCAACTTCAACATAGGCCTACCACGTGACAAGCAAAGGCAGAAAACGTACCATATTTTGGAATTTTATTTGCCTAAAAACATTTATGTGTATTATTAGCGCTCAATTATTGTTAACTGCGTGTTTTATACAAAAAAATCCAATGATAAACATGATAACTGGGCGTCTGTATGGACAATACATTATATCGATTTTGACACGTGCTTGTGTCTCAGTACATTTCCATGGTCAGTAAAATACTATAGAGGAAAACCTACCATTTTCTTGTATACACGTTCGATGTTTTTATCAAAAAAAAAAAAATCCATTTTAGACCCCAAATGTTTTTTCAGGAAATAAAAGATTAGATTACCATAAAAACGAAACAGTAATCTTTTGCCGGGTCTAATGTAATATTCACATAGGATTTTCAACGTTTTTTCTATCCTTATTTTTGCTCAATTAAAAAATATTTTGGCGTATATAAAATTGAAATAAAATTCTCTGCTTCTTAAACGACATCAAATGTGCCACAATTGGGTATCACGAATCGTTATATATGATGTGCAGTTAATATTCATATTTTCTTTTATACAGAGGATGCTTCAGTTTTGACAGGAAAAATATTTTCTTGAAAACCCTCTCACTCGGTTATTTTAAAAAGGTAACCACGCTTCCCTAGAATGTGCAATAAATTAGCATTAAAATTTTTCTTATTCTAACAGCAAGCGTTTCTAGAATGTATTATGGCGAAATGTGGTGTAGGTGTGATACACAAGTTGCTGCTTACTGGTTTTAGGGAAAGGTCAGTGTCTGTATACCATCAATACCATGCATACCATGCATGCAGATCCTAACATCCAGTTTATTTCAAATAAAATATGACCGAAGTTCCATGGCAAATAATAATTTTGCACGCTTGGTTACGCTTTCAACCTCTACGATTTATGATACAGACTATTTTCAATTATCAAAATATCTTTATTAGGTTTGCAGGAAATGACAGGAAAATACAATAAAACAATAAAATATAGATGATCAAAAATCATCCCGTTTCTAACAAAATCCTAAAACATTCACCTAAATAATTAATATATATTCCAAAATGGGCGGATTTTTTTGGAATCTTTACAAAACTACATTTCTTTCTTATAGTATCCACGTGCGGTATCCCTGCAGAGCAACATCAGGTACTTAACACACACGTGTCATACTTTCAAGGAATTATCTATAGAAACATTGGATATGGTTTCAATTCTCGCTATTCACAATAAGGGCGCCGCCAGCGGTTTGCGATGTAATCGTGATGTTTCATGGGAAAATGTCGACATCCAAGTCCGCGCAATACGAATATTACCATGCTATTACATAGGAACACGTGACAATATTTTTTAGTTTGTCAAAATAAAGGTGTTACACGCGAATCGATATGCAATAATACTAAATAATGTGATTTGAAATGTGCACAATTCATTTTTTCTCTATCGATTTGCGTGTAATACCGTTATATTGACAAACTCAAAAATATTGTCACGTGTTCCTATGTAATAGCATGGTAATATTCGTATTGCGCGGACTTGATGTCGACCTTTTCCCATGATACATCACGATTACATCGCAAAATCCAAGCTGGCGGCGCCCTTATTGTGAATAGCGAGAATTCTGGAGTGAAAATTAATCAACCGTAGTCGGCAAGGCACATCACATCAAAGGCTACTTTCAAGTAGATGTGTAACTACTTGAGAATAAAGGACTATGAATAGGTGCGACAGGATAACCTACGGGATTATCTCAAGTATATAATTCCATTCTTCCTCCTTCTTTTCAACTTTCCTGATTGTATATAGTACCTACTCGAGTTTACTCACCGCATGGAAGTAAGAGCGTGTTTATAGTGAGACAATCTTTCCGTTATTTAGCTAAACTACCGCGTAGTCTAGATTTGCAATGGTTAGTAAAACATAAACAAATATAGACTGCGTGGCAGTCCAGCTAAATACCGCATAATCTGGCTCACTATAAACACGCTCTATGAGCGTGTTTATAGTGAGCCAGATTATCCGGTATTTAGAGTATAAGTACATCTTATACGGTATTGGTCGCCACTATAAACAGACCAATAGCGCTATTTGCCGCACATATTATACGGAACTGATATCCTTCGATATCGATGGATATTGCAGTATATTCATTCCGTATACGGCCACTATAAACAGACAGGGATTAACGATACCGTTATTCAAGGAAGTGGAACAGGGTTGTATAACTCTCCAGCTCAAATTTATCACTGTAATAACACATCACCTACAAATATGGTACAGTACTGTAGCAATAATGTTAAAAAATAGGCCAGTATCGTTCCGACGGCAAACTATTTGAAACTGTGAAAATATTTGTGCCTCCCACATTGCATTGCGGTGACCTCGAACACGCAGAGTTCAACCACCTCGGATTCAAAATAGCGCTATTGGTTGCCACTATAAACAGCCGAGATAACGGATAAGTCACATTCCATCCTAATCCCATATGCGTATAAGGATACCGTATAAATACCGTACACCACTATAAACACGCTCAATGAGACATGGAAGCTGGTCAAATACTACATCAAAGCATGAAGGTAGTAGAGAAGGAGTGAGCTCGCGTTAAGCTCATTGCGTAAATCCTATTGTAAACACAATAGAGGCAGATATACCTTTGATCTAATGATCATTGCCGATCATTTTTGGAATGACTCCGTCTCATGGGGGTTCATAATTTAGTAACAAGTAAATCACGTATGCGCAAAACATGTATTATGGATGCGCATACAATATACTTAACTGTTGAACTTGAATATTCATATTTCATTTAATATATGATGTTTTTTACGATTAATATGTTGAAACATGTTGTTCCAGAATGTTTCTAAACAGTATATTATGGAATGGTGCAGTTCACACACATTTTAAGGACGGGTAAAATTGTTTTAACCACTGTTTTAAAAATACGGAGATCTTATTAAAATGAATTGCGCATTGTTAAGTTGAGGAATTCTCCCATCGAACGAGATGTATCTCAATGTTGCCCGGTACTGCCCGGGTTGGTCCGATTTTATTTGTTTACCCAAAACTTTAACAATTGTTCCTCCCCCGAGGTTTCAAAATAAACCGCGTCCTGAGCCCTCTTTTAAACTAGCCGATGAAAGAGATGTAAAGCATAATGTGCATCATTTTCATCAAGTTAGAATGACTTATGCTGTTTCAGCATATTTATAGCACACACAACTGTGCGACGAAGCATGTATACAACACAAAAGTGGTATTACGGTGATAATCATGTTACATAATCAAAACGATGATCTGGACACCTCAAAGGGCGGCAATTATGATTGTACAATAGAATGCGTGCGAGCTTTCTCCTTCTCTACTACCTCCATGATCAAAGTGAGTATCATACTTGCCGCGATACTTAACAAAAGAAGTACAGGTGGAAGGGGAACAATTGAGTCAACGCATGGTCAACGTGTACCATGTCTAAAATCAAAGTTCCCGCTTAAAAATCAATAGCAGTACGAAGTCGTGTACTAAATCCTGACAATGGGCTGTGTTATATTACCGCAGTGCATGACTAGTTTTATGAACACAAACAGATTTTATAAAATCCCTACGTAATGATCAGAATACTATCAGTTTAATTTATACAATTTTATTAAAGGTATGTAATTATGTAAAAACCTACCGATTAAATGTATATATATGCTAGACTCTCAGATAGCAGTTTTAAAACAGAAAATGAAATGAAATACCATTTATTTTACGCAGAATGTTAAAATAATACCCGACCCTGGAACATTCTGGTCAACAGCAATTTCGGGCAGCCCCGGGCACACAAATAGATGCGGGATTAATTTTATAATGTAACGCATGTGCCAAGTGCGCATATCAAATTTTACGGCTAATTAGCGGTTTAGAAGTAAATGCATGATTTCCAATATTTTGAAATTTAAGAAAATCTGTAAGTATAGGGTTGAACTCGATATTTTGATTGGATTTCTGTAATTATGGATTACAAATCTAACACCCCTGTCACTTTTTTCCGAATATAAACAACATACTTGAAACATAAAAAAAAAAAAAACACGATTTTGCTCATAATAATAACCCTGTAAAAAACGAACTGGCAATAAAGGCGGCAAGTATGATCCACATCAAAGACACGCTGACTACATTGTTATCACAATAGCTTGATACGGACCGTCTATAGAATGTTACGTAAATAATTCAATAGGTGTTGGATCGACCAGCTTCCATGTCTCTTACTTCCATGCTCACCGTGAGCAATTTGCGGATCAGTCGATATAATCCGGCAAAGAATCAACGCACTCAAGGACACTAATTTGTAAGGTTATTGTTGTCAAGTGTTATAAGCCGGTTTCGAGAAATGCTGGAGTTGGGCCGATCAAGCCGATGAACGGGTGACTGAACATGGCTTTTCATCGAGCAGACACACATTTTGTTTAGTGCATATGGCAACAATATTTTATTTCTCAGCATGTGCATCGGCGTGGGTCTGCGGCTTAGGTTCCGGGCACGCCGACAGTGGCGTAACCCCCCCCCCCCCCCGGACACAAAAAAACTGGGAAGAAGAGCAAAAAATTGGGAAGGGAAAAGGGGAAGGAGAGAAAAGAGGGAAGAAAAAGGAAAGGAGAAGAGAAAAAGAGGAAGAAGAGAAAGGGAAAGAAGAAAAGAAAAAGAGGGAAGAAAAAGGGAAGGGAGAAGAGAAAAGGGAAGGAGAAGAAAAAGGGAAAGAAAGAGGGAAGAAGATCGATACTACTTTCATTGTAAAATTGTGTACTCTGAACACTGGATTTTTAGCTTCTAATATGCCAAAAACCATGAGCTTCAGGGGGTTCCGCCCACTTGACCCCCGCAGGGGCTTTGCCCCTAGACCGCACCCGGGGCCCTAAGGCGGGCCCCTGGGCCCCACCCGTTTATCATTCGCGGCAAGCCGCTCGCGATGCGCACACAAATAATACAACTTTTGGTCAAAAATTGGGAAATTTTTCAATCTTGCCCCCCCCCCCCGGAAGGTCAGGTCTGGTTACGCCCCTGCACGCCGAAGAGTTAATCGGCGAGATTGAGCACCCAGGCCTTACCCTCCTGTCAATCCCGGGAAAAGTATTCTGTAGGATGGAACCGAATTCAGCAGACTGTAGATAACCATCTGAGAGAGGAACAGTATGGGTTCAGGAGTTCCAGAGGCACCTCAGATGCGGTATTTACAGTACGCCAAATCTTTGAAAAGGCTAAAGAAAGACGCATTCCAATACATTGGAACTTTGTAGACTTCAAAGCAGCATTTGACACCATATGGAGGGAGGTCCTTTGGAAATGTCTGCGATCAGTAGGAGTAGACATCAAACTGGTGAACCTCATTGCAAAAATGTATAGGCAAACCAAATGCTCAGTCGTGGTAAATGGAAAGATCACCGATTGGTTTGAAGTCCTGTTGGTGTTATACAGGGATGTCTTCTCTCACCATGCCTCTACAATCTATATCTAGAGTTTGTCATGAAGGACATCCAAAATCTAGGCTCCGGTGTGCAGATGGGTGACATATGCATTAACAAAATCCGATATGCAGATGACACCACACTCATGGATATGGACTTCGAGAACCTGCAAATCTCCACTAATGAATTGGAAAAAGCATGCAGCAGCTGGGGAATGAAAATTAACCCAACAAAATGCAAGATCATGTCTGACGATCCAAGAGATATCATGCTGAACCAAATGCCCATTGACAAAGTAAATAACTTTGTCTTTCTGGCATGGGTAGTATAGTGTGCCCTCAGTAGAAGAGGATATTAAACGTCGCACAAAATTGGCAGCCTGGGCATTTGTTCGATTGAAAAATGCCATCTGGTCTAACCATGACATCGCTAGATCGCTGAAAGTGAGGATCTAGCAGTCGCTCATTCTCCCTATTGCCACCTATGGATCATAATCATGGGCGTTACGTGAATCCGATCGACACAGACGGGATGTTTTTGAAATGCGATGCCTTAGAGCAATGCTTGGAGTTTCACTACTTGACAAAATCCGCAACAATTCCATCAGACAGAGTCTCAACATCACTAGCTCCATCAATGATGTTATATGCCGGAGACGTTTGAAATGGGCTGGGCATATCTTCAGGATGCCTCTTCATCGGCTTCCCCACCAAGTCTACATTAATGACTTCAGCAAGAAAAGGCCACCAGGTCGTCCACCAACCAGATGGAAGGACCAAATTCAGAGGGACTTGAGAATGACCCCACATGAAGCAAAGACACAAGCAACAGACAGAACTGAATGGAGGATGCTTACTCGGCAGAGGGCAAAGGGCCACACCGGCCTGAGCAGTTAAGTCAAGTATGTAAGTCAAGTTTTTGATTGGCTGCTTTGATATAGGAGTGTATGAAAGATTAATAAACACACAGATTAGAATTTTCCATGCCTGTGCCCTCTAAGCGTACTAGAATTCAGCTGACGCCGCGGCGCCGTAGCACCGAGCACTACTACAACATGTACGTACGCTCGCGCTATTTGCGCTAATTTTGAGTTTGCTCACGCGTAAGCACAGAGCATAAGCACAGAGCATCAGGGGCCCATGGACAACGAGTACGGGCCATTTTAACCAGGCGGGATTTACCTTATGGGGGGCTTGGGCCAGGCCAAAATTTGGAGGCCCCGAACTCACGTGCCGAGGAAGGCATGTGCACTCAAGTCAGTGGCCAAGTTTTGGTTTAGGCCTACGTATAATATATAGACGGGTCACATGCTTTGTTTTGTTTTTTACTTCTTTTGATGGTAACATTTCTTTGTTAAGGGGGTGACTTCCTCTGGCCTTACTGGCCTTCTGGTCATCCCCTCCATAATTCGTTTGTTTGATATTGCCTTTGTTTTTTAAAATATATACTTGTGTGATTTCATGTGAATTATGGGAAAATAAAATATCTTGTATCTTGTATGCACTGAATCACTAACCTCTGTAACTTAACACGTTCTTCAAGTAGCTGTGAGGATTGTGAGGACTCCAATCGTCTAGTTCGTATGTCTGGCCATCACGTTGGTCGATGAGCCTGGCATTGCAGTCATTAGCTGACAAGGAAAAATTAACAAATTATTGAATAGCTACTGGCTCGGCTGGAATATTACGCTATTAAAGTTACGTCTTTGATAACTCTGTAAGGGGCTGTGCAATAATTATGTGTACCCCCAGGGTGGTGAATTTTCAAAATGGTCTGCCAAAAATAGCTTAATGCCCCCACCTTTGGCCGTGCCAAAAAATCCTTGCAAATATTCTTTACCCCCACTTACACATGCAAATTTTGGGGGGACCCGCGTTGTATGCGTAGACGCAGTGCGGAATACTTGCACGTGCCGGCAGTACGCGCATCAAAAGACGTGAAGTTGTAAACAAGTTTCGTTCATTTTAGAAAAAGGGGAGTTTTTATGACGGTAACTTAATTTTTGCTTTAAAAAGTAGTTTATAGTTATTAAAATAATATTTAACTGACTAAGAATAATGAACAAAGTTTACATGTGTATGAGGCATTTAAGGTGGCACGCAGGATCACTGAAGTGTTACATGACCAACATTGAGTTTTCATCACTAATGTCATCTTCAAACCGTATTTTATCTTGTCATTAATAGATTGTAAAGAAATCTTAATATTTGAACCATAAGAAAAGCTATTTTAAAGACCCTTTTTCATTAAAAATTGGTCAAAATGCAAAAGCAAATAAATCATTGTTTTCCCGCAATAGATCGCGTTCGCGTAACGCGTACTGCGGCGTACAGCTAGAAAAGACACGCAACACATGTTTTTTCAAACACCTAAAAATTTAGGACATCCCAGCAAACACAAAAACGTTTTAAAAACATTTTAAATAAGTTATATTTTGGCTTTTGGTTTAGGTAAAAACGTTTTAATAACATTAAAATGTCGGGTAATATAAAGGTCATGATAACGTTTTAAAACGGTTTGTATGAAAACACACTACAGCAATATTTTTAAATGTTTTCAAAAAATGTTATTGTAAACTATTTTTGCAAACATTTCTGCCAAATATTGTGTCAATACTTAAATAACATTATGTTAAAATATTTGAACCATATAAACGTTTTTGAAAATATTTTGGGCAAACATTTTTCGCAAAATATTTTTTCAACCCCAAAATAACATTCTGTTTAGAATGTTTTGTATCAAGTTTTCAATAATGTTTTTGGAATGTTATTAAAACGTTTTTATACCATTTATATAACCCGACATTTAAACTTTTCTGTAAAACATTTTTGTTTGCTGAGCAGTAGATTATCAAAAAATGTTTTTAAGGTTACGAAAACGTTTTATACTCTTAATATACCCTTTATATAACCCGACATTTAAACGTTTTCTGACAACCTTTTATAACCTTTTGCGAATGATGTCGAAAACGTTTTGTGTTTGCTGGGATGTTACAAAACTATATTTTCTAGAATTTCAGAAGAGTACTTTAAATATTGGCCGGTTATTTTTCACACAGTGACGTTAACAAGGCAATGTCCTATAACCTATAACATACACTAAAAAACATACACTGCAAATATTTCCAAACATCTAAATTAGCTAAAAATTTAGGACATGTTACAAAACTATATTTTCTAGAATTTCAGAAGAGTACTTTAAATATTGCCCGGTTATTTTTCACACAGCGATGTTAACTAGGCAATTGCCTATACTTCTGACATACACTATTTGTAGAGGTTACGCGTCAATGGTGAGAAAACGGACAGTGTGACCTGCAAACTGCAGTGTGATAAGCTTAAGCAAGGAAGTACTAGAAGTACTTCCATGGTTTAAGTTATAATATGATGTTATTAGTGGTTTCATATGTATTTAACAGTGTATTTATATATAGAGATGTTCATTTGTTTGCTTTTTTTTGGTTAAATAATTGTTTCTCCAGTTGGTGCTATATTATTTTGTCGTGCTGGTTTGATTTGATATGTGTTAATAATTTTTGTTGTATTATATGTAATTTTAAATTTCTGTTGTGCAATTGTTATATGATGCAGGGCCCCGTGTAAGAACAGCATTTTTGCTGATCGGGTTACCCTGGGTAAATATGATGAAATAAATAAATAAATACATAAATAAATAAATAAATAATTGGGCAGGATCTTGTATGGACTATACCCCTTAATTGAACGATCGGCCCTCATGCACGGGGACTTTGACTGTTAGAAAATAGTCTGTAGTATAATAGTCCAAGTCTGTGGTTTATACATCTCACCCGACTTGGACGTCACTGACCACGTATGCCCAGTAGTCTCAGCGGTAGGCCTATATGTGACTCCTCGCCACAACTGAGCCCGGATGTCGCCAGTGCCACTATTGAGATATGCTCCATCGAACTTAACAATAAACAATAGGAAAGAAAGGATTTATTGACTGTTTTATTGATTTTTCACTACTTAAGAGAACTTATCTGAGAAATACAGATGCCATGGGAAAAAGGTGGAAGATGGGGGTCAGCAAATTTCAACCATATTTTGGCAATTTAATAAGTTTGGATAAGTGTTCATAATAATCAGTATAAAAAAATCTGCTATGCCCCCTCCTGGGAAATATGGGACCCCCTAAAATATGCCCCAAATACGTATTTCCCTGACTTGTAAAATACCGTTTTATACCATTTTGAAGAAATGTTTGGGACCTAAGACCCCGGGGGGGCACTCAATTTTTTTTTTTGGTAGGGGTGTGCCACCGCCAGTTTCGAACTTGAGGTCTAAGGAACTGATCGGCCAGCCAAAAAGGAGGGTCTAGGGAACTGATCGGCCGGTCAAAAAAGGGGGTCTTGGGAACTGATTGACCGGCCAAAAGGGGGGTCTTGGGAACTGATCGGCCGCCAAAATCTGAAAAATCTCGGAAACTAAACCCGCAGGCCAAACCAGGGTTCAATTTTGTTCCGTTTTTGCCACATATTTTTGAAGGAATCGATTTCACTTTGAATTGTGCATTAAAATATTAATCAGGAAAATCATTAATGCAAAATAGGTCTGGTTTGGCCGGTTTTTGGCCCATTACGATGGAAACCTCAACAAAGCAAAACAGCATTCAAATCAAAATTACTAGACCCTGTAGACCTACAATCTATGCTATTAGCCTACTGATAATTATAGCAGCATTACAAAAGCCCACCATAAAAACAAACCCACAAAAATTATTTTTTTCAGTGCCGAAAAGAAAAACATTTGACTACATTGAACTGCCATGCTTATACATGAGATGATTGAGTGAAGTGTGCAGAATTTGACAGCCATTCAACTCCCGATTTCACTAGACCAGTAGATCGTAAATTACCTTTTAATTCATTGTTTATGGAGAGCTGCAAGGATGTGTACATAATCATTTAAGGTACTTTTCCTCATATTTGGCAATTTTATTCCCAAAAGAGATCTCAAAATCATTTATTTCTAGCTAAATGTTCACCAGCTGGAGGTGTCGCGATCGGCATTGCTGCAATGTTTATAACAGTCAGTCCTGTGTTGCCACTACTAAAGGAGCCCAAAATCCCACCCAAAGTTCACCTTATTCCTTACAATGTGTTTCAATGGGGAAGAAATTAATGGAAAATCCCCTTTGAAGTTTTTGGGCTCGCAAAAGTAGCTTTTGGGTCTGCTTTTGGGCTTGAAATAGTAGGACAGAAAACACGCCTCTCAAGATGCCGATGAGAGCGGAAATCGATGATCTGAGGGTCTATGGAACGGCTAGAAAAATTTTGGGGCTTCAGAGCGGGCAAACAATGAATTCAGAGGGTCTAAGGAACGGCCAGTGGCTCTGAAAAAGGGGGTCGTCGCCGCGGCACATACCCGTATAGCTGGGAAATGTGAGTGCCCCCGGGCCCTAAGACAAGTATCTATGAAAGTAAATTTTTCTACACACCATTTTTCATCCTTTATCTTTATGAAAAAATATAAAACAACAAATGTTTATATTGGGATGTTCCATTTATGAACAGGGGCGGGGGCCTATATTTCACATTTTACAACTTTTGAAAAAAAGTGAAATATCCCTCTACTTTGTGACGTCATTGTAGGAGTTCCTCAATCTTTCTCAAATTGTTCATTACAGGAGAGAACCTCTGTACATAGGTCATTTATATAATGCAATAAAAATCATGGAGACTTGTTTACTTTTCATAACACACAAACATGGATTTTCCCAATATGTGACATTGGAATAATGATGCTGTATACAACACCAACATCAAATGTAAGATCTTTTCACTGTAGCAGTCCCTTTTCTTGAGCCAATAGTCAGTTATTGCATTGAGGAGTTAAGAACCACATTTAAGAATGCAAAAATACAGGGGTAGGTGTTTCTCTTTTACAGCATATTGGTAAAATCGCCAGTAGATAATGCTCCTTGAATATGAGCCCTTACCTCATGTCACAAGCTCGTATTCACATGATACATGTTAGTGGTATTTTGATTATTATGAAAATCACAAGCTCCTATTCTGATTCTTAATCATTTCACATGCATCCGTACTTGAACTATGGGGAATAGGCCTAGTAGGGCCCCATACCCCAAAGTACTAAATCCTAATAACCTGGGGGTAGATCTTAATCTAACAAAAAAACGTTGACAACGTAAAGAAAGCAGCAAGTTTAAAAAGCCCCCACCTCGGCTCACTTTTTTGAAACTTGGTCCCATTTTGAATATCAACAGCAAATCGGTGTTTTCTTTAGCATCATTGCCATTAACATGCCTACTTGTTATTCGTTTAATTCAATCATTGATCATGAACTTAATAATTATTATAAAACAAAACATATATAGGATATTGGCCAAGAACAACATAATAACCTTTCTGATCGTTCCAGAATGCTAACAACTTTTAAGTAATACTAGCGGGATACCCGCGCTTCGCGCGGGTCCCCGCTAGATGAGTAAATGGGAGCGATCACTAAAACAGGAGGAATTACTGAAAAGGTAGAATCATTGAAAGGTAAATTTTATTTTTCTAAACCTGCCCCTTGCATTTCCATTTTCTTTTCAGTTTCTTCTGCACGGGCCTAGTTTGTTTCCATTAAAACAAAATGTTATTTAGCTTGTGATTTTCCGTTTTCATGTTCCGTTTTCATGTTATTTATCTTTTTACGCCTAACACCATTCCCATTCTAAATCTATCCTTTCTTATACGTTTCCCTTTATAGCTTCTTTTTTATTAGCTGCTTAGCTTGTGATTTCCCGTTTCCTTCAGTTGTTATTTATTTTTCTTATTTTTCCTGATTAGTTTCTAATTTTAACTTCTTTTTTTCCTAAATTTTCCTGATTAGTTTCTTTCTTTCCCTCTTTAGTTTGCTCCCGTTTCATTTAGTTACTGTAACCATAACCCGTATAATAGGCCTACCCGTACCCTTTTTGTCTTCTTTTTTATTCATGAGTTAATGGGAGCGATCACTAAAACAGGAGGAATTACTGAAAAGTTAGAATCATTGAAAAGGTAAATTTTATTGTTCTAAACCTGATTTAACCTGTCCCTTCTGGCAGTTCATTTAGCTTCTTTCTTTCTTTTCAATTTCTTCTACATGGGCCTAGTTTGTTCCAATTAAAAAAAATGCTATTTAGTTTGTGATTTTCCGTTTCCATGTTATTTAGGCCTAACCGCATTCCCATTATTTTCTAAATCTGTCCTTTCTTACGTTTCCCTTTTAGCTTCTTTTTTTATATATGCTGCTTAGCTTGTGATTTCCCGTTTCCATGTTAATTCTGTTCTCATTATTTTAGCTTCTCTTTTCTTATATTTCCTGATTAATTTTAATCTAATTTTAGCTTTTTTTTCTTACGTTTCCTGATTAGTTTCTTTCTTTCCTTCTTTATTTTGCTCCCGTTTCATTTAGTTATTTTAACCATAACCCGTGTCTTTTTTGTTTTCTTTTTTATTCATTTTATTCTTTCTTTCTTTTCAGTTTCTTCTGCATAGATCTATTTTGTTCCAATAAAATATGTTATTCTCCGTTTCCATGTTATTTATTAATTGATGTCATTTATTATTATTTGATATTTTATAAATCTACCCTTTCTTACGTTTGTCCTTTTAGCTTATTTAGTTATTTTGTGCCCATTTTTTATATTTCCTGCTTAGCGTGTGATTTCCCGTTTGCATTGAATTATGTTCTCATTATTTTAGCTTCCTTTTTTCATGATTTATTTATTTATTTATTTACTCTAATCCACAACCCTGTACCCATAACCCATCCATAGTAGGCCTACCTTTTCAGTTTTGTCCTACTTTCTTTTCTTTTCTATTTCTCTGGCACGGAAAGTTGGCCTATGCATATGCGCCCCGTGCGTGCGAGTCACACCCCTTGTACGCCAACGCACTAACACCAACGCGCTGCCACTGCCAGTTAGTTACGGTACGCGCTACCACTGAGTTTTGACAATAAAAAAGCCCGGGGAAAAACCCGGTTTTAACCATATTTGTTGACCGCTTTCAACCAAATAAAGTGCAATGCATTTCCCGTATATATTCCTCAATCTCGACGATTCATAGGCCTAGAATAAATAATGAAATTGTACACTGACTGTCTGCACCCCGGGTCTCCACGCAGGCACATCACCACTCTAGACTACCAGACCACTGTTTCCTACGTTACCTTAGTGATGACTCAAAGACCTGATTCAAGTCGCGTGGTAGCCTTAATTTCTTAGCTGCCAACCTCGATGCAGTGGCGGAAAATGGGGCGCGTAGCTCTGCGTAGGGACGAAAAGCTCGTAAGATCATTTTTAAATTATGCGCTGTTTTGCATCTAGATAGCCTGAATCATTTCTTGGCCACCTCGCAGTTGGCAGAAAACGGGGCAATGTTGCTCTGCGTATGGTTTTTTAATGGAAATATTATTGCGCGGTTCACACTGTCCTTATTACCCACAATGCCACTGCGATCGATTTTGCATAGCAACACGACAGTTTTTTATGTTGTTCTCTTAGTTACCATCAATTTTTGCAAAAACGAATGTCCGATGGAAAAATGGCAATATGTACCCGATCAATATACCACTAAATCAAAGCCGAAAGTCTAGGCAATTCGGAGAACACTCGCGCACAAGATGAGCAACCTTCCTTTTATTTATATAGATATCGCATCGGCACATTAAAGATTCATAACACTTCTGGAAATGTTTTAAGTTGATAATTATGACAAAGTTTAAATCAGTATATTTTACAAATGGGACCAAGTTTCAAAAAGTGAGCCGAGGTGGGGCTTTTTAAACTTGCTGCTTTCTTTACGTTGTCAACGTTTTTTGGTAGATTTCGTTTCTTTTTATGAATGAAGCCGAGTAGCTCCAAGCTTGAAAAGTCATCCGGTTACGAAGTACTCCATAAGACGAATAAAGCGAAAAATAAAAGTTTGAATAATATTATCCTTGATTTATGACAATAAAAAATACGAGTATATGTAGCTATAACTAAAATGTACGTGGTTCTTTGTAGCACTGGGGCAATCTAGTTGGATATCCAAATTTCGCCGTTTGTGGTTCTTTGTCCCTGCAGGCAATCTAGTTGGATATCTCTATTGAGCGGCGGTTGTTGGCGGTCTTTCGCGGTTCGTGGTATTCCTTTATTCTTCAAGCCCTGTCCTCTATCGGGGCTAATTTATTGTTTAAGCTTGTTGGAAATCCATATTTCGCGGTGTGTGGTTCTTTGTAGCCCTGCGGGGCAATATAGTTGGATATCTCTATTGAGGTGGTTGTTGGAGGTCTTTCGCGGTTCGTGGTTATAATTTTCCTTATCCTTCAAGTCTTGCCCTCTATTGAGGGCTAATTTATAGTTAAAACTTGTTGGACATCCATATTTCGCGGTGTGTGGTTCTTTATAGCCCTGCGGGGCAATCTAGTTGGATATTTCTATTGAGCGGCAGTTGTTGGCAGTTTTCGCGGTTTGTGGTTTTAATTTGTAGGATATCCATATTTCAAGATTTGTGGTTCCTGAGTCCTGCGGGGCAATCTAGCTAGATATCCAAATTTCGCGGTTTGTGGTTCTTTGTAGCCCTGCGGGGCAATCTAGTTGGATATCCCTATTGAGCGGCGGTTGTCGGTGGTCTTTTGAGATTTTCCCTTTAATTTCGGGCCGCCCTCACCTCTACATCCCGAGGATGCTTTTCAATAATTTAAATTATACGGTGTCAACAATTACTATTACCTGGTATGATAACTTATCTTACCATGTTGACTTATATTGTTTGTTAAGGCAACTTTCGCGGTTCGTGGTTATAATTTCCCTAATCCTTCAAGCTTTGCCCTCTATCGAGAGCTAATTTATAGTTAAAACTTGTTGGACATCCATATTTCGCGGTTTATGGTTCTTTATAGCCCTGCGGGGCAATCTAGTTGGATATCCAAATTTCGCGGTTTGTGGTTCTTTGTAGCCCTGCGGGGCAATATAGTTGAATATTTTTATTAAGCGCCAGTTGTTGGCGGTTTTTCGCGGTTTGTGGTTTTAATTTGCAGGATATCCATATTTCAAGATTTGTGGTCCCTGAGTCCTGCGGGGCAATCTAGCTGGATATCAAAATTCCGTGGTTTGTTGGTCTTTGTAGCCCTGCGGGGCAATCTAGTTGGATATCCCTATTGAGCGGCGGTTGTCGGCGGTCTTTTGAGATTTAATTTTACCTTTAATTTCGGGCCGCCCCTCCTCTACATCCCGAGGATGCTTTTCAATAATTTAAATTATACGGTGTCAAAAATTACTATTCCTTGGTATGATAATTTATCTTACCATGTTGACTTATATTGTTTGTTAAGGGTGGTCTTAACCCTGGAATTATGGAAACTTTCGGGCTTCATAACTGCTAAATTATTAGATCTAAAGAATATAAAAGTATACATTTTAAGACTGGAAATGACTTGCTGAATTCATCTGTGAGGTCAAATTTGCGCCAAAATGCTCATTTTTGGAGAAAATCCCAAAAACGGTTTTTGGCCCAAATTTTTCGTGCAACGTAACAAAAAAATTGTTTGGCCAAATTTTTTTTTATATTAATTTTTAAAAACTAGATAAAAATATCTAGGGACCGTTTTTCATTTTTTGAATTTTGACCAACTTCACCAAAAATATTTGAAATTTGGGCGAAAATCAGGCTTTTTATGATTTTTTTGAAAATTTTGCATTTTTGGACCATTTTGGTGCAAATTTCTCAAAGTTGGTCAAAATTCAAAAAATAAAAAACGGTCCCTAGATATTTTAATCTAGTTTTAAAATTAATAAAAAATTTTTTTGGTCAAGCAATTTTTTGTTACGTTGCACAAAAAATTTGGGCCAAAAAACCGTTTTTTGGGATTTTCTCCAAAAATGAGCATTTTGGCCCAAATTGGACCTCACAGATGAATTAAGCAAGTCATTTCCAGTAAAAAAATGTATACTTTTATATTCTTTAGACTAATAATTTAGCAGTTATGAAGCCCGAAAGTTTCCATAATTCCAGGGTTCAGACCAACCTTAAGTCAACTGGACGTGACAAAATATCCTGCTATGTATACATTAATTTGTTGCTAAATTGACTTGGCATAATAATTTATTTCGGGAAGAAGACATCCATTTTTGGTATGTCGACTTAGCATGATAATTTATCTTGCCATATTGACTTGTTTGTTCAGTTGTCGTGGCGAGATATTTTATATCGTCATGTTGACATAATGCTGATAATAAGTCGACATGGCAAGATAATTATCTTGTCAAGTTGTGTCACATAGACGCTTCCGTACTATATATGCTTGATAAATGTTATTTGGATTTTTTTTTCCTGCTGGCCTTCCATACTAGCGGAACAATTTTCCACACCTACAGAGTGTTTGTAATCAACCTACCGGGACGGTATGACAATTGTCATGTTCTACGATAGCTGAAGATGACAGAGAGTCAGGTCTCTTAATCGATTCAACAACCATTCATACATATCACAATCATCATTGTCCTATTATCATGCGAATTTGCCCGTGGTAGGACAAAATATATTTAAATGAGAATAACAATGAGTAACGTCGTATTGCATACCCTATAATACCTGATCTGGTTTCTTGTGTTATTCAGATTTCTTTTGATCCTTGATGGTGTTGTATCACATTATGCTGTGTTTTTAAATAGGAAAAAAAAAAAAAAAACAATTTCCATGAGAATCAAACAACTTGCTTTAATAAAAAAATAATATCACAATAGCACTGGATGTTTAAAATTATGTTATCCTTGATTAATGACAATAAATTGTTTAATAAAACATTGAAAAAAAAAATCAGTTGGTCACCGGGTTTCGAACTCGGGATAGCGTATCTGGAGTCAAGCGCACTAACCATTAGGCCACGGACCTCTGCTGTAAAATACTGTGTCGAAATACAGCATTTATTATATAAATGGATGCGTCGTCCGATAAGAACAAAAGAATTGTGAAAAACTTGATTTTTTGGCGAATGGGGCTCAGGATTTGTATGTAGGGTATCCAGGAAACTGCTAGGGTTTATTTGGAAGTGAATCTGAAAAAGTAGTGTGAAGGTGATAACCAGGTAGACCTGTAGCAGTGTCCAAAAATTCTGGATCAGTATGATTTGCAACTAATTTTCGCTATGAAATACCGCGTGAAATGGAAGCAAAATATTTGTTTATTACGAACAATGATTGACTGTAGGATTGGTGGCCCTTTTGGAATTAATGAGTTGTCACGATATTACACCTGGGACTGTAAATAACATTTAGCATGGTTTTAGATACATTTTGTACCCAGCGAAAAATAACATCGAACAATAGAAGTCAAGTGTTTTAATGTTACGTGTAAATATAGTCTCGCGGGAGCATCTGTTATTAGTCTTCTTTATCAGTCTTTTTTTTAAAAACTTGCTGGTCACGGCTACCGCGTGACTCTAATACTAGGAGTGGGCTATAAATGGGTCTTGTTTTGTTTTGCTTCGGGATAAGGTTTTTAGTATGTTCTATCTGTGATCTATTTGACCTAGGCCTATCTCAACATGACATTATAGAATGTTAAGCCTGGGTTTCAGAAATGTAATATGCACGGCAAAAATCCAAAATGGCCGCATTCAGTTTTCCCCTGAAAATCACATTTTTAGCCATAATTTTGTCATTTTTGGGTCTTTTTACTTGGTTCTGGTGTCTAGTCTATGTTTTTCGGTCAATCAATCTATTTATGCAGTTAGAAGTAGTCTCAAATATACATATGTTGAGGTACGACCGTTTCTGACCCGAAAAGGTTGACCCATTTTTTTCCAGCTAGGACGGCTCTCGAAAATAATAAAAAGTGGGGAGGGGGGGGATTAGGAGCTAAAAACTTTTTCACACATTTTTTTTCAAGTATAATTTTATAGGTGTTACACCCCCTAATTACCCTCACTGCCTACAGGTGTTGCCCTGTTGACAGTCAAAATGGTATAGTTTCTGTAATTTTCCATAATTGTTCGCCCATTTTCATTGATAATTATTCTTGGCGCCCCTTAAGTCCCGCCCTTTTTTCTTTAGTCTTTTTGCCGCCCCTTTATCTTCCGCCGCCCCTTCTTTTTTGCCGCCCCCTGATTTAACCCCGGGGGGCTCGTGCCCCCAACCCCCCAAAAAATACGCGCATGATGTGAACATGACCTTAAACATTTTACCCCCGAATAGCCAGTATCAGGGGTACCGATAATAAATTGTCCCTTCCTGATCGTTTTGTTTTTTACACTGTCAGCAGGGGGAGCTCCAACCAAGCCATGTGTATTAACCCTTGCACATCTACGGTGACAGTGGTATATATGTTAAAATAAGATCAGGGAAAGAAAATTTATTATCCCAGATACTGGCTATTTGGGAGTAAAATTTTTAAGGACTTCTCCACAATATGAGGTAAAAAAAGTAATATAAATGGCTAGTTGCTATGTTGCTGCGGAAACTGATAACTGCGTGTCACAGGCACAATCTCAATCTGCTGCATAATAGTGTCCTAGATATCATCAGTGCCATGTGGTCGCTGCTAAATTTCATCTCCGGTATCGGTACCAACGCGCATCAATTGATCTACTCGAAAGTTTTGTTCCCCGCGTTTCGTTCCCATTATCATCAAGGTAAAACTTTTGTTGCATCCCTAATCCCAGATGACAGCAACAACATTTTTCTGTGACCTATGGATTTTGGGCAGTTTGACCCCAAATCGACCAATTTTCTTCATTTTGAGCAATTTGTTGCATTAAAAAAGTTTGTATTATAAGTATATTATTGATAAACATGGATTCTTTAATTTTAAGCTAAAATGTATTAGGAGATTTCAAAGAGAAGGCAGTTGCCATTCCTTGGAAGAAAAAAAGGTAATATTCTTTTGAGGGTGCATAAAGCATGATGCAAAAAGGTTATTTTTAAATCAGCACAGACGGAATTTTAGTACTGACCCGGGGTACTGACCCCCAACTAATTATGGAATAGTCCTGTTCTAAGCATTTATCCAAGACAATTTGGGTCCAATTTATTATGTAATAGTGTTGTTGATGTTTTTTTTACTTCTGATAGGCTCCCTTTTCATCAAATTTCATTTGCAAGCTTGGAAAATCACCGAACCTGAGTTTAGCATGTAAATACTGCAATTTTGCACTTTTCTGAAAAAGAGCATAAAGTAAGATGTGCTCATTTTAAAATGGAAAAAGTCTCCACGATTTTTATTTGCTCAATTGTTTAACCTATATTTACTTTATCCAACAAGTAAATAACTTTGACTAAAATATTGAGGAACTCTCATAATCATCTTGCAAACTTGGCTTCAAAATTAGGATTTTTCACATTTATATACAATTGCTGAAAATACCATTACACCCCTCTCTGAAAATGGAACAACCCAAACGTTGTCCAAAGAATTTGTAATTGTTATGTCGAGACAAAATGTGTATAATTACTTTGAAGTATAAATAAAATGTCTGCAGAGCCGCGTTATTATGTGGTTCTAATCAAAAGGTTATTTTAAATCAGCACAGACGGAATTTTAGTACTGACCCGGGGTACTGACCACCAACTAATTATGGAATAGTCCTGTTCTAAGCCTTTATCGAAGGCACTTAAGGCCCCAATTTATTATGTAATAGCGTTGTTGATGCTGGTTACTTCTGATAAGCTCCCTTTTCATCAAATTCATGTTCAAGCTTGGAAAATCACCGAACCTGAGTTAAGCATGAAAATACCGCAATTTTGCACTTTTCTGAAAAAGAGCATAAAGTAAGATGTGCTCATTTTATGTCGAGACAAAATGTGTATAACTACTGTGAAGTATAAATAAAATGTCTGCAGATGCGCGTTACTACGTGGTTCTAATCAAAAGTTAGTGCACATTTCAAAGTTTTTGTGTCTGAGAAGACATTTCATGGGGGTCAATTTGAGGGGGGTCCAGTATCTCCCAGTGGGGGGTCCTCAAAATTTTTTATACCTCCACTGTAAATACTCATGGATACATGTTTGATTGACAAAATATGAACACAATTTGCTGACCCCCATCTTCCACCTACCATCTGAGTCTATCGGATAAACTCTCTTAAATGTCAAGTACTATAGACATGATATACATCATTTTAAAGCTAATTTCAAGCAGAATATTTTGGTTGAATATCTCAAAAAATGATGATTGGCGACATCCGGGCTCAGTTGTGGCGAGGAGTCACATATGTGACCCGTTCTGACAAACATACTGCAGTTCCTGTTCATTTTCCTATACAAACAGTGTATGTTAGAGGCAGCGGCGTAGCTGGGATTTTTTCCAGGGGGGCAAGCCTGTATCCACCAAATCCACCAAATTTCCCTGCACTTGGGGGGGAGAGGGCAGGGGCCCAAATAGACAATTTTGCCAGGCTTATTGATAATAATCGTACGGTATTGCATATCGTATCGATTCTCCATCTCTCTGTCGCTCTTCTCCCTCTCTCTCCTCTCTTTTTTCCTCTTTCTCCCTCCTTTTTCCTCTTTTTCCTTGCACTAGGGGCGGGGCCCAAATAGGCAAATTTTGCCAGGGGGGCAATTGCCCCCCTGCCCCCCGCCAGCTACGCCACTGGTTAGAGGTATAGGGCATTTACTAGTTAACGTCACTGTGTGAAAAATAACCGGCCAATATTTATTGTACTCTCTGAAATTCTAGGAAATATAGTTTTGTAACATATCCTTATATGATTCGTCCATTTGAAACATCTGTCCTATGAAACCGTTATAGAGCCCTTTTGGCTGCATGACCTGTATTATACTGCAGGGTGTTTAATACAAACCTCGCGGGGAGCACCCCATCGCTAGAGAATCGCACCGCGCCGTCGTTGTCTGTTAACACGCGTAACATACAGTGTGTGGCCCGTGTGGATAGGCTTTTATCTAACACACGCGTCGCGTCACGTCACGTCACGTCGCGTCACGTCGCGTCACGTCACGTCGCGTCACGTTGAAATGTTATCAAAAGTTCATAATAAATTATTAACTCCACAATTACCCTTATCTCCCTACGTGATAAATAGTCCGTGAAATAGTCCATGGAATTCCAGCTTTTCATCAATGCCGCAAAGCACAGCAAAGCTTCAATGAATAAAATAATCGGGATTGCTGGAACTACTTTTAAACCACAGCCCGTATCCTAGTTTAGTGTAGCCTCTTTTGCAGGCGGTGCGTTTTCGCTTTTCTCAAACTATGAGTGTGATAAAAACACGAGTAGCCTGCGACGGAGGCTACGTACAGTGCGCACACCACTAAATAATGCTCCCACTGAAACACACGTGAAAAAGTAGGGGATATTTGCTCTCGTCTCGGTTGTCTTTTGCTCCCTTTTTGCATTTGGCAACAAATGTTGCCAAATGCTTTCTTTCACCCGCATTTCTTTCTTCTGGCAACATTTCAAATCGCTATAACATCCACATACTAAGTTGGATTTTAACCAAACTTGGTCAGAATGACCACTGACCACTCCCATTTATGGTTTGTACCCCAATTTGACCTTTGACCTTGATTATATAGTTGAAAATGTGATTTTTTTTTTTTTTTTATACTAAGGCTTCTAGACGATTAAGCCGATTTCCACCAAAATATTTTAGAAGAATCCCCTACTCATGCTTCATATAGGATGTACACAAATAAGGGGTCAAAGGTCATTTTTCTTCTTTCTGGCAACATTTCAAAATGAGTCTAGCACCCGTATACTACATCGGATTTTGACCAGGCTTGGTCACAATAATCACTGACCACCCCATTAATGTTGTGTGACCATGACCCTAATTTGACCTTTGACCTACTCATCGTGGTTTAAAGCTGGTAGGACCTACATTTGTATAGGCCAAGTAAAATTAATAAGGAATATTTTTCATACAAATACAAGTAAATATTTTGCCATAGAAAAAGTCATTTTTAAATAAATGATCGTGTCGCGAATCTGTTTGCCCTTTTACGTGCATTTCGATGGGGCTTATTTGGTGGTGTGCGGCCGTCAGCAATCGCCACGCCGATAACCATTTCACTGTGGGCCTGGGATAATGACGGGTTCGATGCGGAAACACCCCGGGAAAAACTAAACGAAATCGTGAACTGAATCCGTATGACTTGTTTGTAACTTTTAAGAAGATATCAACGTGACGTGACGTGACGCGACGCGACGTGACGTGACGTGACGTGACGTGACGTGACGCGACGCGTGTGTTAGACAAAAGCCTGTGGATACGGGCTTGAATCAAGACTATCCTTCAAGCGGTGAAAGTAGAAAATTTCGTACAATTATTTCAGAAGCTTACTTGCCATTTATAATTTAGTTTAATAACCAAGTTTAATAATAGTACCTTTCCTGTTGATAATGGCTGTAGACTTTCGACTGCATAACTGTCAAATTCAAGTGAAACCACAAGAAATTCCAAGTCCGCTGTACCGTACGTGAGTGCAAGCAGTGTGCAGTCAATCACTCAATGTGATGCATGATGATAATATTGAAGCACTTAGGGACTCAACAGAGCAATTTTTCTGGGCCATTCCATTTATCCAGTGGGTGAATCCAGTCTCTTATACTCTCTCCTTTCGTGTATTTTTAGAACTTGCAGCTGATTCCTCCAAAACATTGCCATATTTGACAATAAAATCCAACCTTCCTATTAGTAGTGCATTTGTTTTGATTAAAAATTTCCCGCCAAAATTTGACCTCTGAGACTTAAGATGAATCCCCACAAGTTAAGAGGCCCCCTGACCCCCTCTTAAGTTTAGAGGCAACTTAAGAAGGATATTCATCTTAAGTTGTTTTATAATATAGAAGATAAGATTAATCTTAAAGTTAAGAGGAGTTCAAGACTTAAGATGAATTAATTCATCTTAAGTCTGACTTAAGATGATCTTAAAGTTTTATGAAATAGGACCCTGGTCATATTCAGTCATTCCCAAAATGTTATGCAAAAGTTTTAAGCTATAGCTAGTGTTTGATCTCTAGCTGATAAATTGCTTCGAGCGCAAGGGGGGGCACTTTTGTTTCCAATGGACGTTGTATTGTGAAATGTCATTGTACAAGGAATACATTAAAAACAAATTCCACATAGCCCCCGCATGAAAAGTATTTAAGGGAAGGGGTATGAACGTTTGGACAGTATTTATTGTGGGACATTAGAGCACATCAGACATATCGAATTGCATTCTGAATACGAAGAACGTCCTTCTGATATCAAATAATTTTGATTTTTGAAATTCGCAATGTAATACACATTTTATGGCAAATCATTAAAATTGATATTTTTGATATTTAACAGTACTTGAAGTAAACTTTATCAATTGAAAATTTTGACCTTTCGTATTGAAGATAATGGATTTTTTTTCACAAAACACCAAAAAAAAAAGGTCTTTTTGGGAAAAAAATCCATATCTTCAATATAAAAGGTCAAAATTTTCAATTGATCGTCGGCTTTTCCTCCCAGCTCACAGAATTAGAGATTTTAATTTGTTTTTAATGGTTTTAATCCTGTGTCCCAGCTACATACACTTTAAGAATATATCATTAGATTTATAAAATTTATTTCGAAGATTGTTATATAGGCCTATCAAAAATTTGACAAATATCAAATTTTAATAATTTGTCATAAAATTTGTATTAGCCTATATCGTGAATTTCAAAAAATGAAAATTATTTGATATCAGAAAGACATGCTTCGTATTCAGAATGCAATTCGATACGTCTGAGGTGCTCTAATGTCCCACAAAAAATACTGTCGAAACGCCATAAACGCTCATTCTAGATCCCTTAATTATCTTTGTAATCACTCAAAAGCATTTGGTGTGAATTTTACATCCGAACTAGGTGCTATTAAATTTTTATGAGCCTTTTTCTTTTACATGTAAAGTCTATGGGGTGACGATTAGAAATGGACGGCAATATTGAAAAACCCTAATTTTGAGTAATCAAAGACTTACTTGGATGGATTTTATAGCAATAATAGTCCTGCACGTCATCATTTCCAGCCAATCCTCCAGGGCAGGGGTCGCCCCAGCCCATTTGTTTCGGTTTGTTACATCTTCTTCTGCGACTTTTTTGGCCAACTTCCTCTTCACCACCTAGACACGTTGACCATTTTGACCAATTACCCCAACCACCATCTGTTGTTAGAACAAAAATATATACGTAGTCATTAAAACTGAAGCCAACAAGTAAAATAGCCAGAGAGTGCCGTATTTACAGAAGACCACTTGGCCCATCAACATGTATACACTAAAGTTACGTATAGTTTCTTAGGGTTTTATAATGTTTAATACATGTTCCAGGGTGAAAACATCATGAAAGGTTGTGAAAGATTTGTTTAGGCCCCTGAACATGAATAAAAACATTAGCTAGATGAGAATTAGTGTAGGCCTACATGTTCACGTAACCTCCAACTCATTTGAATAGAATTGGATACCAGGATCGTATTCTGATTCGTTGAACTTCGAATTCAGGGGCGGATCCAGGAATTTTCAATAGAGGGGGCGCCGAGCCACCGCCGACGCCGCCTTGGCTCGGCGCCCACACAAAATCAGGCGCCACTCTGCAAAAATACACAGAGTCTGGTGCCGCTCTGCAAAAAATAGAGGGGCGCCATATTTGGGTTTACTAATTATTATTGACGATTACGTTGTTTACATCATGACGTCATTAGAGCTTGTCACTCGTCCGATTCGAAACACGAAAAACATTTGCACTTTTCTTTCCATTAACGTTATATCGTGAAATACCACATAGCGGAGGTGTTAGTTTTTTATTTAAGGAAAATATTCCTGGCGATGACCCCATGTTGACAATGGCTAAATCAGGGAGTGAAAGCAATTTAGGTAGAATTAATTCCTCAGTCGACGATTTTTGTACCGGTGGATGTAGAATATATTGTAGTATTGTATAACAAAAATCGACTAAAATCTACTTTGGGCAAAAAAAATTACAAGCCTTTGAAAATTGCACTTATTCTAACTTTGAGCAAGTTTAATTCCGAAGAGGTAAATAAAAAATACTTTTGCGAAGCGTGGTCGCATCGGCTATCGCGACGGCATTACGCGCTGATACATGAGCGTCAAATTGCGTATATTGCGCATACACCGTGTTCCGCGCTGACTCGCATTTTATTATATTTATCCTTCCGCTGACACACGGCACGTAGCATTAATTGCATATATTTTGCCTTTCATTGACGGTGGACTGTTTACGTTTGTTTTGCCAATGAAATGCGGATTATAAATTGGGATCTTCAGCATTAATAGCTTACAGGATATTTCGAAGGTTTTGTATTTAGTATTAGTGTAAATAATTATAAATTATTATGCACCTACGCACACCGACACCGCCTGACTAATAATTATTTGGTGTAGCAGAGACACTAAAACGAATACACGGGATCGATACACGTGAATTGCTATGCACGATTTTGATCATCAGACGAAAATCTTCGGATACCGGGTTAGAAAATGATGAATATCTCCCGTAAATGAATTTTTCTCAAGAAACCAGATGTGGTCTCATACACTTGAAAATACGTGTTGAACAGATATGATGGTCGCTAGAATGCGCTTTGAAAATTGGCCGTGCGCTTTGAACTCAAAATCGGACCAAAACTCTCATTTTATATTGCGTTGGTCCTGTATGGACTATCGTGTAGTACAGCTGCACTCACTACTAGTACTAGGCAGTATAAAAGTCGATGACCATTGACTTCAATGGGGTATACAAGCTTATTCACGCACAACCAAGATCAATTACCTGGCTATTGTGAGTAGCCTTAGTCATGTCCCTCGACTAATTATTCGTCTCCAAGAGCTTCAAAGGTTTGAACCAAATGGCCAATCGTGGCTGTGGATTCAACATACCATGGCGATTTCTGCTATGAAGATATAGGGTCGATGACACTGTGCTACGCTGCCTGCTATAGCCCTATAGGTCTATCATTTGAAAAAAGAAAAGAAAAAAAAACATGTCTCTCGTCCTCGGCTCTAGTCCGGGTCTTTAAAAACAAAAAAAGAGGAAGAGCTGATTTTTTATTTCTTACAAAAATGATCTCAAAATTGGTGCAAATAAAAATAAACTATACACGAATCCGACGGGAGCTGTTTCTACCCTCAACCGTGGGTGGCGCTGTTGCGTCCGCCATTGCCGGGGCCATTTCGCGCTTGATTCAAGTTCACGTGCACGCTGTATGTTCACCTTTCATCTGTTTTAAGCTATTTCAATCCCGATTTTAATCAGGTTAATACTACAATTTTTTCATGATTAGGTCTACCTTATTTTGAGGAGCTGTGGTCGGAACATTTTCGAGCATTTAGACCTACAATTATATTGATGCTTAACTTTAGGCCTGGTATGCTAGGCCTTGGGCCTGACTAGTCATTTATTTTTGGTTGGTAGGCCTACTCGGCATTGACACGGGTAGCCGACCCTAGCATAACTCGCCGGCTCTCACAATCGATATTGGCATGTTGGTAGTGTTCATTTAGACAAGGTTTAACTTCAAGTCAGGGATCTAGAGGTGGGATTCATTCATGATTTATCAATAAACGATCGAAGCATATACTCGGGCCCATGGGCCTACAATAAAAAAACGTAACACGTTTTGTGAGAGCAAAGCAGGGTTCGTATGGGTCATGGAATTTTGCTTTTTCATTTTCCAGGCCTGCAAAGTCATGGATTTCAGAAAATCTCTGGAAAGTCGTGGAATTTCACAATTTGCTCCCCCAAAAAAGTTTCTCTGATTAATAATATTATTTTAAACCAAAAATGGTAATTAAATTTATTAGCTTTTTCATTTAATACCCTTTTCCGTGTTTTTAAAATCCATTCCGATTGTTAGGCCTACTTTCTAAATCGGAAAGTAAAATCACGCATTTACCGGCCAGCACCTGCTGGGTAAATTATGCACAGAAATTATGCCACTTGCCCACTATTCCGCCGTCTGAAGGTATATATTTAGTTAACTATTTAGCTATTTTGGTGCAAAATAATAGGCCTAGAAGATGATTTCCGACATCGTTTTCGTTCCGACTTTGGGATCATGCATGAATGCACATTATTTTTTTTATTTAATAGGCCTATAGGCCCTACCTAAAAGATGATTTCCGAAATAATACTTCTGACTTTCAGATGGTTCATGCACATTAATATTATTTTTATTAAGTAGACCTATCTAGGGCCTAACGCTATACACATGCTATGTCGTCTGAAGGTATATGGGCAATTCCGTATGATAGAGAGCAAATTCCAAATGGTGAAAATAGTTAATATCTCCAAAAACACTGGTGCCACAATATTACAAATTTGGTATTAAATGATAGAGTAGAATAATATCTTTAATTTGATGCGTATTGCAGTTATATTGAAATATATTGGTAAGGGGGGTGATAGAGTTACGCAATCTAATGTTCAGATATCGGTAGGCCTATATTTTTTTAGAGAAAAGAATGGTATAGCTATATATTTTACCTTTATGTAAATAAATTGCAAAGTTTTAGGTAAAAAAGAAGCTAAGTTTTGCTACAATAATTTATAGGCCTATGTCTGGAAAAAAAGACAAGGGCTTACATAGCCGCTTTCGCCAAACGTTTGACAAACATTTAGCGATCAAAACGTTTGCCAAACGTTTACAGGCGTTTACGAAAATGTTTGACAAACGTTTGTGCTCGGCAATTGTTTGACAAACGTTTTCGTAAACGCCTGTAAACGTTTGGCAAACGTTTGGCAAAAAACGGCTGTGTAGTTTTGTTGTTGTTCTGGGAGGGTAGGGCCTCTCTAATTAGGCTAGGCCTATGTGAGCACAAAACCTTCCATGATGTTTGATTCTTTTATTAAAAGGTATATAGGTAAACTTAAAAGTTTTAAGTGGATCGTAGGCCTAGGCCTATACCTATATACATAGGCCTACGTGGTCCAGGGTAGCGTGTAGTAGGTAGCCTGTATCCCGATTGACCTCCTTTTCCCTCGTGAAGCAGGAAGTGCCAAGATGGTGAAAGTCTAGAAGTAGAGTAGAATCTGGATTTGTCAATCATAACAATCTAAACGTTTTTTACTTCAATCTACTACAAATCTGTCTTTGTACAAATATAGGCCTACATCTCTATTAAAGCTATGGGTTAAACTAAGTTCCGTCAACTTTCGCTTAGAAATAAAATAATATTTGAGCAAGATTTAATGATAATCCGCCATCGATTGTCAGTGACTCAATTTCATGGAGCGATAACATTTACAATCAACCCCCCCCCCATCATATTGATCTAGCGACGCCCCTGCGTTCACGTTTAATAACTCGTGCATAAATTTCTTCCCGAAAACAAAATAACATTAAATCACCATAAGGACCTATTAAACTGATATATCAGATGATATTGCAAACAATTATTTTAATCAACAGATCAACATTTAGGCCTATCATACTGCAGTTACTGTCCGTTTTCCTATACACAATACACAGTGCTCTCACCATTGACGCGTGACCCCTACAAATGATGTATGTTGGGAGAATGGACACTTGCCTAGTTAACATCACTGTGTGAAAAATAACCAGTCAATATTTTATTTATTCTCCAAAACTTCTAGCAAATATATTTCTCTAACATGACCTAAAATTACAGCTAGGTTAGATGTTCAGAAATGGTCGTACTTTTGTAAAATATGAGTGAGGGCAAGGCATAGCTAGCCAACTCCCCGTGTTATTTGAATGGAGATTTGACCGAAAATATTGGTATCGGACCGCTCACTTCTGAAGGATGCCACAAAAAAACCGGTAAAAGCTACATTTAAATTATTCTAAATAGGTTCTAGAAAATAAAGTTTTGTAACATGTCCTAAATTTTTAGCTAATTTAGGTGTTTGGAGAGGGTCGTACTTTTGTGTTTTAGGAAGGACATGTAAACGACAGATAACACCAAAATTATTTCTAAACCGTGTTAAGTCAAAAATCATTATGTTGCTCATTTTCAAGAATGCTGGTTTACAAAAAGCACGACATTGTCTGATTTCGTGAACAAAGCCACACATAACATTGTTTCCTTTCGTTTCCTTTATAATTGGTTACCCAACTGAAGCTATGAATACCAGCTTTATTGCGATATCGCACATGAAAACAGTCACTTGTGCACAACCAGAGAAGATCCGATTTAATCAGTTGAGCTGTTTCAATGAGTGTTATCTTGGTTTAATAGCTTTTAATGGGGTTAAGTCCTGCAAAGGTCGAGATGAATTCTACTGTAGACATGACTGCATCATGTAGTATAAGATAAGGATAATGAACTGAGTGCAATGCATTCGTCAAGATAATCGCACGCGCGGTGGAGTTATTGCATTTAGCTCGAGAGCCGATAGGCTCAAGAGCTAAATGCAATAACTCCATGCATTTGCACGAGTACATTATCCGTCATACACTTTGAGTGTAGGCCTATTAAAACAATAGGCAATATTAATTGCTGCATTCATTATATTAGTTTTAATATTAGGAAAAATATCTTACATTTTAAAAACACCGTCAGGACATTGACCAGCTACGTAGCATGTAACTGGTAAGGAAAGTCAATCCCTGTATAAGTTAGCTATCAATGGTATCGATTGCGCCATATACGTCATACTTTAGTAACTTATTCACGCATAGTTTGTAACCAATTGACTTTATGTTGTGATCATTTAGAGTACTGAACCAGTTCACCTGGAAACGATCGATTTAGATGTCCGACTAGTACTACGGTGAATATCAACTGGACTTTATAGCTCTATAATTTGAACTTTAAAATCTACTTATATTAAAACACACGACATTGGGATTTAACAATTTGTTCAGTATTATCATAGGCCTTCAAACACATGTGTTTGAAGGCCTATGGTATTATAAAGCATGATCATGATATTATGCGCTAGTGTGTGTTTCCCGGGCCCGGCTATGTTATTTTTAAGATATAGGCCTACATGTATTTCATTTGTAAAATGCTGAATATTTTGCAATGGTGTCATCTTGTATAATTATGATCCACCTGTTTTGGCCCTTTTTAATTAATAGAAGCTCGATTATTCTCATTTGATGTTTGATTTATTTGAGGTCATTAATCATAATTTATGACAATGATCCTTCGTAAACGAGGACTGGACTCAAGTCTATCGAGTTGCACCCTATTCGGTAATTGTACCCTATTATAGAACACCGTTTGTAACTATACCATTTTAACACCACAGAATGTATATTCGTACTTTTTTGATGGTATATATATGAACAGACAATTATATAGTTATGTGACCTCTGTGTCGAAAGCGTCACCTAACTCTACTATATGGTTATGTGAAAGTAGTATTTCTAGTATTTGAGCGTGCATGTATTATCTAGAATCTATTGTTTAGCGTGCAGGTTTTAGATAATGCATTGTTTAGCGTGCATGTTTATATAATTTGAGCTGTGAAGGGTAGTTCGCGAAAATAATGCACGGGAGAAGAATACATAACGTTGAATAGAAACGGGCACTAGAAGTGTATTCATGGATAATGGTACAGGCTAAGTATCAAACACACGCGATATCACATGTGTAGGCTATGTGCCAGCAGATATACAATGACGTAGGCCTATAATAGTCATACTATTGAAAAAAACGTCAGTTTATAATACATTAGGAAAATAAATACACGATAAATCTACTGCATTAGCAAAATAATTGCATACATATATCCAACCAGTTAGTAGGCCTAGGCCTAGACCATACTGTTAGCAGACTAAATGCTTGTCGGACAAAATCATAGGTTTGTAGACCAAATGGTTTGTAGACCAAATGGGTTATTAGACCAATCTAATCAGGGGCGTAGCCAGCTTTCTTGGTCAGGGAGGGCAAAATAAAATTTTGGGGCACAGACGAAAAAATTTCAGTTGCATCATACAATACATAGAGACTGTATGTCTTCGAACTTCCCAAAAAGGGCCTTATTGGGGTGATGTGCGCGCGTTGCGCGAAAAAAAGTGTTTTTTACACTATTTTCGCCCGTTATCCGGCTAAAAAGGGCTTTATTGTTACAATGTGCGCGCGTAGCGCGGAAAATGTTGTATTTTACACTATTTTGGCCCTGAATTTTGCTAGAAAAGGGGCTCCTTGCCCTTTTTCTTTTCCTTTGCCCTCCTGATTTTCTCTTTCATTTTTTTTCAGAGGGCACTTTTTCTTTCATTTTTTATTTCCCGATCAAGTCTGGCCTATACCATGTAGGCCTAGGCCTATAATATCTTTTTCATAACAAAGTCCCATACTTTTCTACAGAAAACAATATAGGGCCTACATTCTTGTCGACCGTTCTGATAAGTTTGTATTTATTTAGGATGTAAGTGTTAAGCCCTATGTGCTTATAGACCTATATAAGGTTTAAATTGATTAGACGTTTAGTAGGCCTATAATATAATGACGTATAGGCCTAGCTTTAATGACTAGGCCTAATTACAATTAATTGGTGAATGACATCAATGTATTTTATACATAAAATGTATTACTTAAATATTTTTTTTTTCATTCAACAAATAGGGACATTTTAATTCAGGCATGACAAACAGGTAAAAGTTGCAAAAACTTCAAACATGATTATCTCAAAATGGCCATTTTTGTGATATGCCACTATGTCATCCGAGCTATAGACATTGTTTGTCTTGGATCCGAGCGACAAATTAGATGCACTTCGTGTGGTGTATGATGTGACGCTCTGGTTTACGCAGTATGCAACGCCAATACGCTCACTTGTTGCGCGAACGCAAATACAAAACAGTAAGCGTGGACGCGTTAACCATGCTGCGTAAATGCGGCTTAATAGTCGGAAACGTTCGTGATTTGTGTATTTTTACTGTAAAATTGTGATTTTCAAATGCCTGTAGATTTTTTTGCCCAGGGTGGATTTTGGTCGATTTTGGATATGTGATAGAAAATTTGAAGCCACGTCTACCAGTACAAAAATTGTCGATTGAGGAATTAATTCCAGCAGACAGCCTTTCCAGAGCTCTCTCTCCCTCACTATAAGTTATATTTTGGGTTTTGGTTTAGGTAAAAACGTTTATTAAAATAACATTAAAATGTCGGGTTATATAAAGGTCATGAAATCGTTTTAAACGTTTTGTATGAAAACACACTACAAAAATATTTTTTAAAATGTTTTCGAAATGTCATTGTAAACTATTTTTGCAAACATTTTTGGCCAAATATTTTGTCAACACTTTTAAAAATAACATTATGTTAAAATATTTGCACCCAGCAAACACAGAAATGTTCTTAAAATGTTTTTACAAAACGTTTTAATAACATTTAAATGTCGGGTTATATAAAGGTCGTGAAAACATTTTTGCAAAATATTTTTTCAACCCCAAAATAACATTCTGTTTAGAATGATTTGTACCAAGTTTTCAAAATTGTTGGAATGTTATTAAAACGTTTTTATACCCTTTATATAACCCGACATTTAAATATTTTCTGTAAAACATTTGTGTTTGCTGTGCAGTAAATTGCCAACAAATATTATTTAATGTTATGAAAACGTTTTATACCATTAATGTACCCTTTATATAACCCGACATTTAAACGTTTTCTGCCAACCTTTTATAACCTTTTGCGAAACGTTTTGTGTTTGCTGGGATGCTGTATTATAGTTCTGGAAAGGGTCCGGCGACGGTCCGCCATTTTTTATCCTTCACAGTCGGAGGGCCATCATTAGCCTGAGTCCCTGGCCTCTCACTCACAAAATGGCGGACAAACATGGCGGCGGCTCATACAGCACAGTGCAACGGCCGTGCGTATATTCGAGACTGGAGGATTTAGTCTAGGGCCATCATGCGCGTTTTCCGTTAAAGGTCAAATTATTAACGGACGCGACCTTGGCAAAAATGACCGTCGCACTCTTGGGTATGCTTTTTTACTTTTCCCGCGGAAAATTTCGATTTGAAATGTATCGTATTATGTGTAGCCAATCATCTTGGGCAATTAACAAATAAGTTTTATTGGAAAATATCTTCACAATTCTCTACTTGATTTCCAGTTTGTCTACTTTTGTCGTTAGAATTCGTGATTTTTGCGTTTGCTTTACCTTCAAATTTATTTTCGTTGCTAAGGACTTCTAACCCGGATATTTTCTGTCTTAACGCTTTAATCATTCTAATTTTTAGCCAGACAAGTAATTTCAACCTTTATCTATCGATTAGTCTTTGTCCCAAATTTTGAACTTAAAATTCTAAATTGTTATAATAGTTTAAATTGGTTACCCAGATTAGGCCCATCGACGAAAATTAAGTAAACAACTTCATAACAATACCGCGTGACTTGACACCATGAACGAGTACACGCGCGTGACTTTGTTGCGCCCAAGCGCGCCATTCATCTGCGTTCAGTGAAATACGCGCGCGCAGTTTAACACTGCTCGCATGAACCTTCTCAATGCTGTTGTCGCATGTTACTGGTATTTTTCCGTCTTGTAAAATACCCTTTTCATCCCGGCAGGTTTTGTCTTAACCAACCAAAAATCTTGATTTTTTAATATGATGATAATAAGCCATGTTTCTAATCATATGCAAATTCCTGATTTATGAACTCGCACCATTTCTAAAATAACGCAGTTTTTCTTACTCTTTTATCTCAATTCATGACAAAAATTTGTGTTTATGTGCCCATATCATATTCCTTGCAAAGTTACGGTATTTTTTGTGAACATATATGGAATGTTGAAAGCCTTTCTTGTAGTTATATATAAAATATATAGCTATTAGGAGTTGTAGAGAGAAATTTGGAAGCTTTTAAAACTGCAACCCAAATCAAGCAAATTTAAATTTTCGTTGTGTGCGTATTCATAGCGTACAGTTTAATAATAGCGCGTCAAAGTTGAATGGCCCTCCAACTGTTCAGATTTTGAGGTCATTTAGTAGACTTGCTTACCAGTCGTTTTCATTATCCTAACTACAGTTTGCACATTGAAAAGTGAACTTCGACGTACGTGATGCGAAAAATTCTTGCCGTACCTTCTTTGATTCATTTTTCAGCCGGGACGGTTACGTTTGCGGTCACGCATCGGTATAGGGATGACCGGTTCTTGTGTATATTAGAATTCTATGGGCACCACCCAATGGTTATAGTGAGCAACTTTGGTCAAAATGGCAGAAAGCATATGGCTACGATGTAGATTAAATCCTCCAGTCTCGAATATACGCACGGTCGTTACACTGTGCTGTATACGAGGACTGAATAGACTGCTGCCCTCAGTCGTCAACCGTCACTACGAAGCATACACAGTACATGCGAAGTGTAGACGGCTGATTTGAATTAGTCTAAGGACTGAACACCAAACGCCATGTTTGTCCGCCATTTTGCGAGTGAGAGGCCAGGGACTCAGGCTAGCTACGATGGCCGATTTAAGGTATATAAACAAAAAAAAAAATAAACAGAACGCGTGCAACCAGTCAAAGTTCCCGTGTATTGTATGATGTAAGTTCTCGCCACAGAAGAGAAAGAAACAGAGCACGTGCGACAGCATCACCCGATAATGAGGGCCGTAGTTCCATGATATGTGACAGGCGAGACTGCTACGCAATATGCGAGAACTTAATCATACAATACACGGGGACTTTGACTGGTTGCACGGGCTCTGTTTTTCGCATATTCATGAGGGCCGATTGTTTGATCGTGCCGTGTCTAACAATGATCACGCCAGCGCTGCGTGCCTTCGCGTATACGCAATAGAGCGTTGCGTGCTTTCGCGATAGACCGTGAAAATACGCGGTAATTGGGTAGCAGTCTCGCCTGTCGCATTTCATGGAACAATCGCCCCTCATTAAGGCAGCTGTGTACTCTAGACATTGTTTCTTTCGCAAAATTGAGTTTTTTTTGATATGTTTGTACTTTGTTATGTTTTGTATAAATACAAGGAATGAAAATCCGGATTTGTAAACTCCAACTGCAATATTTTAAGGATTTTATTTCACTATTCCACTCGTGTTTGAAATTGAAAAGGAAAGAAAATCTTTGTTGTACCAGCAGGGTACACGCGCGCAACAACGCATCGCGCAATTTGTTAACGCACAAATACGCTACGCATACGCGACGCTTATCTGCATGCGCGGCGCATCTTATGGAAACACCACGGAAGCACAAAAACCTAGTGGTCAAATGGCTCCGTTTTAGCTGATAAAATGTGGGTTTTTCAAGTTCTTTCCCCCGATTTAAATATCAAGTTATGAATGGATTTCGCTCAAACTTCTCAAGGGGCCGTGGATTTACCCGATGTTTATGTAATGTAAGGTAGAAAAATAAAAACTGCCGCATTCTCCTGCGAGATTCGATGAAAGTGCAAAATGTGACCACTTTAAACTTCAACGGCCATTATTTCAATGTTCATTTTCTCGGTAAAATGACGATTTAGGTTACACGATAACTCAATAAATACAGCATCTATAGGTAAGCAAATATGATCATCGTAAAAAGCATGATCGACTCAAGAAACGGTTTTCTCATTTTTTTATATTTTGGTCTATTTCCGATTTTAGGCATCATTTTGTGCAAATAGGCGTTTATAAATAAAAAAAGTTCAATTTGATGCCATTTTATTATTTTATATGGTCAATATCTCAAAAAATAAGGCCAATATCAAAAAATTAAAAAAACCGTTTTTGGAATGGAGCCTCAAGTTTGAGCTAAAAACAATGTCTTGCCTTCATAAAAATGTATACTTTTATATGTCTTGCGCGAATAATTACAAAGTTATTGCACTTTTACTACATGCATGTCTGAGTGTACACAGCCTCCTTAAGGGCAGCAGTAGCAATGGCAAGTGACAATGGTGTAGCCGGACCACCTGTAGGATCTTGTCTGAGCAACTCATCTTCAAGTTCACGAATAGCTTTCTCAGCAACAGGATTCTTGTTATTATTTTTAATACGACCGATAGATGGTAACGCGTGAGAAGTTTGTCATTGGTGAGTCGAACAAAACCTGATGCTGGATACGGTCAGTACGAATGACTGCAGGGGGGCCATCAAGTGGACGAAGTTCAATGCACAATTGAATCAGGGCATCACGCAATGTGTCATGTTGTTCATTCTCTACAATGCAAGAAGCTGCCCAGCAAACACAAAAACGTTTTAAAAACGTTTTTAATAAGTTATATTTTGGCTTTTGGTTTACATAAAAACGTTTCAATAACATTAAAATGTCGGGTTATATAAAGATCATGAAAACGTTTTAAAACGTTTTGTATGAAAACACACTACAATAATATTTTTAAAATGTTTTCAAAAATGTTATTGTAAACTATTTTTGCAAACAAGTTTTGACATATATTTTGTGAACACTTAAATAACATTATGTTAAAATATTTGCACCCAGCAAGCACAGAAATGTTCTTAAAATGTTTTTTTCTAAACGTTTAGATAACATTTAAATGTCGGGTTATATAAAGGTCATGAAAATGTTTTTAAAACGTTATTGCAAATATTTTGGGCAAACATTTGTCGCAAAATATTTTTTCAACCCCAAAATAACATTATGTTTAGAATGTTTTGTATCAAGTTTTCAAAAATGTTTTTGGAATGTTATTAAAACGTTTTTATACCCTTTATATAACCCGACATTTAAACGTTTTTTGTAAAACATTTTTGTTTGCTGAGCAGTAGATTATCAAAAAATTATTTTTAATGTTATGAAAACGTTTTATACCCTTAATATACCCTTTATATAACCCGACATTTAAACGTTTTCTGACAACCTTTTATAACCATTTGCGAATGATGTCGAAAACGTTTTGTGTTTGCTGGGTGTGTAGCACAAGGACTAACTTGACGGCTGCGCTTTAGGATATCAGCTGCAAAAGAAATTCCAACTGCATCGGGAGGGTCACTTGAGGATTGCACGATCAATGGCTTAGGGGCATTGGACACAGAAGCACACTGGTGACAAGTTGATGTCACTTGATCAATAGCCTTGTCCATATCAAGAGCATAAAAGTAACGCTGGGTCACCAAACCATGCCAAACTGAGCTGATGTTTGGAGGGATGGACAAGTTGGATGTGCAGGGCAGTGAAAAGACCATTTCAGACTTGCCTGGGCACAACAATACAATCGCGAGTTGGGGACAAGGGTTGATAACATCGAACAACAAGTAGGCCATCTCTAGCGATAGATGCAACCTGCAAATAGCGCTTCACATCTTTGACGGAAGTAGCTTTCTTAGAAAGGCGAGTGCCCTGAATTAGATGAGCATATGTTCGTCGCAGATCAGGGGCATTCCTGCTGAATGGCATGCCAGGATGCTTTGCTGGCAAAGGGGAGCTTTGCTTTCCCAGACAGAATGTCATGTGCGGAAACTCGAAGGACGGTTGCTTCCTCTTCTCGTTTAACAAAGGAGCATATTTGACAAGTGGGCTCAGTGCAGTCAAGGGCATTACGACTAGTAAAGTCTGAGGGGTGTTAGCTGATCCTGCAAAATGACGAACTGATGCTTTGAAACGACTGACGCTGGAGAGGAATGAGGAAACGCGAGGACTGGCTGAAAACTCGCCACGGCAGAGCTTTTCATATGTCTGAACACAAGATTTGCTGTCAGTGAGGATACATGTCTTGTGTTTGGACTGAATAACATAGGGACTGAAGTGCTTGGTGGAGGCAGAAATAGACAGCGCCTCAATTTCACAGGGTAACCATGTTAGCTGCCGATCACACAATTTAGCACTGAAGAACCCAGCGAGGAGTTTGTCATTGCGGGAAATATACAATATCGACCCAATGCTATGTTTCTTCACGGATCCATCAGTAATGATCCAAAGCTGATCTTTGGGATGGGAAAGTGTGACTGCCCTAGCAGAAGACAGTGCTGCTTGATTAGACTATGTAAGCTCGTCAGTTGATTGGTGCCCTGCAATAGGATCATCTAATGGAGCTACTAGACTGGCACCACAGAATTGGGTTTTAATTCTGTGACTGGCACAATTCTGGATGACACGGGCCAGAACCTTCTGTATGCAACGATGAGGCGAGCAGCTGGAAAGTGTAGCGATGCTATGGGGGCTAGCACAAAGGGTCCCATTTGACCAAATCCAACCCAGAATGACTGTCTTTTGGGGGCAAATTTGTTTTGGAAGCAGAAAGCCAGGCTTTGACAAAGCTTGCAAAACTTGACGCCACTTCTCGGCAAGTTCATCCACAGTATTACCACCACAGTACAAGTCATCAGCGAGTTTTGCTACGACACCTTTCTCCAAGAGGTCACCAAGGACACGACACATCCGTTCCTCAAGGGCTGTTTCAGAACCTGGCATACCCATGGCACATCGTGTATACACACGCACCCCACGGAAGGGAGTTGCAACACCACAGTATTTCATGGACTCATTTGGATAGAGGGATTTGATAGAAAGCACTAGTCAAGTCAGTGGCAATCAAGTACTTCCATGTGGCAATTGAACGCAATGTTGAGTCCACATTGGGCATGAGAGAGGGTTGTGGCTTGCTATATCTACCGACATCAGCAAATCAGTAAGCAGACGAAAGCCTCCATTCTAAGGCTTCTTGACAGGAAAGGACGGATTAAGGTATTCGACACACACACGCAGACGCCTGCTTTTTCAAGCTGATAACATTTTGATTGCAACTCTTGGAAGGATTTCTTCGTCAAGGTCTGTAACAACTACACCTTTAAAGACAAAGGAGTGTCTGTCACGAGTAAATGTGAGGGTTGTTTTGCCAACTACCTTAAGAGCCAGTCTCCCTATAGTGAGGGAGTGAGAGCCCTAGATAGGGTGTCTGCTGGAATTAATTCCTCAATCGACAATTTTTGTACTGGTAGACGTGGCTTCAATTATTCAATCACATATCCAAAATCGACCAAAATCCACCCTGGGCAAAAATATCTACAGGCATTTGAAAATCACTATTTTACAGTAAAATACACAAATCACGAACGTTTCCGACTATTAAGCCGCATTTACGCAAACATGGTTAACGCGTCCACGCTTACTGTTTTGTATTTGCGTTCGCGCAACAAGTGAGCGTGTTGGCGTTGCATACTGCGTAAACAAGAGCGTCACATCACACAACACACGAAGTCGGTGTCTAATTCAGTCGGGAAGCCAGTTGCCGTTTGACCCGTGACCTTACGATTTTGTCACGTGACATACTCGCCAGAAATGGCGGCAAATTCAAGTGAAAGTGACCTCTTCAATAATGCATCGAATGCTTCAATTACTAGATAATTCTCTGAAATTCAGTGAAATTATTGTGTAAGGGACATTTGAATGATGATATTTCAAGAATTAGATTGAAAGAATTCAATGGCGTTTTGGTAAAATGCGCGATTTACTATGCCAAAATCGGCCGTTTTCGGCAGTGAGTGACGCCAAAAACACAGGAAAATCCTTGTAATAAGTTGTCGGTTAACACGTCCATCACTAATTTGTTCATCAAAATGTAGTTTTATACAGTACTTAACTTGTGTGTGAAGGGGAATGCGCAAAAACACGCTATACGACCTGTGGCAGATTTAATATCTGACAAAATATCGCCGTCGTCTGCAGCCGCGTAAACAAAATGGCGGAACGGCGAAGCTTGTTGTTTTCGTACATTACGGGCGCACAGCACCAAATATAAACGGCCTCTCTGACGCACGTAAAAGTACGTTGAAAACTCGATTTTAGCCCCCGACGCGACGTGTATGAGTTGGAGTAGGTTGTATGAATTTCATAAATTTACTTTTTACTAAGATACGACCACGTAGGTTGGTCTATATGCCTACTGGGCTATTCAAGGTAGGCTTAGGGCTAACTGTTTTCACGGCCGCTATAGCCTAATAATACTAACAGGCCTACAACTTTCAAGTAAACGGCACCGGGAGGGGTTAATATTAGTAGGCCTGTATTTTTGATTTGTTCATGTCACTTTGACTATACAAATGTAGGCCTACCCTAAAAGTGAGAATATTAGGTCAACTGTTTATAGGCTATAGGCCTATTACCCCTCATAGTATTTTTGTCTTTGTCAAAAATATATATGAAATAATACTACTAAATTTGCTGTCAGGAAAATATTCTGATCCTTTTAAACTGGTGCTGGATTCACACTTTAGAAGAAATTAATTCAACCCCCCATCCACTACCCGGTAATATCTAGTCAAAAAAGAAAATGAAGCCACTGCTCTCTCTCCCGACTTCTTCAAATTTGTAAATGGTTAAGCAGGCTCGTAACCAGGATTTTTTTTTTTTTAGGGGGGGGGTGATTTTGAAAAAAGTTGACCGGGGAGAATTTTGAAAAGGTGGACTTTTTGTTCAAAATGTTGACCTTTTTGACCAAAAATGCACAAAGAAACTTATTTTTTGCCTCGCAAATCAACTGTGTGGGTAAATATAGGCCTATGCGACGTTTTTTGGCATTTGCACTTTGGGAGGGTTAGGCTAGGCCTATACGGGCGTGTGGTGCAAATGGACTGTTTGGGTAAAATATAGGCCTATGCGACGTTTTTTGGCATTTGCACTTTGGGAGGGTTAGGCTAGGCCTACGGGCGTGTGGTGCAAATGGACTGTTTGGGTAAAATATAGGCCTATGCGACGTTTTTTGGCATTTGCACTTTGGGAGGGTTAGGCTAGGCCTACGGGCGTGTGGTGCAAATGGACTGTTTGGGTAAAATATAGGCCTATGCAACGTTTTTGGCATTTGCAATTTGGGAGGGCTAGGCTAGGCCTGCGGTGCAAATGGACTGTTTGGGTAAAATATAGGCCTATGCAACGTTTTTGGCATTTGCACTTTGGGAGGGCTAGGCTAAGCCTACGGGCCTGTGGTTAAGCTAGGTTCAAGGTCCACCCTTGTTTCTTTGACAGATTTATGAATTATACGTTAGGGGGGGGGGGGCACAATAATTTTTTGGGGCAACCCAAAAGAGGCAAACAAATTTTGGCAGGTCAAAAGGAGCTCAAACGGGAAGTGCAAGCAATTTTTGGCTCACATTTGGCACCTTTATACTCTAAAACCACATTTGACCACAAACAGATTCTGAAAACATAATGATAAAATTGTATGTTTTTTCACCCAATACAAAATTTACTGGATTTGCCAAGTTTTAAAATATTAGACTAGATGTCTCATCCAATATTTTAAAAAGACCAATAAATTTGTGTATTCAAGCAAAACCAATCCAATTTTATATCAAAATAGGATCATTTACTCATTTCCCCATATCATGTTATTCCTTTACCCTTTGACTTCATTGTAGTCAAATTTGACTTCAGCAGTAAATCTGACTGCTTGCAAATGAAATGTACATTTTAATGAAACACAATGACTACAGTTTAGTAATACAACTTACAAGGCATTTATTTGTAGGGCATTTTAATTTTTATACAATATTGCACTGAGGTCAATTCAGTCCAACAGCTTTAACAGAGTTAATTTACAACATTTTACTTTTTAGGACACTCTGTTCATTTATGAAAATTATAGTATTGGGATTAATTCTGTGACAGCCATTTGCAACCTGGTTAGGATTACGTTTGGGGTGCTGATTTTGAAAAAGTGGACTTTTTTTCAATGGGGGGGGTGCGATTTTGTGAAAAGTGGACTTTCTTCCCAAAATTTGGACCTTTTTTGTAAAAAGTAAAAATCCTTATACTTTTTTTGCTTGCTGCGCTCTCAAATTCTGAAATTTTGGGACTTCTGGTATATTTTTCCAAAATTAGGGGGAAGCACCCCCTCCGTGCGTACGGGCTTGCCTGGTGGACACAATTGCCTGCACAGATGTCCATCTGTTTATTTTGTAGTACCGGTATAATCATGTAATATAGTTCTGTTAATTAGAACATGCAATGTGTACTGCAATTATAAAATTGTATTTTATAATTGGAAATTGCATTTATTATAATTCCAACATTTTATTGTTTAGAAGAGGCAATTTATCAAAATACTCAGACACAACTATATTTTTACACCTTACGCGTGATACACAAAGATATTGTGCGAGGCGATAGCCGCGCACGCTATCTTTTAAACCAGGCATGGGACTACGCATTTATAAAAAAAGTCTGGAAAAGCGCGTAAAATTGGACAAGAACACCTGAAAATGGGCTGAAAATAAATAAAACTGGGAATTTTTACATCAAAAAAGACTGGTTCCAGTATTTCCACTGGAAAATCCCATGCCTGTAAACTCACAGCGAGATCAATATCTTTGTGTATCGTGTGAAAGGATCCATACAATTTAACATTATTATGCTTTGAGAATCAGATTTTTATAAAAAAAATTAATTTTTGGTCAAAAACATGATTTTTGGTCAAAAATGTGATTTTTTTTGTTACAAATGTGATTTATGATCAAAAATATAATTTTTCTTCAAAATGTTATTTTTGATCAAAAATATAATTTTTCTTCAAAAATGTGATTTTTTGGTCAAAAATGTGATTTTTGGTCAAAATTTTAATTTTCTCAATTACATTCTGTAACCGCTTAAAAGTGGGGTCGCTAAATGGTATTTCAATATCTATACGCTACATGTATGGTGATCGTGGACTGCAAGCTGATGCAGAGACCTCCATGTTCAGGTGTAATTGGTCGCCAATTTCAGTTTGAGGGCAGATATCCAGAATAATTGGTTTTTAAAAATGTGTATTTTTAAAGTATAGGATGGAAGATTCTAAAAGCATAATAATGATTGCAATAGGATAATCATAGGATTTGAACTGTTCATACATGTATGAGACCAAATTGTTGACGTACACACAATTGCTGACAGACACACACGACTTGTGATGCCATAAGACCTAATACCAGATCCAGAAACACTAGGGAGTTTTTTTCCACAGAAATCCCATAAAATGTGATTTTATGCTTCCGTCAATTGCAAGCCCGGCTACCAGGGACCCGGGCACTGTAGACACAATACCCGGGACTGTCACCCTGAAATTACCAGAAAGTACATCCCCGGTACTGGAACTGTACCGGGATGTACAATCAATCGTCCCGATGGCGGGGCCATGAAAATACTTAAATTTTGGATTTGCTGATTAAAAACATTGAAAATTAATACAGCACTTTGAAACCCGGCTGGCATGGGCGGGGACAGTACCGGGGGTTTCACCCACAATTTGTGCCCCGGTACCCAAGACAATACCCGGGGCATAGCGGGGATTATTACAATTGCCTTTGGTAATCTCCCCCGCTACGTCCCCGGGTCCCTGGTAGCCGGGCTTGCAATTGACGGAAGCATTACAGTTTTTGTACAGTGAGATTACAGGCTCTACCTATGACAAAATCTGTAAAATGATGGTGAGGTAACTCCATTTGAAATTAACACTCCCTGTGTGGGAGATTACGGTCATATCTTCCAAAGGGGGTGTATGGATTTCAACTGGAATAGCTCAATAAAGGATCTGATCAAGGGTGAAAATAAGGAATGATGAACCAGGGGCTAATTTTTACATAAAATGGCCCTGGTTCACTTCATTCAACATGGAACAAGGGCCACTTCTAATCAACAAGGGGCCAATATTTGTTCTGAATAAGTTCATCATGCATTAATGGCTATGGAATTGAATTTTTGGGTATAGTGACCAGGGGCCAGTTCCTGAAGAAAAGTGTCCCCTGGTCACCTGAAATTTAGATGGGACCAGGGGCCATTTCAGGGTTTCTGGGGCTAACCGTCTCCCATCTCCCACTTCTTGGCTCCACATCTTAAAATCAACATTTGACCTTGTATCTCATGTGTGGAAATTCTCAAGCTTCTACTAAAAAGTGCACAATCCTTCAGGTTAGCAACTGTACAAGTACACAGAAAGTGCTATCTGATTTTTTATAACATGGTATCAGATTTGTATTTTTCTAGTACAGAATATTTATAGTCCCTTCACCAGCTACATTAACTGCAATATTTAGGTTTGTTTTTTCTTTGTACGTATTGAAATAAAAACTTTCTGTATGAATTCCCATGTGGTAAAACATGTGGCAACTTCTTGGTCTACCACGTGAAAAACCTGAAAACACACGTCCAATGCCCTCTGCAATCTCTCCTGGTTTAGGGCACAACCGGCCCCTCCACCCCCTTCAACAATGGCGACAGTAGATCCTGTGGGTCGAGTCTGAGAACAAATGGCAGTCGTCTCTTCCGCGAGAGAGCATCCAAGTATTGTGGTAGGTTTGCCTGTAAAAATGATAAATATACCCCAGTAAATAAAATGATGCAGTATTTGAGACCCGAAAAGGGTAGGGGTAGTATAATTACTGGGACTAATCACTAACACTGAGTGGGAGGGAGTAGGCAGGGAGCACAACAAGCACTGTACACAACACAAATAGTTTGCACAGCAAGCCAATTGTTTTTCACTTTATCACTCTTAATCGTGGGCTTAAGTTACCATCACTCCCTTGCCCCTCCCCTCTTTTCCATGCTAGTTTTAAAATTATTATTTTTGCTGCATTTATATCCATGACAATATGGAAAAATTAATATCCATGCTTTGTGAACAGGCCTCAAAAGTGTGTGTCTGTCAAGGATTTAACAATCAACAAGTATGCGGTAATGCCTAGATCGATTCTACAAATGGTCCATTCTGGGTCACAGCCTTTTTTGTGTCGCAGACCATTTGAAAATGGGTCGCGAACAAAAACCTTATAGAAAAAACATTCAGGTAAGATTATAAACATAAAACATCAAAAATAAAACAAAAGTGACTGGAAATTCTTGTTTATCAAACTGTCATTTTGCAGGGCAACTGCACCTTCATAGTGTGTAATTCACTGATTTCTCACACTTGTACCAGTAAATAGTCAATGGAACAACTCACACTTGTACCTCTACCCAAACCTGAATATTTATTCCACAGTATGTTTTGGGTTGCACCACACTGATGTAGAAATAAGGGCCCCTTGTCAAAAAGTTAGGGAAAATCTGCCTGTTATTTTTCAATTAAATTTCATTTCAGTTATAGTAAATCAGGGTTAATAATTTCAGAGAGAATCCTAGAAACCATGAAATTCTTTGCAGGGATTTTCTTGAATAGATGTACTGAGAATTCAAAGAGATTCTTGTCAACATTACAGATTCTGGTAAAATTTCAGAATCCAATGGATTCTCACAAGATTAAAATAAATTCTACCTGTGGTAATTTCTGACATTAAAGTACAGAGGAAGTCAATGTGTTATTTTACGTACTGCTCCTTTTAATACACATACCATACTGACGCTTGAGTATAGTCCCACCCCGCTTTTTGGGTGAACATTTTTCAAAATTGGGGGGGTGGGACTATACTCAATTTCAAAAAAATAAAAAATTTGTATTCACGCTAAGTATCAATTTTCATATTAAAAATACAACATCTTGAATTTTTTATTTTATTTTTTTTTTTTTTAGGTCAACCGTGAATGATCCTAGCATTTAGGTCAAGGTCCTGGGACACTCCAAAGCTGAAAAAATTTTTTTTTTTTTTAATTTCTGAAATTTTTCGAAAATTTGGGGGTGGGACTTTACTCGAAGGTGGGACTATACTCGCGTCAGTACGGTAATTGAATAAAACTTACTGGCTGAAAATCAATGAAAGATGCCATTCCTTTCTTCACTGTAGCAATATGAAAGGCAGTGCTATCAGAACCACATTTTTACACTTTGTTCATCCACATCTGAAAAAAGAGATGACAAAAAAAATTTAATAAGTAACCTTGTTTTTAATAAACTGGTTTGGACAAAAGAAATTTGGGTATAAAAGATTTGCAAACCTGGGAGTGGGAGAAAGAAATTAATTCTCTTTTGGCTGGCAGACAGGAAAAACAGCATGGAGCATGTAGGTAATGATGGTCAGGTCAACCACCTAGTTAACCAGCATCTAGCATTCTGACCAGGCTTAATCATACAATTACTTAAGAAATAAAATTCCATACATATACATGTCTCAAAGCTTATGAAGATTTTAAATCCAATGTGGAAACAAACAAAAAAGTGAATGTGCACCGCAAAATGAACGAACGTGACAGCTTTGAGACATATTGAAATATCTGGAAACACCTTACTTAGTTTGGTGTTACTTTTTTTTGCATATTATTTTCTTACCTGTATCCATATTTCTTGATTAGAATGTGCTGTAGTGAGCTGCATGCAATGATCCTCCTTCTTTAAGTTCATCCACAATAGCCAGAATGCCAGATATGTCCTAAGTTTAATTTGAAAAAAAAGTAGACTGTAAGGTGAAGCGGAGGAATGGTACGGAAAATAATTGTGCATTGAAGTTTTGTTTTTTCAATGACAACCAATTGTATCACAAAATGCTTATAAATTTCAAATATCCTGCACTTCGAAACCGGCACATGCAAAAACAATTCAATGGATCTACATGTAGCCTGCCTTTGATTGCAATTGTGGATAGGTATTGATTGATATGAATGAATTTCGATGCCTCATACTAGTTAGCAGTCATCTACATGACAGCATGTTATCCTCTTTACACAAGTTTACAGCAGCTCTTTACCACATGTGGTGTGCTCATAGCAACCAACTAGCTAGACTGCACAGTGCACATGTAGACATTGGAGTTCGGTAGTTGTTAAAAATTCTACAGCCCCGCACGCTGATTTATACTGGACGAGATTGGATGACTCACAAATATTCAAGGAAACAAAATGAAAAATGATAACAGACATGTATCTACCACCCCCCCCCCCCCACGGTGGGGGTGGGCTTTGGTCCAAAATTTGTTGTAAACTTCCACTTTTCACAAAATTGCCTCACCCTGGAAAATGTCCACTTTCCTGCAATTCAGCACCCTAAGATAATCCTACACCTCTGTGGCTTATCATCATAGGGGCATACGGAAGGGGGAAATCTCACAGGAATATTGCTAAAAATGGCTTGTGTACCCCCAATCATGGTTGGTGCCCTCCATAGGATCACTACACCACTGCTGCATACTTACAAACTGTGTGTCAGGCATTTCCACATCTATTATCCTGTCCTTTGCTTCACTCACTGTTGTCTTCTTTGCTTGTGTATCATCAGGTTCCATGATCGAGCGACTCAAGTCAGTATATCAGACAATACCTTCTCCCTGAAATGTCAAGGCAATAATGTGTGTCAATGTCACTTACTTCTATTGTCTTCAGAAATTAGAGCCAATGTAGAGAAGGAACAAGGCCTACTGAATTTTAGCACAAGTTCAGGAGCACTATCTTTTTAGAGAACGCTGGGGATCAGGGAATAGGCTATGACGGTATCAACCCCCTCCCTCCCCTTTTTTTTTTGTTGCTCTTTTTAATTTTATGGTGAAATATCATCATCCAGTCCACTTCCAGAAATGTTATTTAAAAAAAAAAATTCCCCCTGCAAAAAACCGGATTAAGAAAAAAAAACCTGGAAATCTGGCAAAAACCGGAAAACTTGCAACACTGAAACAAGCTTTGGAGCTTGACAACAAAAAGCGTCTGATAAGGTGCCACACATGAGAATGCTTTTAAGGGGTACTACACCCTGGCCAATTTTGTGCTTATTTTGCATTTTCTCAAAAATTATAGCACATTGGTGACAAGTCAAGATATGCATATTATAGGGGCAAGGACTACAACTACTGTACTGAAAATTCAGCAACTCAAAGCAGGTAGTTAATGATTTATTGATCAAATATTGGTTTGCCCTCATTTTTGAGTGTAACTCCACAACGGTTGTCTATGCTGACATAAAATTTCCAGTGCAGTAGTTGCAGTCCTTGCCCCTATAATATACATATCTTACTTGTCCCCAATGCACTATAATTTTTGAGAAAAATGCAAAAATATTGAGTTGTTTCTCACGCAAAGAAAATGCATAGCGTGTTGTGATCGACGGAGAGTGCTCAAAATGGGTTGAAGGGGAATCTAGTGTGCCACAAGGCACGGTCACTGGACCATTAGATTTGATAATCAAATTCTAAAAGTATAATAAACCGGATAAAATAACTAATCATATATTTCATATGGTAAGCTTACGGTACATTTACTGCTGTGCATGTGCATGTGTGCGAATGCAATGTCAAATGAGAGCGAGAAATACATAAAAAATGTCTTGGCAAAGTAAATAATTCTTGATCATCATGAGAGAATGTGCAAACTTTCTTCTAAGTACCATTGCATCACCGTACTTTTCGTGGAACAACACGATCGCTCAACTAAGGACGGTGATTGGTCAAGATATTTTGCCTATATAGCATGCACGCTAGCATCTATTTCAATTCTTTTTGATTACATTTTGTAGGCCTGCAAATAAGGCCGAATTGGTCAAGCTGGAGATTCATTGCAGAGTGTCATTGCACACTCTGCGCTTGTTGATCGAAAGACAGCCTAGGCTAATAGAAATTGGCACCACTTTCGTGGCGGGTTGTTGTCTTTAATTCTGTGGTTGTGGACCAAATAATAATAAAGTATCCATAAAACATGTATATGTCCGGCACTTCGACAGGGTGATCCTTTGTTGGATTATTTGATCCTATGACATCTCATAATTTATTCAGTCTGAAAACATAGTCATAGAGCGCTGTATGGGCTGGCAAACTATGTAGGCCTAAGCTTAAGCTTATCGTATGTGTACACGTTGACGCAAAATTCAAGAAAGTAGAAAACTTGGAAGTATGACTATATATCTGCTTAAATTACCTCTGTATTTTGCAAACTAAAACAAGAATACTTTAATAAATACGAATATGAGAGTAGGCCTATGACTGTGAATTAATTGGATGCCAAGTGACAAACCATATTGTAGTCATCGGTGCTTGCAAAATGTATGAATGAATGCTGTACAATCAATGATTTATACTCGTCACATGTGTATCGCCATGGTCGGATCACGTAGGCCTAATTGCATTCTTGTCGTGGGTCGACCTGGCTAAAAATCCTGTGCGTTTGTTGGCCGAATGTTGCATTGCCATTGTGGCAACCAAAATTTTACGGTCTACCTGGGAGAAACCGATTTATTTATAACTTAGATGGTCTATCGTGTGGTGATACGATATTTTGGGTCCACCTTGACCCAAAACGTGCAAATAAGCAACATTCAATTCCATCCAGGGCTGTCAACTTTTTGGAATTGCTTGGCGTGAGACAGAGACGTACCAGGATTTGCCGACGCCGATGTTCATTTTGTACCATGATTATTTGAGCCACGGCGCTCGAGAATGTGAAAAAGGGGGGGGGTAGGAGTAACAAATTATTCATGACGATGCGTGAGAGTTTACTAATTTTATGCGTGAGATTTACTACCTAGGCGTGAGATTAATACATGAATACCTTGGCGTGAGACCGTGAGAAAGTGACCCAATCGTGAGACTCACGGCCAATGCGTGAGAGTTGACAGCCCTGATTCCATCCATTATTCATATTTATGCTTGCATGACAAGTCATGCACATTGTGCAACTTGCAAGTCACTGAAAACGAATAATTCATCGACGTTCATCGCAAATTTATATTCACGATCGAGGATAATTTATAAAAGCACAAGCTGAATTCGTATTCCATACAAACTGGATGCATTTCATGTTTTTATAGTAATTATACGCACATTAAAATTTGTTTGTGCGCGCAGTGGTGCAAAATTCGTCACCCCTAGTCATGCTAGTCATTTCACGGTAGCCACAGACAAGCCTCAGTAACAGCCAATTATTTCATTTTTCGCGAGGCGTCCGGCGAAATTTTTTTAAGAATTCGTAAATTAAGACATGTTTCAATCAAAATTTCTATAAATCATAGTACTGACACACGCTAAACGACCTGTGGCAGATTAGGAAAAAGTTTCATCATGTTCATGTTTTTATACGCAAAGTATAATTTGCGTGTGCGCAGTGGTGCAAAATTCGTCACCCTAGTCATTTCATAGATAAGCCTCAGTAACAGCCAATTATTTCATTTTTCGCGAGGCGTCCGGCGAAATTTTTTTAAGAATTCGTAAATTAAGACATGTTTCAATCAAAATTTCAATAAATCATAGTACTGACACACGCTATACGACCTGTGGCAGATTAGAAAAAAGGTAAATAACAGAGACAAATCAAAAACTCACCTGCGATGCGGGCCACTAATCAGTGCTCGAGGGATGCGGTTACTGCCTTAGAAATGAACTATAATTATTCATAAGCTGTATCCTTATATGGCGATCCGATTCTGAAAGTTCCGCGTCGATTGGTTATTTTTGACCTGAACTATAGTAGTAAAACTACCGCCCTCTATTTAAGGCGCCAAAACAGCCTCGACTCTGAACAAAGGGGCGAAGTTCGGCAAGGGGCTACGTCCATGTTTAAGATTTGCTCGAAATCGTGAACTGGCTTCCCGACTGAATTGATCGCCACCTTGTGCAATAATTTGTCGCTCGGATGACATAGTGGCGTATCACAAAAATGGCCATTTTGAGATAATCACGTTTAAAGTTTTTGCAACTTTTACCCATTTGTCATACCTGAATCAAAATGTCCCCATTTGTTGAATGGATACGAAAAAATAAATATTTAAGTAATACATTTTATGTATCAAATACATTGATGTCATTCACCAATTAATTGTAATTAGGCCTAGTCATTAAACCTATGCCTATACGTCATTATAGTGGCGATCCTGACTTTTAGACCACCCGAGCTATATAAGGAACAAATTGCAAATTTATCATATTAAACTTTCACAACAAGGTTAAACATGTTTTCTACTGTACAAACATACCTTTTATTCCATCGAACAAGCTTTATTTTGTTCCAAAATTCACGTTTTTATAGCTATTTTTGACGTAAAAGAGCTGGTAACAAAACCGGTGATGCCAGCTCCGAAGTTTTCGCGTAGCACAAGCGCTTGATGTACGCTCGTTTTGACGGTAATTTACGCTAGCGTATCATACATTTTCAAGCGCGTTTGACATCGTATCACTGCGTGACGCAATTCTGCATTTATTCAAGATGGCGAATCTCTCGAAAAACGTGATGTATTTTACCCCGTAATTTCCCTCATTACTCAAAGCCCTGCCCTCTTTCACAATATTTTAGCTTCTTGAATACCATCGGAAACATAGATTAGTAATATTAGGTAGGTCACTGTATTTTTATATATTTTTTAGATGATTTTTATGATGAAAAAATTGACGTTTTAAGCTTCTTTTCAAAAATTGGTTTTAGCTTGTTAAAAAACGGGTAAAAATCGTTTTTAGCTTGTTGGATATTTTTGCTTAATAGTTTAAAGCTTGACTACTTAGATGAAACTTTTAGTTTAAGCTTGTTAGAATATTAAACCTTGATGAAATAGTAATATTTGAGCCCTATATAGCGAGGGTGGTCTAAAAGTCAGGATCGCCATTATAGTATAGGCCTACTAAACGTCTAATCAATTTAGACCTTACATAGGTCTATAAATGAGCCCATAGCCATTAACACTAATACGGCCTAAATAAATACAAACTTATCAGAACGGTCGACAAGAATGTCAAAAAGTATAGGACTTTGTTATGAAAAAGTTATTGTAGGTTTACAACTACATGGTAGAGGCCAGACTAGATCGGTAGGCCTATATCAGACATTACAAGAAGCCTTCAACGGAAATTAATTTAGTTATCTAGACCTAAGTATCTCGTGGATTGGCTTTCTCTCATATCCCCTCTTTTTTGCATTCTTTCCGTGCACCTTTATTCCGTTTTTAACCAGTTGGTTCGATAACCATTTAGCATGTTTAGTTTAATACCTAATAAGTCTAAAACCATTTGGTCTAATAAATTATAACCCATTTCGTCTACAAACCACTTGGTCTACAAACCATTTGGTCCAACAAGCATTTAGTCTGCTAACAGTTTGGTCTAGGCCTAGGCCCTACGGTTAGTCTATAAGCCTATATGCAATTTGCTAATGCAGTAGATTTATCGTGTTTTTATTTTGCTAATGTATAATATAACTGACGGCCAAATAGTATCTATGACTATAGGCCTACGTATTTACCTGTTGGCACACTACACGCTTATAGCCTACATGTGATAGGCCTATCGCGTGTGTTTGATACTAATTAGGCCTATACCATAATCTATGATTATACAATAGGCCTAAATGTTGATCTGTTGATTAAAATAATTGTTGGCAATATTATCCGATATCAGTTTAATAGGTCCTTATGGTAATTTAATGTTATTTTGTTTTCGGGAAGAAATGTAAGCAAGAGTTATTAAACGTGAACACAGGGCCGTCGCTATAGACCAATATGATTGGGGGTAGGCCCTACAGCATGTTTTGCCGACGGAAATATATGTGAATTGTACACCCAATTGTTTTAGTGTGTGTGTGTGTGGGGGAGTGTTAGCGGTCCAATTTGTTTCCGACATTTTTTAATTAGTAACTACTATAACCATGATAACATTAACAATAGGCCTACGTTAACAACACAATTTCGTAACACATTATACACATTAATCTTTTACATGACTCTGCCGACAAACACATAGCTTTGACTACATTTGCCGACAATCGCATGGTTTTGACAGCACATTCCATTTTTGCCGACAAAAATTGTGTATTGGGAGGGGGGTATCACACCCCATACCCCCCTTCTAGCGTCGCCCCTGCGTGAACGTAGCCTATTAGGCCCTATCATATTGATTTGATTGAAATGTTATCGCTCCATGAAATTGAGTCACTGACAATCGATGGCGGTTAAAACAACCTTGCATGCTCAAATATTATTTCTAAGCGAAAGTTGACGGAACTTAGTTTAACCTATAGCTTTAAGGGGTACTACACCCTGGCCAATTTGTTGCCTATTTTTGCATTTTTCTCAAAAATTATAGCGCATTAGTGGTAAGTAAGATATGTATATTATAGAGGCCAGGACTACAACTACTGTACTGAAAATTCAGCAACTCAAGGCAAGTAGTTATTGATTTATTGATCAAATATTGGTTTTCCCTCATTTTTGACTGTAACTCCACAACTGTTGTCTGTGCTGAAATAAAATTTCAAGTGCAGTAGTTGTAGTCCTTGCCCCTATAATACACATATGTTACTTGTCACGAATGCGCTATTATTTTTGAGAAAAATGCAAAAATAGGCACAAAATTGGGCAGGGTGTAGTAATTCTTAATAGATTTATTTGTAGGCCTACAAGGACAGATTTGTAGTAGGATTGAAGTAAAAAACGATTAGATTTTTATGATTGGCAAATCCAGTTTCTACTCTACTTTCCCTAGACTTTAACCATCTTGGCAGTTCATGCTTTACGAGGGAAAAAGTGGTCAATCGGGATACGGGCTACCGGGGTACCGTACTACACGCTACCCTGATAGGCCTACGATCCACTTAAAAGAACCAAACATCATGGAAGGTTTTGTGATCAGCCTAATTAGAGGGGCCCTACTCTCCCAGACAGAACAACAAAATAACTAAGCCCTTGTCTTTTTTTCAGACATAAATTATTGTAGGCCTATACGCTAAAACAGCCCTAAGTTTATTTGTATTTGCACCAATTTTGCGATCATTTATAAGAAATAAAAAAAAGCAACTCTTCCTTTTTTTTTTTTTTTTTTTAAAGACCCGGACTAGAGGCGAGGACGAGAGACATGTTTTTTGGTTTTTTTTTAAATATTAGACCCAGTGGGCTATAGCAGGCAACGTATAGGTGCATAATATAATATTATTTAGACTAATACTAAATACGACACCTTCGAAATATCTTTTAAGCTATTATGCTAAAATTCCCAATTAATAATCCGCAAATCTAAGCTAATCTATTGGCAAAACAAACGTAAACAGTCCGCCGTCAATGAATGGCAAAATATATGCAATCAATGCTGCGAACCGTGTGTCAGCGGAAGGATAATAAATAAAATGTGAGTCAGCGCGGTAAACGGTGTATGCGCACTATACGCAAAATTTGTCGCTCATGTGTCAGCGCGTAATGCCGTCGCGATAGCCGCGTGCGACCACGCTTCGCAATTGTATTTTGATTTACGTCTTCGGAATTAAACTTGCCCAAAGTTAGAATAAGTGCAACTTTCAAGGGGTTATAAAAAAATTTGCCCAAGGTAGATTTTAGCCGATTTTTGTTATACAATACTACAATATACTCTGCATCCATTGATACAAAAATCGTCGATTGAGGAATTAATTCTACCTAAACTGCCTTCACTCCCTGACTACTAATTATGTACGGATTTGCGATACAAACAAAAAAATAATTTTGGTACATATTAACACCAACAACGCACATGTACAATATGAGCGTGCACAGCGTCCTCGTACAGCTTTAAAAAATTCTTGAAATTTCAGCCTCTCTGAGCCTTACTTGCAAATAGTAAACTTTGGAGGTGTATAACATTGTGCGCCATCATTATCCCAACCTGCAAATGGTTACATTACAAAAACCAAGAAAAAAGTTGGGATCTTGATGGCGCACAAAATCAGCAAATCCAATGATTAGATGAAAAGCGCCCTTATTCCGATTTTAGGCATCATTTTGTGCAAATAGGCGTTTGTGAATTTTAAAAAGTTCATTGTGATGCCTTATATGGTCAATATCTCAAAAAATAAGACCAATATCAAAAATTAAAAAAACCTTTTTTGGAATGGTGCCTCAAGCCTAGCAAAAAACAAACAAAAAACATTTTTGGAAAGAGTGTTTTTTGCCAAAAATTTACTTTTTGTGATTTTCTTCATAATTGTTGTCTTTACACCAAATCTGTATATATATTGCGATTCATTGATGTCTTGCCTTTATAAAAATGTAACTTTTATATGTCTTGCGTGAATAATTGCAAAGTTATGGCACTTTTACTATATGCATGTCTGAGAGTACACAGCTGCCTTAACACTACAAAGTTTTCTAGTGTAGGCGTAATCTCCTCATCTTCATCGATGACCTGGTCATGGTGACTGATGCCTCCTCCTTGACGCATGAGGTTGTCTTCGGTGAATGCTACTAGACGCTGGTACAAATCCTCTGGGCGTTCATCAGGGCCAAGGATGATATTGTCAAACTCCAGGAAGTGGCCACCTGTTGTTTGGAAGCCAAAATGGAGACGGATGGCTTGCCATATCTCGCTATTTGTCCAAGCATCAGTTCCAATGCGGCATTTTTCTGGACTTCTGTTTTCCTTTGGGCTTGCGGTATGTCCTCACCATCATTAGTGATTACACCTAGGTTTTATTATCATTGAGGTATAGGACTTTTTATTTTTTTGGAGAAGAGCAGGTAGGGCAACTACTTGATTATATTTCTACATGTTCATACTACTTTTAGAAAATTCGCACGGGGCAGTTTTTTTTTAAATCACATTTTGTTCCTAAAATGGGGATATAGCGCCCTCAACGGGCACTCTCCATAGGGCTACATGTAAAGACCAGTTTTTAGACAAATGGCCCTAAAATAAAACGGCCTCGTTCAATTTTCCTCAAATTTTGCATATGATGTAGATTTAACATCTGGAATGTAATGCAGGTGGTGTCGTTGCTGCTCTTCTAAATTCATTTTTAAAATGTCCGCCCCAGACCAAGGTGATTACCGCTCCTTCAACCAAGTAAGGAGAAAAGCTTGGGTCTAATGACAGTGTAGGCCTATAATACTGGAGGTTATGTTTCCAGCTTTCAAATGAGTTTATTGTTTAGTTCTTTGTTAGAGGCCATTGCTTTGTCGCACAATGTGTTGTGGCCATTGTTGATTGTTTTTACACTCGTGTATGTAAACCAGAATAAAAGCTAATATGTAGGTTTAAGCTTACTGTTTTAAGCTTACTGGTCGCTCACAGTCTTGTGAACGATCACACAGTTCAAGATGACCAGTGTTCCAGCCCTCGAATTAACCGTGGCACCGACGGCATATTGCCGTGGGTGCCCAACCCCACTGCCGCAATGCCCTCAAAATATATCCTTTACCGACGGCAGTCACTTGCCGTGCCCTCTACAGAAGTTGCCGTCGGTGCCCTGCACCTCAAAGGACTTTGCCGACCACTCCATTGTGAACTCCTCGTGATGAGTTCTAAGGTCCTTGCCGACTTTTATTTACATTGATTTCCCCTTCTATGACCTTTCATCTCAAAGCTGACCTCAGAAGACAGTTTTGCCGACAACCCCTTTGTGCACTCCTTTGTGATGAGTCTTGCCGACATTTATTTCCCCTTCTATGTGACCTTTTGAAGGGACACCTATGCTAAACTCAAAGCTGACCTCAGAAGACAGTTTTGCCGACAACCCCTTTGTGCACTCCTTTGTGATGAGTCTTGCCGACTTCTATTTACATTTATTTCCCCTTCTAATCAGGGGGGGGGCAGCCAAGATTGGCTCAATTTTGACGTTGTCATTGGTTTTACACGTAAACACAAAATGTCTCAAATTATTCCAAAACTGTACGTATGTTATTAAGCACTATTTTATCAGTCTAAATCCGTTGAGGTTCGCCAGTGAACCTCATTGTAAGAACTGGTTTTTTAATTTTTTTGTATGAATAACGCACGATATGTTGCGATATAAACTGAAAATTTCCCCTACGTGTATCAATGAGTCTACGTGGTGTAGTGGTTACGGATCTCGCCGCCCACGCAAAGGGTCCCGAGATCGATTCCCATCCCCGGCGATGATTAAAAATTTTTCTTCTTCTTTTTTCTTTGAATTTAAAATTATTTATTTTCATGTGAAAATGTACGCATTTTTTTTCTGTAATGGGGCCACCCGGCCAATAGAGCTAAGAACGGATCTTGGCTCCGGGAAAAAATAATTGCGTCCATCGTGCAGGCAGTGTTGCCGTCATATTGTCTGTTTTGTTTACGCTTTTGGCTGTTGCCACATTGAATAATGTAGTCCACCATCGTCTGCTTCTAATGGCCTTTTGAAGGGACACCTATGCTAAGCTCAAGGTCACTTTTGCCGACTTTCTAACTGTTTACATTTATTATTTTCCTTCCATGACCTTTTGAAAGGACACTATGCCTAATTAAGATAATTTATTATTTGATTTCTAGACATTTTCGAATTAATTCTTATATCTGTTGGATTCATATATATACCCTCACTTAGACATGATTATAAAGTCCATGGTGTTAAATTGTTTTTTTGCCCAAAATCATTGTCTGGTGGAGTAAAACAACTTCAAATCTATTGTGTTATATCATTGAATTAAAAACATATTTTTAGTGCATTCAGTCATAGTCACTAAATATTTCAATGAGCTAATTTGCATATTTTACCAAACCTGTTTTGTAGTATAGGCCTATGTTCATATCAAAATATTTGCGAACATGATTAAGCTCATCAGTAGAGTAGACTATAATGACTTTATGCTTAATGCTTGTGGTGATAGCTGATGATGTCCAGGGAATGCTGATGTAGCATTTACATATATTATAAAGAGCTAATTTGCATATTTATATTTTGCAATTTTTAAGGAAAATACCTTAACCTTTGGTGTTAGAAAGGACAGAATAATTCTGGTATACCCTGCACACAAGTATAAACCTAATCCAAATCGATATAGCCACAGACTGAAATAAAAGGAATTCCCAATTCTTTCCGCATTGTATACTTGCGAACTTCAATATTTGAAGACCAATGTTCGATAAGCACTAAAATCATCTATCATGATTGCTAACGTGAGTTTTCTTTACTTTTGAGAAATTGCCTTGGTGCTCTTCTCAAATTTTAAACAGTTGCCGTGATGCCCATGCCCTTTTGAAATATTACAAATTGCCGTGCTGCCTCGCCTTTTCAATGGAAATCCAAGGCAATTGTCAACTTGCCCTAACAAAGTTGCCGTGCCCCTTGAGGCACCTTCGTCAGGAAGGTCAGCTGAGAGACTTTAGAGATGACTGGGATCGAATACAAGCTGTCACCACGCCAATAAAAGGATTGTGGATCCTAATGTGATAATCACAACCAGGCACATGTAGCTTACACGAGTGCAGCACAAGAGAAAGAGCTGATCCAGGCTCACCTTAAGGCGCTACAATGGAACATGACGGTAAACATCCCCTTCCACCAAGTCCAAGTACAGGTGAATAAAAATGGAAAGAAAACATGACGGTAAACAGTGAGTGTCGTTACCCGGGTCGTTACGCACCGGACATATCATACAAACGGGATTATTCATCTTGCGCTGAAAAGGTATTTTGATCGTTGGTATGGTGGTCTTTGTTTCCTTTGTAAATGGCCCATCCCAGTGTACCCCTGTCCTGGCTTGAACAAGTGCGCTGCAAACAAAGTCATCAACTCAGTCTGCAGCCTGGATGTCTCGAAACTCAATAAAACGCTGATTTTATTAATTTGTGTGCAATTGATAGATTTTCACATCTGATATTTTCAGTCACCGTACTGTTGGTTAGCTTCCCAAGCAGTAGACTTCGGTTGTATATATAAATGCGCTTTTATAAATGCGCACGTGACCAGATGGCCAGCGCCATATTTGCATTACATCACTGTCAATCACTGAAATGGCGACCATTGAAGGAGTGGCTACAGTTGTGACCTTGTTTCGTGGCTAGCACTGGCAAGGAACATTGGCTGGAGGTTCGATGCTATAAATTTGCAATGATAAATCATGGATATCAAAGGATCATGATTATTGCACAGCACCCCATGCACAAACATAACTAATGTTTATTTATTTATTTTATTTATTTATTTATTTATTTATATACACGAAAAAGTTATCACAAACTGCTGTAAAATAGTGCTCGATTTCGACTCCGTAGTTTGTAGTCATTCGCCTGATGATCGTTGTTAGCAACGTGAAACACAGTGTAGCGAGTCCAATACATACTGTATTGATATACGTGTAATATTCATTTATTTATTTATTTACTTATTTATTTATTTATTTATTTGTTTATTTGTTTATTTATTTATTTATTTATTTATTTATTTATTTATGCGACGAAAAACGAAAACCCTGTTCTATTTTGAACAAATTGGGAAACAAATTTTTCCTGTACAAATGAATGTCGACCCCAAATTTCGGAAATTTCGGGACAATTTTTTTTTTGTATTTTCTCAAATTGAAATTTATTTACAGATTTTTGTGTTTTTTTGGGTTATTTAAAAATGTTTTAAAAAGATACCAACCGACCGACCGACCCTACTTGAAAGGTCCGTTCGCCCGTAGAACAGGGTTTCTCTCTTTATCGCCTTACTTATAATTTTATAAATATTATTTGTACCCCCACCTTACCCAAAACCACCGCTACCCTTTTACACTCATAAATAAATTAATTGTTTTTTTACTAACTTTCCCCTTCCGTGTAAAGTAAAACTTTATAAGCCGGTTGAATCAAACTGAATAAAATTGACGTATACAATTACAACATACCATGACAATAATGTGTATGGCGAGATCTAACTTACTAGCTGAATAAACCTCAAACCATGCATCACATACGTGATTGTACGTCATATTGTCATATAACGTATGAGCGTGATATATAATATACGAGTCTTCCTCAACATCTTCCAGCCGGGATGATTAGATCATGTACAGTCATCTACGTGTTTATACTCTAAATTGTACGTCAAAGGGTGACAAAGGGTGTACAGATTACCGATTTAGCATGGGGGACACAAAAAGGTGCTTAAAAACACATTTTGAATTTGTTTTTTGTCCATTTGCGAGCGAATGAGTAGTAAGTTAGAATTGAGGAGGTCGGGCGCGGACATCTAGCCTATTAGTTTGAGAGGGTCATTATACCGAAAAGGGCTAAAGTTATAGTTTCCTCAATTTACGTTATAATTAGAGTTAAAATTAGGGTCAGAGTTATGTTCATTGGCGGCGCTACGGGGGGGGGGATACTTATCTTGACTCCCAAATAAATAAATCCATGACCCCTTCCTTCCGAAGAAAATGACAGCCCCCTAAGTTCCCTACGTGCACACATTATCAAATAACATCATCGGCAGCTACCCAGTTCTGACCTTAATGCCAGTAAGAATCACATTTCGTCATCAATATGGCCAATTGCCACGCCCATTTAGCACGGAAATAATGAAATATAACTTTTTAAATCAGCTATATCTAGCTTTTCCGTCATAATTTTTTTTTTTCCGTAATGGAAAATCCAAATAAAGAGTTTATGTTTCGGGTCAAATTAGTTTGCCCTTTGCAATCAATGCCACTATTTTGCAAAACCAATTTTCTTTGTAACCTGTCATTTTCGCCTATACTTTTGCGTGTGGAATTTGTGCACATCCGGGTACCTTACATCGTTGAACATGGTATGGCGACTTGTAGATGTCACGTGCGCATTTATAAATGCGCATTTATATATATACCCGAAGTCCACTGCCAAGTGGACTACTTACTTTGACTTGCGGTTAAGATTCTTAACACGGGACTCTATGGAGAGTTAGGCCAATTTCTGGCCTAACTAAAATTGGCCATGATGTAATGCATCTTTAAATGGATCTGGCTTGTGATTGGTCGCCCAGATCTCGCTATGGTTTAAATCCTCCGGGCACGTGCTATTACCATCTTAGATTATTAACTACGGTACATCGTACACAGCAATCTATGTAATTTGTGGCGCGAAAGTTCAACTCTCAGTGGTGTGTATGGACGTACATTTAGCGCGTCTTACTACCATGCTTGGTACTTGCGGTTAAATTGGATTGATAAACAAGTATGATTGACAGTGTGTTTTAGAGACCAAAGTCCCAGGGTAAAGTTCTGCTGAAAAATCAAAGTACATTGTCGGATTTTTTACTCGGGCTTTCGCGGTCAATAAACTGGTAGATTCCAAAATCAGAATTGTTCAATATTAAGGTGGCTGTGTACTCTCAGACATGCATGTAGTAAAAGTGCAATAACTTTGTAATTATTCGCGCAAGACATATAAAAGTATACATTTTTATAAAGGCAAGACATCAATAAATCTTAATATAAATACAGATTTGGGGTAAAAACAACAATTATGAAGAAAATCACAAAAAGTGAGTTTTTGGCAATATTTGTTAGGTACATCATAACAAAAAACACTCTTTCCAAAATATTTTATTTTGTTTTTAGCTCAATCTTGAGGCTCCATTCCAAAAACGGTTTTTTATTTTTTGATATTGGCCTTAGTTTTTGAGATATTGACCATATAAGGCATCAAAATGAACTTTTAAAATTCACAAACGCCTATTTGCACAAAATGATGCCTAAAATCGGAAATAGACCAAAATATAAAAAAATGAGAAAACCGTTTCTTGAGTCGATCATGCTTTTTACGATGATCATATTTGCTTACCTATAGATGCTGTATTAAGTTATCGTGTACCTAAATCGTCATTTTACCGAGAAAATGAACATTGAAATAATGGCCGTTGAAGTTTAAAGTGGTCACATTTTGCCCTTTCATCGAATCTCACAGGAGAATGCGGCAGTTTTCGTTTTTCTACCTTATATTACGTGAACATCGGGTAAATCCACAGCCCGTTGAGAAGTTTGAGCGAAATCCATTCATAACTTGATATTCAAATCGAGGAGAGAACTTGAAAAAACCCACATTTTATCAGCTAAAACGGAGCCATTTGACCACTTGAAATTAGTGTTTCCAAAGGATGCGCCACGCATGCAGATAAGCGTCGCGTATGCGTAGCGTATCTGTGCGTTAACAAATTGCGCGATACGCAGCGCGATGCGTTGTTGCGCGCGTGTACCTCGCTAGCGCTGATACAACAAAGATTTTCTCTTTTAAAATTGCAAACACGAATGAAATAGTGAAATAAAATCCATAAAATAGCGCAGTTGGAGTTTGTAAATCTGGATTTTCTTTCCTTGTATTTATAAAAAACATAACAAAGTAACAAATATCCAAAAATCTCAATTTTGCGAAAGAAACAACGTCTTGAGTACACAGCCGCGTTAAGTGAGCAATATTATAATTATGCAAGATATGTTGAATTCAATATAACTTTTATCACTAATCATCTAATTATATAAACTCTTTATGACCATTTTACTATTGAACACAATTCTAATAAACATCAGTATAATTTTGAGTTCAACGGAATGCGTTCATCATGATTAATAACATTTTTTTTTAAATCACAATTCGACTATGGCATAGTCTAGGTCTGCCTGAGCATGTTTCATGTGATTGTTGTTTGTATGCCTTGTGAAAATAGAAAGTGATCTTACCTATGAATAAGTGAGGGTCAGTCTCACGGGTCACGCCTGGCGGTGGTCCGCCTTCAGCTAGCACACTAAAATAGAGTATTATTATCGCCGTAAGATGATGATGATGAGATGATCTGGCTCTATTGCGTGTCATAGTGTGAGTCGGTATAATTATGTTATTCGTGCACTGAAACAGAGAAAAGAGTGGAGGAAACAGTCAAAAAATGAAAGAAAAAGATTTGAAAACTCGGTTTCATTGCTACCACAAAATCCCCATTTTTAAAGCTTGTTAGTACAATATCCTACACACTTAAAACGACGGGGTCAAAATATCAACACTTTTACAGGGTCAGTTTTATTTAAACCCTATTCGTGGTTAAATAAACCACGTGGGTCGGGGTCATTTTCTGCTGTGTTTGTTTGTTTGTTTGTTTGTTTGTTCCCCCAGGTTGGTCCGTGAGGGACACATGCTAATCCATGGGAAACCCATTGACGGTTCCAAGCTCCCAAACACAATTGAAGACCTGAGCGCAAGAAGACCGTAAAAGCCACTTGGCCCCTCAACATGTATACACTCAAGTTGCGTATAGTTTCGTATATTTGGTAATGTTTTATACATGTTCAGGGGCCAAAGCAAGTCTTTCCCAACCTTTCATGATGTTTTCACCCTTATAAAACCCTAAGAAACTATACGTAACTTTAGTGTATACATGTTGAGGGGCCAAGTGAACTTACGGTCTTCTTGCGCTCAGGTCTTCAATTGTACAATTTTACTCTTAGCCCTTACTTCGTGAGAAAGGAAATTGGAATTCCAATCTCAAGCCCCGATGCAATTGACTAAAAGGATCATAATATCTAAACTAGAAGGCTATATATTTGTACACAAATACGGCTATACCCGCATGTTATCGGTTTACACAAACTTACAGTCCTTATTTGCTGAGGACTTAGGTTGCTGTTGTCAGTCTCTCTAATTCACAGTGAAGCTATGCAATTTGATAGATTGAAATTCACAATGTGCAATTTGATTAGGGGAAAGCTATTCCAGAGGGAGTATGTAAATTAAATCGAACAGCCATTTCAGAGGGAGTATGTAAATTAAATGGAACAGCTTTTTTGGGATCATTTCAGAGGGAGTATGTAAATTAAATGGAACAGCCAAAGGTATGTAATTTAAATGGAACAGCCTTAACGCTTCACACATGGTATTTCCAATTATCATCATCTATAATTATTATGGGCCAGAGCCAGAAATGGTCATCACTCAACCTAAAATTTAGAAATTGTCACAGGAGTGAATTTCTCCTCTGGTTTAATAGGCTACTAACCAAAGATTATGAATCCGCAAAAAAAAGTAAAATTTGCCCGTCAATTTCGGAATGCAAGCAATAAAATACACACGTAGCGCCCTCTTGGTGTGGCGGGACGGAATTGTTAAGTTTGATGTTACTACATATTAAAAAAATATAGGGTTTTTTTGTTTATGGTATTATAATGGTCTTCTGTATAGACAATTTCAGCACTAAAAAAAATTCAGTGGACTTTGCAAAAATAAAGAAATAAATTAAAATATGTGTAAAATTCCGTCCCGCCACATTTTGAGGTGATTTTTTACGTTCCAGAAGGACGAAAAATGTTTTTTAGTCAAAACTTTCCAAAATATCAACTATTATGGTAATAAACATTCCTGAGTACAAAAAAAATTGAATTCATCAACTTTGCTAGACTCAGAGCCATTTTAACTTCTTCTATTTCAGGCCTTTTGTGGTAGGATGCCAGCAATAATGCTATCTACCAAAAAACGTTTCAAAACGTAAAAAGCGGCCAAAGTTTAAAAAATCTTTCCTGTGTGGCTTTTCACCCTTTTTTAAACTTGGTCCCATTTAGTAAAGTAATATTAACATGAAGAATGAGTCCTAATTTTTACATGCAACAATGTACTCTTATAGGTTTAAGACTGTTCGAAAGCGGTGCAATATGACGTAGGCTACCGTATGTATTATCAAAAACATTTCAAGGTTTATGTTTTATTATATTGCGTGATCATAAAGAGTAGTAGAGTATTATATATACTTAGCAAATTGACTGTGTGTCAACCTGCTACATATAGGCCCTACATCTGTACATAAGGCGCAGAATCGCACATGACGATGAAGAATTTAACAAAGTGAGTATTTGCTACAAAATACATTATAACGTCTATACGGAAAAAAACTTCAATTACGCACGAACATTAATTCATTTGCTCTACAAAATAAACATTGACAACTAAGAAAACCAACAAGTAGCCTATAGATGACTTCGTATATGGGTCTTTAAAAACTTTCATAAATGGGACCAAGTTTAAAAAAGGGTGAAAAGCCACACAGGAAAGATTTTTTAAACTTTGGCCGCTTTTTACGTTTTGAAACGTTTTTGGTAGATATTAATTCTTTTTTGAGGTAAAAAATATTGCGCGCTAAGTGGTTCTTTGTAGCCATGCGAGGTGAACTAGTTGGATATCCATATTTCGCGGTTAATGGTGCTTTGTAGCCTTGCGGGGCAAACTAGTTGGATATCCATATTTCGGGGTGAGTGGTTTTTTGAAGCTCCGCGGGGGAAACTAGTTGGATATCCATATTTCGCGGTTAGCGGTTCTTTGTAGCCCTGCGGGGCAAACTAGTTGGATATCCATATTTCGCGGTTAGCGGTTCTTTGTAGCTCTGCGGGGCAAACTAGTTGGATATCCATATTTCGCGGTTTGTGGTTCTAGTGGTTTTAACGACCCGTAACCACCCCAGTCAGCTGCATACCGCATCCAGCTATTTTAATTATCAAAATACTAGTTTTTTAATGCTATGGGGTAACAGAATTATTAAAAAAATTAATAGCTGAACCCAATAGTTCAGCCAAGGACTGGAAACGACATATTGATGACTTTATATAGAGTGTATTCAATAAACCCAATGCGGAACGAGAGTTGCTAAGTAACCGCTATCCGAACCATAAACACACATGCATGATCAGACAACGAGTATTCAATTTCCTCATAGCATCCCACGTTGTACACACGTCAGTCGAATTTGGCGGTGTTGGTTTGTTAGCCCTCCGTTCACTTTGTGTTGGACATTGTATGTGGGCCTCGCTGTAATAACATAAAGATCAGTATGATCAGTGTGGTATCACAGATTTGCATGGCAGTCGGACTCGCCATTGTATTTGATCATTTGTGTATGGAGAGCAATGGCGACCCGTCATTGTATTTGTTCATGTGTGTATGGAGAGCCACTCTTGGAGCCCATGGGACTTAGGCTAGGTCCTCAGGTAGAGTCAGACGCTGTATGTACTAGAAACGCCCATTCTTGATTCTGCGTTCATTCAATGTTAGCATTAAATTTGTATTGCCCGGCGGCCCCGCGTAATGGAAAAACCTGAATTTGTTACATAAAAAGAAATGAAAATTAAAAAAGCAAGGTTCCACCTGAGTACATATTAAATTGGTGTAGAAATTGTTTTCAAATATATATATATATGAATTTAGACAAACATACGGGATATAATGAACCTTTGACATGACGCCATGATGACATGATTTTATTAGTCGTTTTGTATATCATAATACCAGTATTTGTAATTTTATATTATATAGAACTAATATTTTGCATCATAAATGCGCAGTTCATATGCACAGACGATTACTAATCTTCAAGACTTCAAAATAACATGTTACTAAGCAGGTAATAGGTGCTGGCCTTGTCCTATTGTACTTGTTCATTTGTGTATGGAGAGCTCACTGACCTGTTAATAGAGGTCAATGGGATAGCTTCTTTATGGGGCACTTCTCCATCGGTTTCAGGGCGCAGTTCATTGAACTCAGCGGGATTCTATTGCAAGTGCTTTTATATTATTACAAAACGGATCGTGGTTATTGCCTTGACAAATCTAATACATAATTCATACCAGGGATTAATAAATCCAGGGGTGCGGACATTTCATTGGTCGCAAACCACCGGGATTCGATACAAGTTTGCGTTGTAAATGAATGCGTGAATAAGAGTGTCATCCCTTGGCGCGATATTTGATTTCTGAAAATACTCAAGTTGCCGTTCAAAATGCCTAAAAATCATCAAGATATTGCAATACTGTCTAAAGTGATGTAAAATTGTGGCAAATTTGTATGATTTATCGCACATAATTTCTGCGTAGCGTGGAGAATCATTTACAGGATTTTGGAGAAAATATAGAATGGCGGAAGAAACAAATAAAACATTTTCCTGGAATGTGTAGACCATACTCTTTCTGTTCCTATTGATTTGGATACTGAAATAATTCTTAAAATGAAGCTGTTGGGTGATTTATGTTGGCGTTTCTAGAGTGTGTCATTATTGGCAAACATCTAGGGATATTGTTGAGAGGGCACTCGATTCACGAGATTTCTTTTGCAAGAACGCCAAAATAGCACGAATTTTGTTGGTTTGCGACTGAAGAGTGTCCGCACTATAGATTTCTGCCATGCAAATTAGCTAGTGTCAGTGGGTAAGACTTTGAATCGTTAAGACAAGCCACATAATCTTATGTAAAACTCTGCTGGGTGTTTCGATCATGTATTATGCGTGTTTGGTCAAGTGAGGGTAATTTGTAAAGCATCAACTTGTGAACAAGTCATAGAGGGTTTGATCATGCTGATGATGTTGCCATTTTGGACGACTTCTGAGTGTTTAAAGCCCAAAATGAATGAATAAAATCGTGTATGAGATATTTGCAGGGATATTTGGGTGCATTGGGCACTTATGGGTTGGGTATAATAGATTTCTATGTATACAATTAAGTCTGATATATTTTCGATGGAATATATATTTTCACTTGAAAAGTTAGTAGTTTTCCGAATTGCAATTTCTGAATATTATATAAAAGGTGAGAATAAGACTATAAATGTAAGAGTATGGGATAATTTTGATTGTTAATAAATGCGAAACGCCGGCGGTAGACATCAGCAATATCAGGGATTGCCGCGATTCTTGCAGTAGCTTTTATGAATAGAATACAATAGTGGATACAATAGCGGAACAATAGAGCTCTCTTACGGGCAAATAAACCTCGTCGCGTTTTGCTAAATTTCACTTCTTCTTTTTCATGAACTAACCGTTATTTTTTAAACTTGTGGCAAAACTTCGACCGAAGTTTTTAATTCACCAGTGGACATGATAATACGGAGAGAAGGAAACATAAATGACAAAAAGGTACATGGACGGGTCACGGGGTTATAACGGGTGAACACGTCCGCAGACACGCTACAGAGAGGATGTTATAAATACGGGAAAAAGATGTGTGTTGTATAAATAAGGCCGTGTAAAATTAATATTTTGGTTCTCGTCCCTCCCTCCTCAATTTCTGGGATTTGTCAGATTTTTTTTTTTTTTTTTTTTTTTAGATTTTCAATTTTTTAGACTTTGGAATGATTTATGAAATCTTCATACATATAAATAAGTTTATTAGAGAACAAGCATCACTTCCAAGTCTTTTGTGGTACTCTAGGGGTTTATCCTCAGAATCTCACATTTGAAAAAAAAAAAGGGCCTCATCGTTTCCTCGAGCACTGTTGGAGAAGACCAAAACTACTGACAATGCTAATTTTACATTGAAAAAAAAAAAAAAAAAAACCTCCCTCCCTCATCAATTCATGAAAATCCTCTGGACGAGAACCAAAACATTAATTTTATACGGCCTAACATGAAGCGGTACTATAAAGAAAAATGAAATTAAAATGAGAACAAAAAAAGGTATATAGGCCAACGGGTTAAAGTAACTAAATGAAATGGGAACGAAACAAAGAAGGAAAGAAACTAATCAGGAAATGTTAGAAAAAAAGAAGCTAAAATAACATGAATAATGAGAACAGAATTAAATAAAAAACATGGAAACGGGAAATCAGAAGCAGCAAATAATAAAAATTCCTTTAAAAAAGGGCAAATAAAAAAAGAAGCTAAAAGGGAAATGTAAGAAAGAACAGATTTAGAAAATAATGGGAACGGGGTTAAATAAATAAATAACATGGAAACGGAAAATCATAAGCTAAGCAGAAGAAACTAAAAAAGAAAATGTAAGAAGAGACAGATTTAGATACAGTCAGTCGTGAGCACGGTCGCTAATGAGCTGAATCGGCTAGTTGTGAAATGAGGATCTCGAAGAATCTCATGGTTTCTCGCTCGCAATCCGTGTACAATAATTTAGACAAAAACACGCTCAGCACTGGCTGACCTGAAAGATAAGGTATACACTGTCATCTGTTTTCTGAAAAACATTTCAAAATTGTTTCCAAATTGCTAAGGAGGCATGTACATTTAATTCTGTGACAATAAACGAGACCAAGTTTGCTTTATTTTTGTTGTTTTTGATCATTTAAATGACACTAACTTTTTGTTCAATTTTTCCAAATTGAAAACCTTAGGCGACATTCGTCTACCTCCCCTCCGATTTACCTAATCATGAACTTTTTTGACTTCATTTTCACGTAGTTCACATAATTCCGCTTCGTTTGGTATATTGTAACGGGACCGAGCTTGCCCCTAATACTTTTGTAAACGACTGATGGAGAAGACTAGCCTTCTAAACATACAAGTGGTAGCGTAGTATCAAAGACTAGAATTGAAGAATTCTCCCCAAGATATGTTGAATCAGTGATGCATGAAATGAGAAGTAACAGGTAAAAATGAGACTTGACAATTCTGTTTTATATTTGCTTCTTTTGTTATATCCTGTATTGTTATTTTGCTTTCATATTTGTCTTATCACATCACAATTCATAAATACAAGTAAACACTGGTAAATACACAATCTCTGTTGATGATCATGACGATATTTCCTTATTTCTCTCTTTTAAATCCAAATAAATTACCAATAAATGCTGCCGAAAAGTATATACTATCTGCTTGAATAATCAAGAAGCATAAAAATACAATTTAATCAACAGAATCTCTCATCACATGACATAGTCATAGGCTAGGCCAAGGCCTAGGCCTACTACAGAGTATCCATGCCTGTACACCAAATACGAGCTTGCCATGCAACAATGAATGCACATAAATACAGTGCATAAATTTCCATTGGACTTGTGCATGTGTGCGGCAAGTCACTTGCACAGATTAGGCATAGGCGCTAGGCCAAATCACCGGAGTGCATAACACCCTGGTGTCGCCACTATTGTGGTAGCCAAGCTGCCCCTAGCTCAATCTGAGCTCCAGAGTAGGGCGTATTTGCTTTGGTTGGCAGTGCTTACCCTGTGGTTTCCCTTTCAGGGTTCGTGGGTGGACTAATTGTCCACCAAGCAATCTCAGGGCCGTGACACTCGTATTCAATCCCTGTATAAAAAGTGAAGTCACTTCGCCGGCAGTTTGATTGACATTGATTGACGGTTGCTATGCCGGTTGCTATGCAATCCAGTGCGCAGCCTAAAACTTACGTACTTGTGCACGTATTTAATTTGCGTACGGCCAAAGAAACTTGTCCTGTATTGCACTGACAGCTTTCGTCAATGATTGACAGTTCTTGAGCATTTCAGTGCGCAAATTAGTCTTAGTTCCAGACGTGCAAGTACACATACGATTGTAACGCAATTTGAAAGTACGTTTATTTGTTTTAGGAAAGATATACCATTTTCATTACATTTTGTGTTAGTAGATAGAAAATTAGACGCATTCGTTGCTTGTTTTATTGATTTTCGAGCTAATTTTATGTATGAAATAATCAGAAATATGCACATTTAGACCGCTACAGTACAAACGACAGTCCGTCTTGATCAAGTCTAACATCGTCAGGCTAAAATCTCCTCAATCTTGAACGACTGTCGAGGAAGTCTATTTCGAGCTATTTTTCCAAGATGGCGCCCATCGACTGCCAATTATTCGGACCCTTTCCGGCAAAAATACAGCTTATTTAGCCAGTCTCGTCATGGGGTATTCGGTTATAATATTTTCCTAGCATGTTGAGCTAACTCCTCAGCTATTTGGTTTTTCACGATATGATAGTAATAGAAAGATTCGACCAAATGTTCGCCGTTTTTCGCCATTTAATTTTTTTGGAAACGATGACGTAAACATTGCATCATCTCTTCCACAGGTTATACACTCCTGCACGTACAGGGGCCAGGGTACTATGCCATCACAATCACGCATAGGCTGAATGACTGACTTCATTTGCGCAAACGAGTGGCTTATCCTATAGTATATTAGTACTCGAGAATCCTTGGCAATCTGATTAATTCGCGTCGTGCACGGGCTTTATATACTCTCCTGAACGCGTTCATGGAACCCTTGGGCGGCTGCGTTCAAAGCGTAAGCTCCGTTACTATGGATATCGCGCAGTCACTCCGCGTCAGGCGCTCACTTTCGAAAAGATTTTGAACATGACGAAATTTAATAACTAGAACTGCTAGTGTTTTTAAATCAGGAATCAAACTGATGACCCCCTTTTTGACCATGTAAAACATAAAAATACTCAAAAATATCTTAAAATTCTACATCCTTAAATAATTACATCTTAAATAATCCAAAGTTTGATCAAGAAAAGTCGTTTTTAAGGAAATTTACAATCTTTAGGAAAAACTTGTTTACGTTCAGACGATTGCTGGCCGGGGAATTTCAAAATGACAAATCTAAAATTCTTTGAAACAACACATGAAAAACCTGAATTTTGTCCTCAATATTTACTCGTAGACGGTATGTAAAACCTTATTTTGTTCCTGACAAAATTATTTACACAATATTATAAGATCTCTGTACAACTTCTAGCAGAATAGTGAAATTTTGAAGCCAAATTCGCACGTACAAAATGACAAATTTCTCTGCCGTATTTTCAACCCACGGCAAAAACTGACGATCGACAGGTAAACAAATCCAAATATTTACAAAAATATACCTTGTGCAGAGCCATGCAATCATTTTTATATTCATAAAAACAAAAAAAAACTACCACGAACACGTGAGCATCGTGACTTTTCTCTAAATATGAATTTGACAAGAGCTAAATTTTCGTATTTCTGCAATGGACAAACACACAGGAGGTATTAAGCTTAAAATCAGGCCAAAAATCTGAAATCGCATTTTGGCTCTCCGTTTCAATATTTATAGGTATGTGTTATTTAGATTAAGTGTCTAAATTGTTCTTCAAAAATGATGGAAAAATGCGAATTTATTTATTCCCTGATTTTACCGAATTGCAGGCCTTTCTCGTGGTATTTTTTGCGTCACCTATCAATCAACATTCGGGTTGTACGCGCCCTAACACAAATACCGCGCCGGCGCGCGGTTAACTTTGCGTGACGCTCGCGCTATGCAAGTGGTGTACAGTGTGATACGCGTTCAAGTTCGCCACAGCATAAATAAGTAAACAAAAAGTTTTTAAAAACCTGAATATTTTCAAAGCTCATTTCATCTTCGCCGATAACTGTCTACCTCCCGGGTGATTTACGTCAATTTGTACAATATTTTCGTGGCATTTGTGTACAAAACCGTTTTATCTTTCATATTTGTGATTTTTACGATTGTGTTATTTAAATTACAAATACAAAATTAAGTTTAAGTATGATGCTTTTTTCCCCAACTTTTTACTGAAATTGTTTAGTTCAAAACACACGTTTATTTTTTCATCTAAATAATCTTTGATTTCCTTCTTTCATTGTGACACGCAAGTTCACTAGTTTGGAATGCTAATTTGAGAGAGTGATAATTTTTCGTGTTAAAATAAAGAAATTAGAGCTCTTCAAACAGGGAAATGTCATGAGCTGATTGTTCTCGAACCTCATTTTACCTTCCCAAAAAAGTGTCTACCTCCTGGTCGATTTACGCCAATTCGTACGGATTTTTCGAGGTATTTGTATTCAAAAACCTTTGTATCGGTCAGATTTTTGAATTATACGAATGTGTTATTTCAATTACCGCAGAAAAATGGAATTTAATACTGTGTTTTTTCCGACATTTGTACTGAAATGTGCTAGTTCAAAACACACGCTATTTATTCATCCAAATAAACTTGGATCTACTTCTTTTTTCGCAACGTGCAAGTTCATTGGGTTGGCATGATAATTTGAAAGTTTCGTAATTTTTCGTGTTAAAACAAAGAAATGAGAGCTCTTCAAACAGGGGAATGTCATGAGCTAATTAGTATGCATAATTGGCCACGGAGCATTACGCGCACTGGTTGTTATGCATATTTACTTTCACACAGAGCAGCGTTTGAGCGTGCTCACGACTGACTGGATAGGCCTAACTAAAATGTACCTTTTCAATGATTCTACCTGTTCAGTAATTATTCCTGTTATAGTGAACGCTCCCATTTACTCATCTAGCGGAGACCCGCGCGAAGCGCGGGTATCCCGCTAGTTTAAATCATTGATAAAACGTATTTAGTTATTATTGTTTGCCAACCATATTGTAAGTCGTTTAATATACATTGTTAATAAAATGTTTGTCAAGCAATTGCCGATCACAATGTTTGTCAAACATTTATAGTCAAACTGTTTATAAACGGATGAGCCAAATTAGGGGTTCATTCATATATTTTCATGACTAAACGGTTGTTTATGCCCGAGTGGCCGCTTGCTGCCCGAGGGCATAAACAACCGTTCATACATAGGGGAGAGCGGGGAGTGTTCGCCCTAGGGGCAGGTTCGCCCACCCCTTGTTTCTCAGCACTACGGCTATCGGGGAATTTGGTGATGGCAAAATTAGGTGACATAGGTCATTATAAACTTCTCATATTAGCTACGCGACATATAGGGACGAGTTCATCGAACTGCAGCCAAAACAAAAAAATTACACCAAAACGTAATTTTTTCTTGCATTAATAATGTTGTATTATCATTGCTACATAAATACAGATGGTTTTAATGGAAATCTGTATTGGGAATTTATGGGATTTGTCACAGATTTAATGCAGTTATTAACTCCTTATTCGATTTGTATTTTGCATACCCTGAAGAAAATACAAAAATGTGCACAAGGGGCACGTTCGCCCTTTTGATGATGGGGCATGTTCGCCCTATATCTTCCCCGGGCGGACTTACCCCAAACTGGAGGGCGGACCTGCCCCATCAGCGTATTATGCAAAATATTTATAATTATACCATCAAACAAGGTAAAACTCCTGAAAAGCATGTTTTTTAAAGTTATGCGGTATCAATATTACTCATACCACCGTTTATGTCCTAATCCATAATCACATAATCTCCCCGAAGTTGTAAACATGATACATTTAAGCTCACTTTGGACCCCTACATTTTACCCCGACCCGACCCCTGCAACAAATTTAGTGACTCCCCAGAAGAGAATGAATGCCCTGTATACTCTTGCTAAATGTTAGCGTTTAATATGTTATTGTTATGCAATGTTTAAACCTTTTTTGTGATTAGGGTGAACTTACCCCACCATATGGGCGAACCTGCCCCAATATGGGGCAAGTTCGCCACTTTGCAAAACTTTTTGTTTGCTCTATCCTGTTGCTATTGTAAAGCCTATAGTTCTAGGATTGTGGCCGTATATAGCTAGGACACAGGGCTTTCACATGGGCTAATCAGGTCATCCCTAACCTTAAAATTGACATCGCTAGGCTGGTCAGAAAAATATAGGGCGAACACTCCCCGCTCTCCCCTACTCGCTATATAACAGCATGCGTGATTGGTCGATAGGCGGGCATAAACAACGTTTATGCCCGGCGTTCCGGTCATAAACAAGCCGCGCGAGAACTGATTGACGCTCGCGAGTAGGATATTACGCGTCTATGTTCGCGAGCTATTTACGCAAAGCGCGAGTGATGTACGCGATGTTCGCGCGCGTCCAAGCACGATGGACTGAGCAAGAAAACGTTTTCTTACAATTAGCGATGGAGAAACTGTTAAAAAATGATAAGGAACTGGTAGTTTTTAGTTTAAAATGATGGTATTTTTAGTTTTGGAGGGAAATAACAGCAAGCAGAATGTTGCGTATGTATGAACGGGGTTCATTCATATATTTTCATGACTAAACGTTGTTTATGCCCTCGGGCCCTCGGGCATAAACAATCGTTTAGTCATGAAAATATATGAATGAACCCCTAATTTAGTCATGAAAATATATGAATGAACCCCGTTCATACATACCAGAACATTTTGTGATTCTTATTTCATCAAAATAATAACAAAAAATTAAAAGTAACATTATTAAAAACAATGATTTTCCTTCATTTTCCCTACCAGACGATCTCACATCCGGGACACCGGGCATAAACGCTGTTTATGCCCGGCTCTCGACCAATCACGCGCGCTGTTATATAGCGTGTATGTATGAACGTGTGTTAAACATTTGGCAAACGTTTGTCGAAATCGGCTATGTAGGCCTAGGCAGAAAAAATGCAAAAGTGTCAAATTCAAGAACTTTTACATGTTTAAGTGTTCTTTTCCTCTGACAATGTCTACACAGATTCAATGTCTTCAAAGATTCAATGTCCCTACCTGAGATCGCTGATGGTTTCGATTCCAGCCCGCGTGATTATTTTTTCGTCCGCCTTTGTCCCGGGCTTTTGTATTCTGAATGAAATTTAAGACGAAATTCTGGTTAAAATACTATTTAGTTAGCGCTAGAATGTTAAGCGCAAATGGCTGGTGAAATGCGTATACGTGCGTTCAAGAAAACGCACACGCCAAGCTGCGTGACGCGTTTCTCTCGATTGCTCGCGGCGCGGTAGTTCACGCGTAAAAGTTGTATTTAATTTCCTTTGCACCATTTTTACCTTTCCGGTCACCATTTTCACGTTTTAGTTCCATTGACATTAAAACACTGTTGCTTAAAATGAATAAGCCTTAGACAATGTTTGCATTCGGCTAATAAAAGTCGATGTTTTCGGCAACGTCGAGGCAACCTTTTCATTATTATTATTTTTTATAATTTGAAGTTTTCATATACAAAACCAAAATTTTTTGACACTGACCTGACAGTTTCGTATGTCTTGGACGACATACTTCTTCAGAGTGATTGGTATCCCATCATCCTCTGTGCTGGTGGTAACACAGCTCCATCCCGTGGGGCGTGGTCTTGAGGAGAGGGTCATACAGTTTCAGTTATATTTCATTATTTTAAATTAAATAAAAATTCCTTTAAAAAATGAATGGGGCGCCCAAATGCGGGCTTTGATGTGATGTACTGAAATCCACGAGGGGGGGGGGCACTCCCATTTTGGAGGTGACGCGTATGTAGGGCTGTTAAGACCCCTTCTTCACTATCGCTGTCACCCAAATACCCCATTACCAGCACATGTTGTGTCACCCAAAGACCCCATATTTTTCTTTTATAGATCTGTCACCAAAGACCTAGACCTTTAAAACATTAATGTAAAATTAGCATAGTCATTAGGAAATGAATTTGGAGAAAACCTTCTGTTAATAAAATACTATGCTGAGCCACCAGCCTGGGTGACTCACGCTCCAGTAATTTCAGATGATTGAGCTCAGTAATACATCAAAGAATGTCTTCCAATTCATGAAAACAAATATATAGATAATCAGCTTATCGGATTAAAAGCTTAGAGGGAAGGTCTTGCTGCTCAGCGAGTGTTTGTAATTATCAGGTTTTCTACAAATTCATTCTCTAATGAGCAAATAAAGATTAGGAATTGTAAAGCATAATGCAGTGAGAGAGTTGTAAAATCGTACTGCATTGGGATGAAAGCGGTTGGTTTAAAAAAAAAAGAAATAAAGATCAGGTTACCATTTCGTTAGGAAATCATATTGTGGGGGGTTGTTGGAGCAGAATTATTTTATTTAGAATATAAACTCCTCAACAAAAGTTTGGAAAGTTTTTTCAAGCATCTGTATCTTCAGTTATTTGTGACATATTCATATCGTGTTGCATGTCACTGGATAACTATACTCCCCTTTACAATGACACCCCATTTGAAACAATAAAATTGTTCATGGCTGAGTACGGGCCTTGTGTATGTAGTGGGGTCTCAAACAGAATTTGCCAAATTGACCATTATTCTGTGCTCAAACAACACTAGTCATTAACCTCAATAGCGGGTGGAAAAACCACAGGCAGCCACAATCAAAGAGCTTTTAAATAGAAATAGAGTCGCAATAGATTATATAATCTTTTGTTCGTTTGATGCCGATTAGAAGTTGCGACAGGCTATATTCATAAAAGCGGTACCATTGTTTCGAATAAAGGGGTACCGCCATCAAATTGGTCACTGATCCGGCATCATATTAACGCTCTACACAACAGGCGAGTATCAATAAGTGACCACACTACAGTCACGTGTAAGGGCAGTCATGTGTAAAGTGGTACCATTGTAGCCCTACGTATCCCAAATGTGTGCTTGTGTGGGTCTGAAGTAAGGAGGCTTTAGCTGTCGATGCAATCATCTTTACCACCCACCTGACGTTAGGCGTTTCATTTAAATAAATTGAATGCTCTTGTTGATCAATTACACATTAGAATGTATGAAGGCTGCCATGTCCAGTCCATATATCTATATCAGTTCGGGGGCACTGCTAATTCAAAGACGTCTCTGATATCAAAGACTCTTCAGTGCCGAGTCACCTGACAGTATCATAATTCAAGGGTGCATGCCACTAAATCCGCGTGTGAAGCGGTTTCCGGTAAAAGTTTATCACGACTATAGTCCCAACTTTGCATAAAAAATGTGCAAAATCGGTACAATATTAACAATTTTAGTGTTGCAAATCGTGTTTTGCTAGAACTTGTGAATGTGATCTCTACTAATTTGAACAGAAAACGCGAAAATTTGAGTGATGTTTACGATGATGAGCGCATGAACACACGAGGTCAAAACGCGGTTAGCAGTCGGACGTAAACACGGGAAAATCGGGTCTTTTTATATAGCGCTATTTTTCTCAAAAAGTAGACCTAAAATATGGTGTCATTTTCAGATATGTTATGCAGAATTTTGTTCTGATTAAGATGATATCAAATATATATTTCAAAGTAAGACGTAACTCGACTTATAGCCTAAAACGTGACCCCTATTTTGCACGTAAAGTCTATGGAAAGCTATTTTGTGGCATGTACCCTCAAAGACGTCTCATAAATCACATACTCCCTAGTCTCAAAACCCAGCCGCAAACGATATTGTGAACGTGAACTGGCGCAACGGGAATCATTTTGCGAGTAGGCCTAATCAGCATGATCAGGGTTGTAGCTAGCCCAAGTGCCTGCTAGCTCCTGCTAATTTTACTATCCAATTTATGAATTAAATCGCGGGCTCGGGATACACTCTTTCTGGTGAACGTGAGAAATCGGAGAATGCAAAAAAAATTGTTGCTCTTTTTCATAACTTTGAGCTTAAATGCTGCAGAATAACGTTGCTCCCTCGACGACATTTTGCAGGCTTTCAATTCTCCGGACACATCAAAACTGTTTATTGGTTATTTTCGGAGCATTTGGTGTAAAAGTTTACACTTATTATTCGTATTAACGTTGATAGATAATGATGATAGCTTCAAGATGAGAGACCATTATTCGGCATAACAGACTTCAACGGACCCGACTTGTGAGGGGGATGTTATCCTCAAACTAAAAGCCAATTGGTGCATCATTTTGCATTAGGCCCCTATTAATATTAACTTATTTTTCCGACCATCATGATTAAGCATAGCCTATAGGCCATATAACCATGTCATGATAATGCATAATATGTTATTTTAGAATGGATTTCCAGTGGATGCGACTTCCGTGTCACAAATTTCAAGCATGAACATAATTATGATGCGCAATGACTCAAAACGTACTCTTCCTTGTTTCTTCTTGTTTTCTTCCTTGTTTTCTTTCCACTTTTCCCCCTTTCGTTTGCCTAAAAATCCCTGGATATTGAAATGAGCCTGGGTGGCTGTGGCAAAACAAATTTTATATATGTTTTCAGTTGTCGGGATATTTCTTTCAATTTTTGGGAAATCAGACCGAAAAAGTAGACCTTTTCCTTTTCCCTCCCTTTTTCGCCCTTCAATTTTTAGGGGGCACTATACTGCCCCACTGGCTATGCCCAGGCCCGTACGCAGAGTGGGGCCGTGCGGTGGGGCAAAAGTCCTCAAAAAAATCCTAATTTGCGACCGTAGCGAGCAAAAAATATGTTTTTATGCTTTTTAGTCAAAAAATGGTCCAAAGTTTGTGAAGAAGGTCCACTTTTTACAAAATCGCCCCCTGGAAAAAAAAAAGAACCACTTTTTCAAAATCAGCACCCCCCCCAAAAAAAACGGGCATGGCTATGCCACTGCTCTGTCACTCCCCTTCCTCTCTTTCTCTCTGTCTCCCTCATTTTTTTTAAAGACCCGGGGCTGCAGGCCCCAAAGCCCCACTCCCTGGGCAGTGGACACGCGCCTGGTTTACCGTAATTTGTTGATCTATTTTGAGCCACATAATCATAACATAACCCTACCCCTATCAATAAAATACAAGTGTCCATATTTCTCCGAATTCGTCCCATGCACGTGTGGAAGAGTCAGGCCACGAGGTTAGGCCTGAACGTTTCCGTAGGGGCCTACCATTTTCAAGTCATTTTGAATATATTTTTGAAAAGTTGCCGCCACAATGCGTGCCAAAATCGCTCCCTCCCCCTCGTTGACTGGCCAAAAATTCATTGTTCCCTCCTTTTTTTTGCCTTGCCAAAATATTCACTCCCCCCATGACTTGGGATTTTTGTTACTTCAAAACGTTGGATTTGGGCCATAAATGGCTCGATTTTGCCAATCTAAATGTTTTCTGGGACCATTTGTCAGAATTTGCACAGATAGATATGATGTTTGCACAGGCAGATAATTGCTAAACATAGGAAAGCATATTCCGATACAGTCACCTTCGTTCCGATGTGCTGCATCTAGTGCCGAGCTGTAAAAAAAGCACGACTTATGTGATATCACAGACCCCCGTTTATGAAATCACTGACCCGTCTTTGATATCAGAGACGTCTTTGAATTAGCAGTGCCCCCGAACTGATATTACACTATAATGGTAACCGCTATGCGTATACAGGTAAGTATAAGTATAGGCCTATAAAGGTAAAATACCATTTAATTTTATTTTAAGGAGATTGGTATAGAAATAGTGGCGTACCCAAAGAGGGGAGGGGTTGGGGAGGGCAGATTCACCTCTGTGAGAAATCTTGGGAGGGAGGAGGGGAGGAAGAGGGGGGAGGGATATGGAGAATGAGAGAGGGCTGGAGGAAGGGAGAAATAAAAAGATATAATAAAGACAAGTAGATAAATAGAAATATAAGGAAAATGATGGGAATGAGAGAGGGAGGGTGAGAGGGGACAATGAGAGCGAAGGAGTGATAAAGTGTAGGCCTAGGAAAGAATAAGTACAGAGAAGGGAAAAGAAAGGAATGATGAATACATTTAATAATAATTATTAGGCCTATATAATAACTAAACACATAACAGCACTGGGCAGCCATTCGATGATGTCAATGCCTTTATTCGTTACGTAATTAAAACCAAACACAACTCACCCAATTTCGCAAACTGGACGTTGAATGTACACTCTCATGAATATTGATTGGCAACATTTTCCAATATGTCAGCGCTCTAATCGGAAACAATAGAACAATAGACCCTGCAGAGCGTTGGCCACAATAGTCAGGCACCTTCTCCTCATGCTGCTCACCGACCTGGTTACACGTTACCATAGATGAACTCCTGGATGGGGCAGCTTTAATTAGCATGAGGCCGCATTGATATGTAAATAGCGTATTGTTATTTAAATTTGTGCCCAGACGTATTGAGGGCGACAGTCATGTAATCCAGACGGAGAATGGCTGCATATGCCGGGCATGTCAATTTGCTGAGTGACGGCTGATAATCACCTTTCTATATAGGTAATAAGCTAGTATATTTAGTGTAGGGCCTACCAGTTGGTTATAACAAAAAATTAGTATCATATTAAATATATTAAATGTATAAACTTTGAAAGTTACATGAATTTGAAGAGCAGAGCTTCGAAATCTAGCCAAGTCAGGTGATGTGAAATTCTGCTGCGTGACCCCTCTGCGTGGTAGAATTATATTCATAAAACATTGAATTTAACAGATATCATGGGCAGCCAACCACGATTTATCAGCATTTAAAATATATGTTAATTAACAAAGATAAATAATAAAGAGTACAAATGGCAATTAACTAGTAAACAAGCCTGAAATCTTAAAATGTTGCCACGTGATTTCCCGAACACATGATATCAACATGTGACCACTATTCAGATTTACCGTAAATATTTGGAGTATGCTTGCACATCATGCACATACACTGTGCATTTCTTTACCTCCGTATAAAATCAATAATTCATGCTGGGAGCCAAGTAACATTGTCTGCTCAGTGCAGATTGGTATTTTATTTTACTTGAGAGCATAATAGAAATACATAAGACGAATCATGGCGCCATGATGGAAGGTCAGGTCGGGTATCAAAGGTTATTATAACTTAAATAGGCCTACTACTTGTATTTCCCACCTTGCCTCTGTCACATATTTCCTTCATATTATTGACAGCAAGTCCTAATTTTGACTTTGCTATAGCAAAATGTCATTTCATATCAAATTAGTAGACTTTCTTTGAAAAACATATCACTGGTGCCTGATGGGAATACCCGTCCGCCATTTCATTAAACTGGATCGTTTTCGCCTGGTTTGTGCCCAGATGTATTGGGGGCGCGCTATACTCTCATTGAACAGGCAAAGTTCGCAAAACTAACAACGTTGTTATGTGCCAAACTCAATTAACATGATCCAAGGGGTCGAACATGAATTATTCATAACGAGCTATAACGGATCGATAACTGGCCTCACTTTCTAGCTAGTAAACCAGCTGAATTTTTCATAGATTTTGCGTTGCTAATAGAACAACCGTGAATTTAGTGTCACCCGCTTGACGTTACTGTGTGATGGAATTCCATTTTCAACAAGGATTCGTCGCAGGTGATTCAATGTGGTTGCATATGGGCTTCTCTGGCACGCACAACACGATCAAGCTGGTCCCACAAGTGTTCAATCGGGTTGAGGTCTGGCCCCCGGGTCTGGCCTGATGGCAGGCCATTTTGACTCTACTCCCATATTCTGTAGGTAGGCCTAGTCATTGACTACCGTGGCTATGAGGATTGCATTAGGTCCCAGATTGTGAAGTTATGGGATTGCAGCTTGCTGCACAGAATAATGATCAATTTGGCAAATTCTTTTTGACTCCCTCACTTCATTTACAAGGCGTGTATTCTACTCAGCCTTGAAAAATGCTGTTGTTTCAAATGGGGTGTCATTATAAAGGGGAGTAGGCCTATATGATCCATTGATATGCAACATGATATGAATATGTCACAAATAATTTGAGATACAGATGCTTGAAAAAACTTTCCAAACTTTTGTTGAGGAGTTTAGGTGACAACTCGCGTTGTTCTCCCTCACACCCCTTACATTACGTAAACATCGGGTATATCCACAGCCCCTTGAAAAGTTTGACCGAAATACATTCATAACTGATATTCAAATCGGACGAAATAACTTGACAAAAAAAAACCGTCACCACATTTATCAACTAAAACGGAGCTATTCAACAAAGATTTTCTTTCCTTTTAAATTGTGAACACGATTGTATTATTAATAAAAAACATTACAAAGTGCATACATAGGCCTATCAAAAAAAGCTCAATTCCTCGAAAGAACTCCCCTTTCGACCAGGCAAAAACGGCTTGCCCTCCCCCCTTTCTGGCTCAAATGGGTTATAATTGGGTTTTGGTGAAAACGTTTTAATAACATAAAAATGGTGGGTTATAAAGGGCATGAAATTATTTTTGATAGGGCCTAATTATTTTTAAAGGCATTGACATATTTTTCCCTTCATGTGTAAAACATTTTTGTTTGCTGGATTCCTCGCCCAAACAAAAACAAAAATTCCTTTAAAAAGGAATATGGCGAGCAAATGAGGAACTGCCAGGACAAAGGTGTAGTTATGATATTGATATAAATACAGTGTTACTTTGATTTTGTCATCATTAGGAGGTGAGTGAAATTTTAATTTTAATAATTGAACTACGAAGGTTGGTGTTGGAAGTCTTGATCGTGAAGTTTATCCGATTTATTTGTGGTATTATTAATGACAAGCATAAGAGCGTCAATCCCGGAGATTTGGGATGGGGAGGGCACATCAAATGTCCCCCTCCTCCACGTTTCGGCAAATACTTCCCTGGTCTAAGTAGGCTTACTGTAAAAATACAGGCAATATTCGGTATTAAACCTTGATTTTTTGGCTAAAATAGTATGAAAATTTAAAAAAATTTACGCTCCGCGCGAACTTCATCCTCACACTAGAAATAATGAACTGGAAACTGCTTCAATTGGGCCTTATATTGAATATTGTACACAATAATAGTGTAAGGAAGGAAGGTTTTATTTCAAACTCTAATGGTGACCCGCAGGTCAAATTGCTAGAATTGTACCGTATTAAACACACCTAAACAGACACAATGCAATTTGCAGGCAGCAGCTTAATCAGCGCCAATATTGCAACATTGACACAAACAACTATATACAAACATCCAATCCAACCCAACCCCATGCCCCAGTAGGCAATGAGGATAAAGTGCCTTGCCCAAGGACACAACACGTTGGCACGAGCGGGGCTCGAACTCACAACCTACGGATTATGAGTCGGGCGCCTTATCCACTCGGCCACACATGCTCCCACTAAAAAGTGTACATCAAATGCTTTCATTTGGCGCTCATTTTGTAAAATTTTCTAACGACTGAGGCACCTCAGACACCCCCTGCAAATAATAATTTCTTTTCCCCACTAGCAACTTTCGATGAACAGTGATAAATCAATTATTAACACTAACATTTCAAGTCAAAGCCGCCGCCGGATTCTTTGCACCAATGCATATGGAAAGACCCTGATATTTACTTTTCATCCATTTCACCATAATCGCATGATCAACATTATCAATCATTATAACAAAAAAATTATGTCCGTAATCTAGCTTACGAATTGCAGCAAGCAGGCAAATAATGTGGGAGTAAATGTGGACGACAAACTGGCAACTGGTACTGTGCAAATATTATAGCTGCTTCTATCAATTCACCTTTTCGGTAAATCCCATAACCCTTTGCGAGTACACCTGAGAACTCGTCATTTGACGTCACGCCGACTTGTAATGCGCAGTAACGATGTTCGATAAACGATGTGCGCATCGGCGCGACGCAGTATGACGAGTTCTCAGGTGTACTCGCAAAGGGTTATGGGATTTACCGAAAAGGTGAATTATAATTTCGTTTAATTAATGATCAAATGTGATTACACTAGAGGTCATAAAAATGTCAAAAGTGAAACTAAAACAGGGGCGGAAGCGGGTACGCTTCTCGCCCAAAACCCCAATGATGCCTAAACTTCATTTTCACTCTAGGGTGTATGGGAGGGGTTAGAGGAGAGAATCGACCGGGGCGGGGCTTGGTAGTCCTATATCGCACAGGAAATTGCACATTTATAGTAACTTGTGTTTTAATTGCACAACTTTTATCATTATAAATTATACCGTCTGGTACTATATATATGCAGTCGTCAAAAACCTGGGACAGGTTCACTGATCATGGACGCAAACATGGGCTAGCTAGGGGTTGTGGCGCCCACGGCTAATGATACATCGCGACTTTGAAACTTGTGGATACTTCTAGATTTGATTACCATTAGTAGTACAGGGCGCTATGTGGTGATATTTGAGTTTAGATTTTATATTTAGAGTCTATAGGCTGCATTCTTGCCTTATGTCACAAATTTACTATTTCGTGTAGGGCCTACTCCGTCTTCTGTATGTTTCAATAAAGTCGTTTCAATGTAATCATACATTATTCGAACATTGTCATTCTTTCCACGTGCTCCCAATACTTATATCACATTGGTAATACCCTACATCATCGACAGTTTCCTTTGGTACGTCCATTTCCTTTTTAAAGGAATTTTTATTTCTTGCTACATTAGTGGAACCAATCATTTTTGGCACATACCTCAAATGATAAAACTAGAATTGGTTCCATTTTTTTCTATGCCCGCTATGCTTCCCACACGGGGTCGGAGGTCATAAATGGGGACCAAAATGTAAAATTGCGCTAGGGTTCTTAGTTCAAATGTCAAATATCTCATGTATGGAGGCCAAATTTTCAAAATGCACTGATTCAATCGCGTCTTGTCTCAAATTACTCCTCTTGACAAACGAAATAGGAAAATAATTTATTTGAGAAATGTATAACCTTGGAATCAGATGAAATCATAGGTCAAAGGTTTTATGCATTTGTTCATATTTCTATTTGACTTTGGCTGCATGACAATACAACCTGCAATAAAATTGTGAATTAAGAATAAGTTTGAGTTTTCTTTTGTTAAGGGGAGTAATTTGACACCAATTTGGATGAAATCGGACCATTTTTTAATTTTGACCTTTGTGTATGAAAGTTTGACATTTGACCTTATAAATCCTGAACTAAGCACTGTAGAAAAATATGACAATTGACTTTTTTATTCCCTGTGATAAGTGGAACAATGAGACACATTATAACATGATCAGACTATTTTTAAGTTTTGGCCCCACTGTGACCTTCGACCCTTGTGGGAACATAGGGGCATAGATAAAAATGGAACCAATCAAAATTTTCAATTTCAAAAAGCATTGGTTGGTTCCACTAATATAGCAAAAGAAAACGCCAAACCCATGATAACACCCTGTACTATAGGCTATGAAAAAAAACCTACAGGCGAACGGACCTTTTCAAGTAGGGTCAGTCGGTTGGTCTTTTTTCCCCTTTTTTTGCAAAATGACACCAAAAATTAACAAAATCTAATATTTGGCAATTTGGGGAAATACAAAAAAATTGTCAGCATTTATTTGCACAGGAAAAATTTGTTTCCCAAATTTTCGGAAATCTGGGTCAGTTCGGCCCGTAGAAGAGGGTTTTCTTTTTTTTTTTGTCGCCTTATCTTCCTTGATCTACAGTAGAATTAATCAGGGAGCATAACTAACTTTCTCAGTCAGTGAGAAAAATAGACTTTGACTTACCCCTACCCCCACACCCTACTCCACCCATCCCTACTACCCACCCCTACTCTGTATCCTCACCCTACACCAATCCTAACCTCACCTCACCCATAATCTAACCCTACAACACCCCTCCAACCCTACACTCACCCCTACCACCCATTGGGGCAATTAAGGGACAAGAACTCGCATTTCATATCTCTTCACCAAAGGTAACAGTAAAATTGTTTAATTGCTTGATGGCAATGGCTTCATTGCTTCTTTTTGTTTCTTCCTTTTTCCTTCTTTACTGTAAGTAATGCCAGCATGCTTTTTGAGGGCCTTCTTGGTTGAGACTGTTTATACTTGATATATTAAAGCCATATTATAACATTTCTGTAAAAATAGATTAGTATTTATTTTCCATAAAATGTTAGATTTTACTGTCAGATATGTCCCCTTTTAATTTTGAGCCGAACAAGTGAGGTAAAGCATAGAAAATTGGAATTTACTACTAGCGCCAATGCATGTTACTCTAGCGGTTGTATAATACGGTACGACCCTTTGATGGGTGTGCAAGTGTGTCCCGCACGCCATGTACGTACTGTGTCATGTGTTGTGAATATCGCATACGTGTTCGACTAATATTTCCATCGTAATAATAAAAGGACGGTTCCTGCATTTTATTCAAAATCTCCGATTTTGACAAAACTACAGCACCTAAAGTCTTGATTTTTGCAGAGTATCTTTGTTTACTAAAGTACATTACAATGTGTAAAAACCAGAATTTAAAATATTTTGAGGGCCCCATTCTCCTTAGCAAATGTTATATGGCTTTAACCTTTCAATACCCTTGCCATATTGTACCTTACCCCACCCATAACATCATACCCTACCCCAGCATGCCCAGCCACTCAGCCAGTACCATACAACACCCTACCCCTACCTCAAACCCTCTCTAACTCAACCTGTAATCCATAATCTCACCCATACCCCTAACTTCAGCCCTTCCCCAACCCTATCACATGTACCTCACCCTATCCCTCCCTTACCTACTCACCTTCTCCTAGTCCCACCACACGCTACCCTTACGTTACAATGCCCCACTGCACCTGTAATCTAACCCAATCCCGCCCTCTCCCACCCTCCACTCACCGACGTTTCATCTCTATGGTGTCTATGGGAGAGCAACCATCCAAAAGTCGCAGGAACCAATATCGAAAAGTCACCCAATTTTTTTCTTAACCATTGGCTACTACTGGACAGGATATGGTCGCAGGGGAAATATTCAAAAGTAGCCCTGTGCTACGAAATCGCAGGTTTGTCAAACCTGTTTTGAACCAGGTCATAATGCAACCTGATGCAAAGTTGTTACTGCACTTGGTGGCTCACTATAGCCAAAATGATTAATTCTCATGAGAGCCAACTTGGTACGCAGAGTTATTTGCGCCGAGCGTATTACGCAAATACCGGGCGCTTACTCAAAGCGCAAACTCAGCTTCTGAGAATTGACCAATCACACGGTTGTTGCTAGGCAAGGTCAAGGTTCGGTCATGCATGTCGCGCGATTGTGTTATTCTATGAAAAGTACGCTGAGGCAGAAGGTACATCCTCTCATGATCGAGAATTTGTTGTTTTGACTATAGCAAGCATTAGCTGGTAATGAACAACAGTACAATTGTTTTGCATCTGCCCAAAATGGTTTTCTTGAAAAGCACCTGAGGCACTTAAAGCCATATTATAACATTTCTGTAAAAATAGATTAGTATTTATTTTCCATAAAATGTTAGCTTTTACTGTCAGATATGTCCCTTTTAATTTTGAGCCGAACAAGTGAGGTAAAGCATAGAAAATTGGAATTTACTACAGCGCCCATGCATGTTACTCCCGCGGTTGTAATACGGTGCGATCCTCGGGGTGTGTGTGTGTGTGTGTATCACGCCGTGTACGTACTGTGCATACGCGTTCGACTAATAATTCCATCGTAATAATAATAAAACGCCGTTCCATCGCTTTATTCAAAATTTTGATTTTGTCAAAACTACAGCACCTAAAGTCTTGATTTTTGCAGAGTATCTTTATTGACTAAAGTACATTACAATCCTGTAAAAACCAGAATTTAAAAATTTTTTGAGGGCGTTCTCTTCAGCAAATGTTATAATATGGCTTTAATGGAATATGAATATGACCTCCTTTAATTAGCCTCTCCAGTACTGATCTCCAAGGGGGCCCAGAGTCATGAAATTGAACTCCCCTAAATGAGCTAATTCACTTCTTGTTCACAATGGACTATTCCATTTAAAATCCATACTCCCCTGGGGAAGATTTGGGAAATATCTTCCACAGGGGAGTATGAATTTCAAATGGAATGAGCCCGTCCAGGCAGCTCCATTTCATTTTTTATACACCCTCTGAGAAAGATTCAACCTGAATCTTCAAGAGGGAGGGTGAGTTTCAAATGGAGCAGCCTTAAGTGTCCCCTGTGAAAGATACTTCCTAAATCTTCCACAGGGGGCGTGTGGATTTTAAATGGAATAGCCCAATGCATCCACACCATAATCAAAATTAATGACACATTCAAAGATTCATTGTGTTTTAACAATAGTCAATTACTGGTAATTGATTTTATAGATGTTTAAGGATTGACCAAGCATCAATGGTCAATCGAAAGATCAAATTAATTTGGTTCTCTACTGCCTTTGTTCATAATGCATACACCTCAATATGTGATGCTGAATGAATAACTTAAAGCCATATTAGAACATTTGCTGAAGAGGATGCCCTCAATATTTTTCAAAATTCTGGGTTTTTTTTACATGATTGTTATGTACTTCAGTAATCTAATATACCCTGCAAAAAGTCAAGACTTTATGTGCTGTAGTTTTGTTAAAATTCAAGATTTTGAATAAACTACAGGAACCGTTGTTTTATTTATTTTACGATGAAAATATTAGTCGAACGCGTACACGATGTACATAACACAGTATGTACATGGCGTGCAGGCAGTCGTGACACATCCCGACACGACCCGCGTTCAAATGAGTGGCTTTGTATTGCCTTGTCTGTTTGGGCCCAAATTAAAAGAGGACATACCAAACATTTTATACCAAAAAAATACAATTCTATTTCTTATAGTAGGGATAACCATCAAAATTTCATGTTGACCATATTGCTACAAAAGATTGTTTTCTGAGTAGAACTAATCAACAGAAGTATTTTGGTGGTTAAATGGTCAAAATCGGTCAAAAACTTTTTCGAATTATGAATTATCAAAGTTTCCCATTCTGACCGGTCATTGGAACGAAATAAAATGACAAGGTCCAAAAATAGCAGTTGGGAGCAAAATTGGCATAAGCATATATTTACCTTGATATATTTCTTTATTTTAACATATTTGCAAACATGAAACAAGCATATTGTGAAAGTATCAAAGGGGTTTCTTATGAAATGGCACTTAACTAGTCACTGGCATAACTTATTTTTTCAAACCAAGGCATTGAAATCATGCATTTAGAGGACATTTGCCAAAAATCATCCAAGATAGCCGATATGGCACAAAATCAAAATTGCACTATTAGTAGGTGAACTTTTTTTTCACAACCAAGAATTTCAATGTTATTGGGTTTAATATGACCAATTAGTAGGTGTATGTAAACAAAATCTTAAGTTTTGAAGGTCATTGACTCATTCACAACAATAGAGATTATCCTCATCATGCTCATGTGTATTCCTGTAGTATTCCTCATTCAAACCAAAGTAGCACTCAATATATTATGAGTATCTTTGTTCAAACCAATTCAATGCTTGACCTCGGAGTTACCTGCATGACTATCGCGGGCTATTTTGAAACAGTTATGGTTGCACATTCAGGTACTTCTTTTGAAAGTCCTAAACAAGGTATAGCCAGCAGCAAGTTGTAGATATTATAGGCCTAAATATAAGAAAACGTTTAGGGTTAAGATCAGGTGAACAATACATCGAATGAGCACGAAACTTCACATTTATGTTCAGAAAGGTGTCTTCTTAACATGATTTGAAAGGAATATAAAAATTCCAAAGGGAAGCTGGTGATTTAATTTGTAACTCGAGATCTACTTGTTCAATTTTTTAACCTTTTTACAGAGGGTATGATAGAGGTATTACTGGCAACTCTGCCAAATTACAGCTCAGTAGGCCACGTTTTTCACCTGATCTTACTGATTTGAATATTTTGTGCCATTCTTGAGCAGTGCTAAACTCAGCCACTGGCAATTAAGCGCACTGTGGCGATGGACCAATTTTGACTCGCACTTACAGAAAAACAAAATAAGTTATGTTGCTGTAATTTGCAAGATAGTTACAAAATATAATTGGCAGTAACTTCCCCAAATTTTACAGAAAAATATTGAAAAATAAAAGAATGAGATCAATTTAGAAATGTATGTGCAAGCAGTGCACATTTGAGCTCCCTGCATGTCTATGGGAGTGTTCTAATCAAGTTGATGGTTCATTGGTCATCCCTACTTATAGAAATGTTATAATATGGCTTTCTAATCTGTATCTAGCGGCTGTATTAACAGCCCTCGTTGCATTCACTAATGTCAACAAATGCTGCCGTTGGCTCTATCTCTCCAACAACCATTCACCATGGGTACATCTTATAGAACTCTATTCACAAGCCACAACACCTGGGTAACTGGAAAAGATATTAACCTATCACATTTTAACATCTTCACAGTCTTAACTCCAAAGCTGTTTTTACTGCAGTCTTAGTGTCTGCTGAGATCTGTTTTGTGCCAGGAGCTGTGTCTTCCTCGTTTGGGTTCTGTCATCCATCTTGGTAGTCATCTTCATCACCAATATACATTATACCAGGTAATCAATTCATGTGATATCTCTGGTATAATGGACGACCCGTTTGGTTCTCTTCAATCATCTTCATCACTGCTCCATGTATCTGCTGTTGCTGTGATATTTTGACCATAGAATTTCTTTGTCTGTTGAGGCAAAAAGCAAATAGAGGCAAAAAGCAAATAGAGACAAATTATATATATATTTGTACATTATATACCATACACATGGGTTTTGGAGAACTCTTTTGATGTTCATTGATGTATGTAAAGCACGACCTTCAACACAAAAAATTAGGAAGATTATTCAGCACAACAAATGGTTAGTTCACAGACCATGGAAATTGGTTATTTGCATAAATACAATATTGGTAGTAGAGTGAAATTCATATACATATTACATATATGAATTTTAATATCACATTTTACTAATATGTAATAAAGAACCGGCCTGATTTTATCAATGTGTGTAAAAACCATTTAATTTGTAATACTTGATTCATATTTTTTTTCTGATAAAAACAACAGTATAAGTTCTGTGCACTGACAGTGTTGTTAGTCCATTCTCTCAATGCTGGCCATATTCATATCATGACATCACAGTAGTTTCTAGGTCAAATCTATCTAGTTGGAAAGAACTCACCGTTTACAGTTGGTTTTTGTGAAATATCAATCTTAAACGACTTATTTTCTCAATAAAGGAGTCATTTTCATTGTCCTTATAATATTAGCTTGCCGACGATATGATGTTGTCCGAGCAATATATATGCCCTTTGATGCTTGTGTGACAAATTGGTTGATGAAGAGGATGAACAAAGGGACATAGGGTGTAAACAGGGGAGGGGGGAGCTGAGGGGAATGATAGCATTCAATCAAATGCACTTTTGCTCTCCGCATACGCACCTTCTTTTGTCTCTTTTCTTCTTCATCCTCCTCTATGATTCTCATCTGCTCAGGCTCCCATATAAGAATATTACTATCATTACCTCCACTGTACAGTTCCTGTAGGAAAATACAATGTCAAAATGAGTGAGGATGAGCATGCATTGCAAGGTGAAAGGCCCTGCAAAAGCACCCAGTGGGACGGGGTACTAAGTACAAATGACCATAATGGGGATGTCAGGCCTGCAAACACAAATTCATTTTCTGCCATTTGGTATATCAATAATGTACCCCGAATTTTGGTATAGGGAGTAATATTTTCAAAATGTTTCCAAATGTAGCCAACATTTTCAACAATTTGGGCAATTTACATTATATTTTGCTGACAATTTGGATAGTGATGGGTCCAAATTTCTTGTAAAATTGGTATATGGATGGGTTAACTTTCTCACTGGCACATCCCTACCCATTCCCAAACCTAACTTTTCTTTTCCTTTGCTGTCTAGATTTTCTCTTTCATTTTTTTGTCAGAGGGGCACTTTTTTCTTTCATTTTTTGTCAGGGGGGCACTCTGTCCCCCCTGCCCCCTACCCATTCCCAAACCAAACTTGAGTACTCCCCATCCCACACAGGGGTACCTTCTGCCTCTCCACTAAATCAAGTCTATTATGACACTTTTATCTTCAAACATTTTAATTCAGTAGCAGACACAGGGTTGTTGTTTTTATAGGCATACGTCCCCCTGGTTAAAAAAAGCCATACACCCTCTGTGTTCTACTCCCATTTTTTTCACGGGAAAAAGGTAAGAAAACTTGCTCAGGTAGGCCTATACTAGAAAACAGGCAACTCATATCATCTTAATGGCTCCCTCCCCTTCTAGCTCAACTGGAAAGTGGCACTACAGTTCTGTGAAAAGGCCTGCACAAAAAGGACAAATTAATGGTAAACCCTGCACATTTTTGCATGCTGCATGTATGCTCACTTATACAGTTTAAGTCATGGAGCTAGATCACAGGACCCTCAAGCAATTTTGATCCCCTTCATTACAATATTTCCCTGGACTAAGGAAATTCTTAAGGAAATTCTTAAACACTCAAGAAAGTTCCAGCAATCTTATTGGTTGTTTTAGCTCTTGCTACACCATAGAGGGTCCAGTGACCCGAGAAAGTTACTGGTAAATAAATGTCTAGTGGCGTGGTAGGAAGGCCAATGTTAGACCATTCTACAAAAATACTAAAAGCCACCAACAACAGTTCATGTATAGTGCAAGCCTTGAAGTAAGACCACTCCCAAGTATCGCTTGCTGAACAGTAGGACCACTATCAACTTAAGGTGGTATTGGACCCATTATGAAAGTGCTCTAAACATGTTTTAAACATATTAATTGAGTAGAGCAAAGCACACTTATCAATATGCCTTTTGTTTGAAGCAGATCGGACATACAGTTTTCAAAATATATCAATTTATATTTTCTTTATATCTTATTGTTTTTATCAATAATCAATATAGGTAATGAGCTAAAATGACTGGAGAAGCTCATTAACATATAATTTTGCCAATATTTTGCTAAAATCCATGCATAAATGTTCAGGTACTTTTATTTTGCATACTTTTGCCTTGAAACTTGGTCAAAGTGTTCCTAATGTGTTCTAATGTATTTTATAATGAAGCTGCCCCTAATTTGCATATTTGCATAATTAATTAGCATTTATGCAAATTAGCTCATTAATTATGCAAATATGCAAATTAGAGGGCGGCTTCACTATATAATACATTAGAACATATTAGAAACACTTTGACCAAGTTTCAGGACAAAAGTATGCAAAATAAAAGTACCCTGAACATTTATGCATTGATTTTAGCAAAATATTGGCAAAATTACATATTAATGAGCCTTTGCAGTCCTTTTAGTTCATTAACTATATTGATTATTGACAAAAACAATAGGATACAAAGAACATACAAATTGATGTATTATGGAAACCGTATGTCCGATTTGCTCCAAACAAAAGGCATATTGATCAGTGTACTTTATCCTACTCAATTAATCTGTTTAAAACATGCTCAAAGCATTTCCTAATTTCTAGAAAATGCATCCAATACCACCTTAAAGAAAGACTCGCGAGCCCAGCTACAAAAGTGATCACCAACAAGTCACCAACAATCAACCACTAACTGCTTGTACAGACACTGCCTACCCTACCCCACGCGAAAGTACATACATATTAAGTGAATGGTCTTCAGACTAGTGTCAGAGGGGATATGGCATGGTTGTTTCATCTCAGTATTCTTTTCTTTCTTTTTTTTCCCCTCTTTTTCCTTTCTATCGGATGGAAAATTCAAGGTCGGCTTTAAAGCAAAGCTACTGCGTTATATGAGATGATATAACACTGTTCAGTGCGTGCTAGTCAACGCAATATGCGTACGCACTATTTGAACTAATCGGAAGTGCATAGCAACAACAGGACTGATTGATTCTAAGCCATAGTTAATTCTTTGTAAAATGTAGGATTTAATTTGACTAAAATTCTGTATACTAATGATTAACATTTTCATTTGAATCAAACTGTTTTTCAAAGAATTAGAAAAAGGTATTGTTTTAGCCACTGTTATGCATCTATCATCTCATATAACATGTAACACCATTATTTTTTTCACACAAAAGAGTTCTACTTAATAATGGTGTTGACAGTGTATATAATATGAGACGATAGATCGGGGGAGGGGCAAAATAAAATTTTTGGGGCACAGACGTAAAAAAATTGCAGTTGCATCATACATACATCGGTTTTGTTTTTTAGAGAGACTGTACATGTCTTTGAGCTTCAACAAAAGGCCTTACTGGGACAATGGGTGCGTCTAGCGTGCAAAAATTTTTGTATTTTACAATATTTTGGCCCATGATCGGGTTGAATTTTGGTGGAAAAGGGGCTCCTTGCCCCTTTTCTTTTCCTTTGCCCTCTAGATTTTCTCTTTCATTTTTTGTCAGAGGGGCACTTTTTTCTTTCATTTTTTGTCAGGGGGTACTCTGTCCCCCCTGCTGGCTAAGCTACTGCGATAGATGTACGGCAGCAGCTAAAAACAATACCTTTACTCTCTAAACATAAATCAGAAACTATATGGTGTTTTTTGTTAGAATGCAGGGGTGTGAGAGTTCCTCTTTTCAGCTGATTTCCTCGTTTTTTGTTGCCAAAATTTACTCTTTTTCTTTCATTATCAGCCCATATTTGGCATATTTACCCTGATTTTACGCTGTTTTTCAGCGCTTTTAGTAATTTTCCTCGCTTTTTGGTTTGTGGCCTCTCACACCCCTGTAGAATGGCATCTTACCTGATACAGAGGATGATAGATACAGCAGTTAACAGCATTATAATGGCCATTCAAGTCATACACTAGCTCTCCATTCTGTAGATCATACACAGCTATATCGCCTACGCTTGGCACAAATACAGCATCTGGTTGTGAGCCAATGGAAACGGCCAGTTTGAGAGTCTTCCTGCCCTCATTGGTACACTTGCCAAAATTGATCTGTAGATGGAATCAGACAAAATTACACTTTATATCTAAACAAACATTATTAGAATCAACTGCCTGTCAATAAAAGCAGGTCATAAATATAATATAATAAAGATAATAAATATAATTTCTCACAGGTTGCCATCATGTACATGTATCTAGCCAAATATAAAGAAAATAGGCGCTACTTTTGATCATATTTTCACAAATTAATGAGAAATTTTAAAAGTCCGGTGTTACTTTAAAGCCAGCATTATAAGGACACATGTCATGTTGACTTTGATATCTTGGAAGTATTTAAAGCATATGTGTATATTTTTTTGGGGGGCTTGGGGGCTCGAGCCCCGGTAAAAGTAGGGGGCCAAAATGAAGGGGTGGCGGAAGAAGAAGGGGCGGCAAAAAGAATAAGAAAAGAAAAAGGGCGGAAAAAGTTTCGGTCAACCTTTTCGGGCTGTTGAGCGGGGTAGGAGAGGCCATGGTACGCCACTGTAAAGTGGCATAGAAGATATAGATAGAAGGCATATACAGTAAACCAATGAATTAAGGTACCAGTTATGTTAACCCCTGTATATCCTAAATAAAGACAAATATGTCAAAATTAAAACAAGCAGTCAATACCTGTACTCTTCAGCTCTGATTTAAGACTGTATTTGTTTGAGAATTAAAGGGTGAGCTAAAATCTAAAGGAAAAAAAATCAAAAGTTGCACTTTTGTGTTCTGATCAATGAAAGCATGATGCTATAGTTTTAACGTGCTCTAATCAATGGAAGCACAACCAGCCCTCGAATTAAGGATCTGAAGGGACACAGCAACTTTTTTTAGGGCAAGTTGCTAATTGCCTTGGATTTTCACTGAAAAGGCAAGGCAGCACGGCAGTTTGTAATACTAGTATTTCTAGAGGGCATCAAGGCAACTGTTGAAAATTTGAGAAGGGCACCAAGACAATTTCTCAAAAGTGAAGAAAACACACACAAACATAGATAGATGATTTTATAATGAAGGGGCAGGGCTGGGGCACCGACGGCAACTTCATTAGAGGGCACGGCAAGTGGTTGCCGTCGGTAAAGGACATATTTTGAGGGCATTACGGCAGTGGGGATGGGCACCCACAGCATTATGCCGTGGGTTAATTCGAGGGCTGAGCACAACGCTAGTTTGCTTGTTCGAGAACGATTCGTTAACAAATTAATAGGGCATGCACTGCAGCAAACTGCAACTTTTAAATTTGAATATTCCTTGGGTTTTTGAATCGTCGTGTCTTTATTTCTTGAATGATTTCAACAAGGGCTGCTGGTTCCAATTATAACATATCTGTCTTAGTTTAAGATATACAGGGGTGAACATAACTGGTACCTTAATTCTTTGACTTACTGTATTGGGGAGTATAGCTTTCAAAACTATCAACATTAGCCAATTCCATTTTAAAAACACTCCCGCTGTGCAAGACTTTGCTGCGCTGCACACCTAGGTTTCATTATCATTGAAGTATAGGACTTTTTATTTTTTCGGAGAAGAGCAGGTAGAGCAACTACTTGAGCAACTACTCTGAAAATTTTGGAAAATTTGCACGAGTCCATTTTTAAAAAATCACATTTTGTTCCTAAAATGGGGGTTATAGCGCCCTCAACAGGTACTCTCTCCATAGGACTACATGTAAAGACCAGTTATAGACAAATGGCCCTAAAATAAAACGGACTCGTGCGAATTTCCTCAAATTTTGCATATGATGTAGATTTAACATCTGGAATGTAATGCAAGTGATGTCATTGCTGCTCTTCTAAATTCATTTTTAAAATGTCCGCCCCAGACCAAGGTGTGCAGATTTCAAATGGAATAGGCCATTCTATCTGCCCATTCTTACCAAAGTATTTTTTCCAGAAGTGGTCTCCCATAATCTGAGCCTGTCATCTGTACCAAAACTCACAAGATGAAGTCCATCCTCTGTGAAACTCAGCCCATTCACATGGCCATTGTGAGCTGTATGCACTGCCAAGAGAAATGCCAATTTGAACTTGATAAATTGATGAATACACAAGTTGGCTTAATTAATCAGTAATAAGCGATGATGATATTACAAGTTATGCCTTCCATTGTTAACATTGTAAATTACTAGTTTTGCCATTACATTTAAAAACATGTTTCCATGTACTCTTCATATGTCACTAGATCTGATCCAATCAGGCTAAAGTCGGCAATAGGCAAAAAGGAGAAGGAAAAAAACCAATAAAAAACATAAGAAAATGAACACATAAAAGGTTCATAACTTTGCAACCAAGTATTCAAGAGACCTGGGGATTCAACATCAGTAATTGTAGGTACTGAGCAAGTTAGTAGTGGTAGTAACTCAATTTGTGAAATTTTTGACTTTAGCCTGAGCGGATCAGATTGTGTCACACATATAGGCTAATATAAAGAAAGACAGAGATAAAAAGAATTTATCGCGTCTGCCGTCAGCTGTCAATCAAACTTGAGGATGGTTTGTTTACAAGTATCGTGATGATCAATGACTTGCTGAACGCAGCGGTATAACCGGGCGCCTTATTGTTAATTTTGCACCTTCAAACATATAAACCATCTCAAAAGTTAGGTCTTTATACCTACTAAGTAGGAATTTAGAAACTTTCTTTCGCAAAGGCACCATAACAACAATGCCTAGAAAAGTTTTTGCCTTGTAAAAGTACATAATTTTTCACCATTTTCTGCTATTCCTTTTCTCCAATCGGCACCAGATAAATCGGCTTCCTTTTACGCGCTATTAACCTGTGTAAACCAATCAAGGAGCGTAATTGACAGTGACATCAGACGCGATAAATTCTTTTTATCTCTGTCTTTGATTATTACTCAGTACAAATGACCATACGGGGACATGCCGCAAATATGGGTAGCATTTTCAGCCTTCTGGTATATCAATGACCCCTTTTTCAAAGCCTATTTTGGTATATGAATGGGTCCTTTTTCAAAATTTTCTCAATTTTTTCAAAAACAGCCCAATTTTTCCTTAATCTAGCTAAAATTTTCAAAATTTTGTAAAAACTAAGACAAATTTGGTTAAATTCGGCCGAAAATTTTGACTTTTGGTATATCAATGGGTCCAAATTTCTTGAAAAATTGGTATATTTATGGGTCCACTACCAAAACCAAACTTGAGTAACCCCGGCTGTTTACAGAAGCACTAAAGGTGATGTACTATAGTGTCACTGGACAGGAAAAACCTGCTTGTGGGCCTTGAACATGTTTAAAACAAAACTGCCAAGAGGTTACATAGGAGATTTTGCTTTAATCATGTTCAAGGGCCAATGACACATAGGAGGTTTTTCCTGCCCAACGATGTCTATGCAAAATATCTAATTCTCCACCAGGAGAGGCTGTACTTACTGCGTACTGTTGCATCATCATAATTTTCGTGGAACAGCACAATAACACAATCTAAGACTGTAATTAGTCAACTCTCGAAAGATGTGCTTGCTCCGTAAGCGTGTGGTCTTTGCACACTCGATGCAAATATCTGTGCATACCCAAGTTGGCTCTCATGATCAAGAATTATATATTTTGCCTATAGCTCATACCTGCTGCTGATGTGCTCCCTACAGTCTCCCCATTGTGTTGGTCCAGTGTCATAAGACTGCCTTTGGCTTGCCTGATATCCCACAGTAAAACACGGCTGTCACGACTAAATGGCAAACAATAAAATTGTTCAATTTTATTATTCAAGATATATAATATATACACAATGTACATGTACTTCAATACAACAAAAAAGCACACATAAAATACATTTTGTGGACCGTATGACAGTTGAATAGTACTTGTAATAAATATTATAAATGTTAGAGCACAATAAGGCATATAGCAGACTAGTTACTTGTAGATGACGCATCTACGAGGCAAGGGGATTTTCAAGTTAGCTCAATTACCGCACGGGAACAGAGTAGGATGTCACATTTGGATCCCCTGATTGGGCAATAGAAAAATTGGTTGTCCTTGACAAGCTTGGATACTCTCTAATAATAGGAGTGTTTTCATAAAGAAATCTTACCTCCCAATGAGAAATTATTTAATAATGTGCACTATTTGATGACAGTGGTGGTGCTATGGGGGTGGGGCAAGGGTGATTTTTTTCTCCTCCCCCCCCCCTTCTTTTCAGAAAAAAAAACCAAAATTACGTAAATTTCCACTTTTGCCGCCACTGTTCGATGATCACAACAGTTGTTTTGTGATGTTTCACAATAACTTACACCATCAAAGATGCTCGTCTTCCCTGGTAAAACCAATAGTAAGTTACACCTTAACATAAAAATCTCACCTGCCGCTGGCCAATAAGAATTCATCTTTTGTGGACCATTTGACAGACATGACAGCTGCTTTGTGACCCTTTAAGATATGCGTAGATGATCCTGATTTGAGGTCACAGAGTGTGATGTGGTGACTCAGGTCACCAACTGTTAGATGGAGAAAAGACAATAATGAAGTTCAATCAAGGGTGAAAGACAGTGGCAAATTTCTTATAGATTCTATCTATTCCAATAATATTCGACGAGGGTTCGAGCCTTGGGCTTGCCTTAGGTGAAAATTATCTTCCCTCCCAAAAAGTTCCTATATGGTTGGGAATCCTTCAATTAAGTTCAGTTAATTAATTTCAGACTTTAATTGAAGAATTTCTTCTCGCCCCCATACACTGCTTAGCACGTGCAGATATAGGTAGTGTATGTGCTTTGTCCGTGATTTGGAAGTCACGTAAAGCCGTTGGTCCCGTATACAGGAAGAGTCAAACCCAGTGCACGTTAAGTGTCAGAGCTATTCGAAAAGAGAAGGGGGAACATCCCGGTTCTGATATCTGCAATCAATCCTAGGTTTCAGGATCGTGCATAGGTAAAAAAACTGTGCACGTTAAGCCCGTGCGACAATACTCAATTTGAGGTATGCACGTATATAGGAAGAAGAAGAATTTATCTGTATGTATGTCACTATGTGTACCCATCAACAAAACATTTGCAGATTTTGAGTTGTGTGGCATTTCCGATACACAATGTGTCCTACATTTTGCAACAGGTAACATGCATGTTAAAGTTATTTATTTCGGGGTCACTGGCTGCACACCCTTTCAAAGTTAAAGGTCCGTAACCCGATCGACAGCATCATCCCCGATTTTTTTCATTGTTGATGAGGTTTTGGTATCACATAATAGATACTATTTTTCTCATTACTATCCTGAAATTTGACGCTCCAAGTCGATGTATTTCGAGAAATCATGAATCACAGCGGTTTTTACAGGTATACCAGTTTGTAAACAATGGTAAATACTTTGGAATTCTGGGAGGGAATTATGAACGAAATATCAGTCACCGCAAGACGGTGCGCCGTATATAGTTATGAAAACGGCAACGGTAAGCGTGGTGTGCTAAATAGCTCAATTGACTAGCGCGTTTGTTTTTTACCGAGAGGTACCGGTTCAAAACCCGGTCTCGGAAGGGTTTTTTTCTCCATTTTACCCAAACTTTTTTATATTCATTTGAAATGTACATATTGGAAGGGGAAATATATTTTGTTTCCTTTTTTTCTGAAACGGTACGAAAAAAAAACATTTTCCGTTCAATACGGGCCGGGCATTGTACAGCATGTCAGCATTCGTCATTGCCTGCCCAGAATGCAATTCACGTATACCAAGGTATTGGATTGCAAATTTGGCTATTTATTCACATTTACGCTGAAAATGCTCTCGTTTTTTCACAAAGCAGCATAAAGGAGGCGATATTTGATATTATTATGTAATTTTAAAGACAATCCATATCCAAAACCAATAGGGTTACCCCCCTTTAATATATAGATCTCTGTGTGTTGTTGACATTCAGCATTGGATAATTCAGAACAAACTCAGGATGAACCAAGACAAGATAGAGTTTTTCATCACTTCTTCTCTGCATCATCAGAAGAGATTGGAAAACATCAGTCTTCTTCTGGATGGTGTTGAGATATTTCCGTCTATATCTCTTCGGAACCTTGGGGTTGTTTTCGATCATCATATGTGTATGTCTGATCATGTAACTCAATTATGTAAGTATCTATCAACTGGCTGATAAGAAACATCTACAGAATTCGCCCATACATTGATTATGATACTTGCCATAATACTGTTAGAGCTGTTATTATATCATGTCTTGATTATTGTAAGGTGTTACTTAATGGTATATCTAAGAAAGTTCTAAATCGTTTGCAGAAGTTACAAAATAAGTGTGCACGTTTAATATGTCTCAAACCAAAATTTCAGCATGTTACCCCTCTCATGAGCCAACTTCATTGGCTCCCTGTCAGTGAGAGGATTGTATACAAGACACTGCCTCACTGTGAAAAGATCATCCCAGAGGGCAATGAAGACCCGTTCGGCAGATAGTATTTCCTAGTTTGTGCCTCGTTCCAAGAAGGGTGCTGGTGATAGAGCCTTTTCAGTGGCAGCTCCACGTTTGTGCACCACCTTACTGGTACATATCAGAAATGCTGCGCTCTTGAATCACTCAAATCTATGCTCAAGACATATCTTTTTCCATAATATTGTTGCCTTTGTTTTCTGTATTTGATCACGTTTGCTGTTCTTTTTAATATGCTATTGTTGCGCTTTGTAGCCACGGGAAAAGGCGCATTATAAATTAAGTAAGTTAAGTTAAGTTAAGATGCTGCTTTCTTTGGCTCTGGAGTCTGTAGTATGTTACCTATATTATAGTTTCAAATATTTGTTGTAGTATTTTCTTGTTTGTCCCCGAGGAATTATATTGGGTCAAACCATTGTGTTTGTCAGCTTTTATGATAAAAATACTGTTTAATAATACCTAAATAAAGGTATATTACCTAGGCATGAACCCCTTATATCCCACCACACATCGTAATAGTCGCCCTATTATCGTGAGAATATTCAAATCTGAGCATATTGATCTCGATATTGAACACTTTATTGTGACATTAATATCATTGTTTATACATTTTAAGCTTTATTCATGACACGGATTTACAAATTTTACAACACAGATTACAACACGGAAAATGGATTTTAGAAAGCGGTAAACTTCGGACTCTAGTTTAGGGTTATGGTTAGGTTCAGGGTTAGGGTAAGGATTAAGGTTAATACTTTTATTATTGGGTTTTAGAACTAAAGACCCTTCAGGCTATCGATATGTAACTGGTATACTTGGCTCACATTTCTCTTGTTTGTTATATTCTAGGTATACCCTTGTGTCAATTTCAATAAGCCCAGTCGCCATTCTAACTTACGGTTTTTGAGAGCAGTTTTGGGACACTTTGACCTCTGACATATCGGGAAAATTGACGTAATTATGATTAATTTTCTTATTTTATTGTCACAATTTTGATCATTAAAAATACCAAATAATTAATTTATAAAAAACTAATATTTTTTATATTTGTTTTAAATATTGCAAAACATTTTAGATTATATTTTGTACGTACAAAAACCCAATATTTCTGAATTTTCTGAAAGGTCAAAGGACAAAGTGTCCCAAAACTGCAAAAACTGTCCTACATGTACAATGCATTGCAAACTTCCAATGCTGATTGGGCTTATTGTATGTCTTATGTTGGATACGCTGTTACTTTACCTGCTATAAGGGTATGCCTTGTTGCTATGGGTGACATATCATGGTTATATATTGGTTTTTCAAAGTCAAATACATCGGCAGGAACTAAGGCATTGGTATCCCAGATTTTGAGTTTCATATCCATTGAACTTGATGTAAACATTCCCGTGTCATGTGGATACCATTGCACAGTTTCAACACTTTTTTTGTGGACATTACGATTTGATCTGAAAGAAATTAATAGATCAACAAGATGAAAATTGGCAAACTGCATGAAGAATTTGCATTGAAGTATGTGGGGATAGGTATGCTTGTGGAAGTGGGGTGGGTGTCCATGTGTATTTGAGTGCCTGCAAGTAAACCTCATTTGCTCTAACTGTGAAGGTTTTTGGGAGTTGACCATTTGTTAAAAATCAAATCACACTACTGCACACTAGAGAGGTTTGCTGTCAAAAACTGATAAATTGGCATATCTCAGACTAAAATATGGTAGTTAAAAACAGTCTCTTATCATTGTTATGACTTTTTGAGTACCCCTTTGGAACTTGTGGTTAGTGAAATCAATGAGGTAACCCATTAACTTAGTAAACGCATCCAGTCATGGACTTTACATGTATGAGTGTGTTCTGCCAGTGGGTCTGCCAAATTTGTCAATTTTAGGAACTTGATTTTGCACCTTTTTTGCTTTGCACTAAAAGGGCTACCCTGTATTAGGCCAATAAAAAGTTTGTCTCAGAAGACAGCGCACTAATAGCTTTTAAAATGTGCCGTTTAGAGCATTTTTTTAAGGTTTTAATTTTGCATACCGGTACCTCTTATACAGTTTTTCCCATTTTCTTCTGAGACAAACCCTTTTTCCCCTAATGAAAGCTCCCATAACACATGTACATTTTTGTATAAGGATGATGTACATTGTACATATACATACCTTCCTACAGTACAAATGGTTTGACAGGTGAATTCCTTTGTATATGGTTTACACTCTGTATCATAAACACACATCACACCATCAGCACCACCAGATAGCAAACTGAAACAAAACAATATATATCATATTTTCATATTATTTCAAAGATTATGGCCACAACTGGTATCTACTGGTCAATTTATATACAGTACTCCCATTTAATTTCCACATCTTTACCCACACTTTGAAAAAAAAAACATACGTGGAAATTATGGGAGTATATAAACTGACCAGTATATACCAATAGTGGTCCTACTATTACTGCATACATTCATTACATTGTAGCATACTGGATGGCCTAGGGGAAAGTTAGCTCATATTTGCAAGACTATCCATATATACCTTCAAGGTGAAATCAATCTACCCATGTTACTATCTGGCCATGGTTTGGCCTGCTGTCTGCTGTATTCCTGAGAAACGATGATTTTCAATGCGGGGTTTAAATCTACTTGGCCTAATTTTAGATTTACATGATGTAGATCTATGTAAGTTACTACTTTCACAATGGTCAACATTATTATGTAAAATGATATGGAGAAAGGGAGAGCAGAGTGCCCCCTGACAAAAAAAGAAAGAAAGTGCCCTTTGACAAAAAAAATGAAAGATAAAATCAGGAGGGCAAAGGAAATTCTACCAAAATTAAGCTCGATCATGGGGCAAAATACATGTAGTGTAAAATGCTAAATTTGTGCACGCTACGTGCACACATTGTAAAAATAAAGCCCTTTCCATCCTGATAATGGGCGAGAATAGTGTAAAAGACCAAATTTTTCTGCACTACAGCACATCATCATACCAATTTTAAAGCCTTTATTTGGAAGCTCGAAGACAAACAGTCTCTATGTATTGTATGATGCAACTGTAATTTTTGTGCCCCAGAAATTTAATTTTGACCCCCTGACCAAAAAAGCTGGCTACGCCCCTGGTGACGATATCTCTACATATTATATGAAGAAAACATAATTCACACTATCCATGGTAACACTAAAGAGTCATTCCAGCCCAGTTCAATCACTTTGGCAGGTTTTTTTTTGGCACCAAACCTTTTAGATTTTAATAGTCATTCAATTACAAGGTCATAGGTTTATATAAGTTTAAACTCAAACTGGCTTTGCATTTTCTTTTTAAACCTACATGTACATGAATCCCATTTTCGGCCTTGACAGATGATCTTTGACGAGCCAGAAGTAGAAAATTTTATTAACCCCTCAAGACACCCTCAGAAACCTTCACACAATAGCCTTCCAAAGACCAGCAGGGTAGAAAGATTGCTGGGTGTTCCCTAACACAACCATAGACTGGAACCAGCTTCCACAATGTTTTGTAGACATACATGTAACAGAAACCAAAGCATTCAAGAGAGAAGTATTAAGACACTACCAAAGCACAGCTCTAAACAGCTAAACATCTGGATGTTCTGCGCACATTACCCTTCTTGCCTGGTTTCGTAGGAAGCGTTGAGAAGTATACAACCACAACCAGAACCCCCAAATATGAGCACAAGAGATATGATGCCAAAGTGATTGAATTGGGCTGCAATGACTCTAAAACAAACTTACTATCTTCCTTCAGTAGGATCTATATCCAGTGTATTGACGCCATTCATGTGAATTCGCTGTACATCTTTGGTCTTACTCAGTTCTAAACTAAACGTTCTACGAGTCACTTCTGCTCGGGGCAATGCATCTGGCTTGTGAGTTCCTCTTTCTCTTGCATTGAGAAACTTTAGCATTGTTTATGTGTTTGTGCGTCTGTATACAGAGCAAAGTTGTATGATTTACCAAATAAGCCAATTTATTTGATGCGATGCACTGATTTTGTATATTCTAGTTTTGTCTTTTGTACACTGAGACATTTGAGAGCTCAAGATACAAAATCACCACACAAACACAGCTCAAAGATCATCATCAGGTAAAAAATCATTAGACCATTATCAGGGGTGATGTATGTCAGTTGGTCTACCTACAATAAGTCGGTTTCTTTTTGAATTAACAATGTCTAACATCACATACAGGATTCAGGCATTTCACTTGGTAAGCTGTCATTTGAGTGAGGTTTCCCATTAGTCCTTGATAGTGTTGTAGGTAGAAGTTCTTTTAATATCCTGCATTGAAGACAAGAAAATAGTATGTCATTATCATGATTACTTACATTATGTAAGAGATTGAACTAATTGGAAAATTTGTTCACTGCGAACTTGACTGAAACATATTTTGACAAATTGACATGGATGCATAATATACGTAACAATACTGTGTGAGGCCTTTGGTTCATAAATGAGAACAATAGTCTGCATATTGTTGTGGTAAATAATGGCTTGTTGATGGTACAACTTATTGTTGCTAATGTCAAACTTGTCAAAGTAATTGTGATTGTATCACACAAGTAAATGAGAAACATGTGGTTGTGGACTAAACATCATAAACATGGTTTGGAAACAAGCTCTTCATATTCATGACAGGAATACCTCTAGATATTCATTGTTTCTACAGGTCTCAATATATGATCAAGACAATATAATCATAAATGTGAGTCAGGAGCTATTTGGTTCAGTGGGGTATGCACAATAGATAAATGACCCTTCGGCAAATCAGAATTAGAATCAGAATAAACGTACACAAACATTCAACCAGGTCTGGAACATATGCTTTATTCAAGCCTCGTATGGGCACCCATGGGCAAAAAACCTTTGTTTATAATGCAATAAATGTGTGAACTTGCTCCTAGATTCTGTGCAATCCCACTCCCAGCTATGCCAAGACATTTTCAAGAAAGAGGTCAAGCATCACTTTTTTAAGGAAATCTCAAAAAATGTACATGCAATTTGATGTATGTTTTTTCAACATTAATAAATGTGTTTTTATTATTTTATTCTTGTTTTCAAAATTTGTAGGTAATGGTAACAATATTTGTAATATTGTATGTTTTTTAAAGCTTGCTGAACAGTTTAAATTTAGTTAGTACTACAACCTACATACATGTACATCGAATGTATGGACTATGGAGCCAGTATATAAACCATCTTGTCCAATTGTCAAAAGCCGTAACTCACACATACGATGGGTGTAACTACAACCCTTGATGAATTTGTGACTATTTTTTGCATTTTTCTCAGGGGATGGTGGCGTGCTGGTGGCAGGAGTTGTGTGTGTTGTGGGGGCGGGGAGTCCGGTTGCTGCGCTGGAATTTTTGATGGCTCGGGATGGGCGGTGCATTGTTTGTGATAGGAAGGGAGGTACCGCTAGAATGTACCTCATTTCTTGATATGTGAAATGGGCTGCTTGTCTTGAGTCGCTGAGGTTTCGGTAGGATAATTGGGTTCCTTGCCCCAGTAGTGTGCACGGCTTTTGTTGCTAGTGTGTAGTTGGTCATGTTTTTTATACTGGGACCCTAAAAAAGGCGGTGCTGTCACATTTTGCTCAATCATTTTGTCTACTTTATTCCTATATTTTTGCCAAAATTCATCATGAACAAATGGGTTTGGTCTTATTTTGAAGATAAATTATTAATCTAATGAATTAATAACAAATAGGCAAAATAATTCCCATTCAAACGCATGCGAAACTGAAAGTGCATAACACCGGCTAGGCTTACGGTTATAACACTGTAGTTCCACAAGGCAGCTATAACATGTAAGAATAAAAACCCGTAAAGTAAAGAAACACCTGACATGGCCCCGACCGATACTAAATTTAAAATTACCACCAATCTTTCACCCGATTTTTCGGTCAAATTTTGACCACAGAAAGTCGCGACCAGTGACTCGCGACTATAGTCGTAGTCGTGACTTTTTGCTGCCGACTAGGAAAAAAGTGATATCCGCCCAACTCTAGCCATAGCAAGGCCGGGCTACCGGCTACTTGGCTTGATCCTTGAATGTGAACATGCATGCATATATGCATTAGTGCCGTACTATTACGCTGACTTTCTTATTCGGCGAGGAGGACGATTTCAACCTCCTGGTTTGTTTACAAACAGAGAGATAGATCTTGTGGGCGAGATGGCCGAGTGGTTAAGGCGTTGCGCTGCCGGCCGGGAGATACGATCGACGAGGGTTCGAGCCTTGGGCTTGCCTTAGGTGAAAATTCTCTTCCCTCCCAAAAAGTTCCTTTATGGTCAGAAATCCTTCAATTCAGTTCAGAAATTTAATTTCAGAATTTAATTGAAGAATTTCTTCTCGCCCCCATACACTGCTTATCACGTGCAGATATAGGTAGTGTATGTGCTTCGTCTGTGATTCGGAATTCACGTAAAGCCGTTGGTCCCGTGTACAGGAAGAGTCAAACCCTGTGCACGTTAAGTGTCAGAGCTATTCGAAAAGAGAAGGGGGACCATCCCCGGTTCTGATATCTGCAATCAATCCTAGGTTCCAGGATCGTGCAGAGGTAAAACTGTGCACGTACTCAACCATTTGAAGTAAGCACGTATATGGAAGGAAGGAAGGAAGGAAGGATGGTCCACAAATAGCGTGATTCACGTAACATCATGAATAGGGATTAAAATAGACTTGCTTGCCAGTCCTATATACGCCGTACCTATGTATATTAAGGACTGGCTTACGCCATTTTGGATGTCAATGGGAAATACACACTTAACGATTTGCGCCAGTTAGAAACTTGAAAAAAAATCTTTAAAATTTTATCAATGTATATAAAAGTGGTACCAACCTTATTGTGCTTGCTAATTTAAGATTAGGTTGAAACAAAATTAAGGATCGAATGCATTTTAGTGTCCATAAAGGCAAAATTATCGTCAAAGTTCTGCGAAATCGGCACCCTTGCGAAGGGTTCAGAATTGAATCAGGGACGAAAATATCCGATCTTTGCGATCAAAAACACAAAATTACAACTTTAAACATACTATTGGCAAAAGACATTATTACCAAACAATATAAATAAAATAGAAAATTTGACATCATTTTCTCAAAATATTGAAGAAATTTGCTCACTAGACATCGAAAAAGTACGCAATCCAATTCCCGTTCAAACGCGTGAGAAACTGAAAGTGCATAATCCCGACTAGATTAAAAAGCTGTCACATAGAACCATGTGCTTCTATTGTCCAATTTGCCATCAAGATTTCATATGAAAACAGTTCAGACCCAGTACAGGATTTATCAGAAATTAATATTTTGTTCTGGGTCTGATTATTCGGACTACATACATGCATCATGATTCATCATTTCATGTACATGGCACAATCAAACTTACACCATTGGCACTGTACAAATAATTAAGAGAACACACCAGTTACCACCACCATGATGATCAATTGCACATTTGGGAAACCACCAACCAACAGTACACACAGAGCTGCTCACATTACAACCCCATGCACTGAACTGACCAATCAGGCGCATGGATTTTCAAGAAAATTTGTTCTGGACTATGAAAAATGCACATGCATATTACTTTTGTCCATCAACATTTGACTGTCTCCACTTGTACTTCCTACACAAGTAGCTCGAATAAACCTTAAACTTCCGTAGAAAAACTTTGAAAACCTCAGAAAAACTTATAATTTTTTTACAAAAAGCCCTTGAAATTTGAGTAGTGTTGGTTCCACTTACATCAGTTACATGTATTTCAATGGGATGTAATTTGAGCTGGTGATGGGTTATAATAATGAGCTGTGGCTGATTCATTTGCATAAGTTGAATTTGTACTAGTCACGATTATGCACTTTTAGTTTCCCACACGTTTGAACGGGAATTGGATTGCGTACTTTTTCGATGTCTAGTGAGCAAATTTTTTCAATATTTTGAGAAAATGATGTCAAATTTTGTATTCTATATTGTTTGGTAATAATGTCCTTTGCCACTAGTACGTTTAAAGTTGTAATTTTGGGTTTTTGATCGCAAAGATCGGATATTTTCGTTCCGATTGGAATTCTGAACCCTTCAAAGGGTGCCGATTTCGCAGAACTTTGACGATAATTTTGCCTTTTGGACACTAAAATGCTTTCGATCCTTAATTTTGTTTCAACCGAGTCTTAAATTAGCAAGCACAATACGTAGGTATGCCAGGTGAATTCAAATTTGCCATCAAACTGCATCATTTTATATATCAAATTAAAGCCCTTGAGTAAAGAAAGCCAACACTGAAAACCTTTTTTTCATAGCACTTTCCGTAGCAAAGTTACATCTTGTCAAAGATTGACTTTCATCAAAAAGATTCTGCTAGCAAAATTCCCCAAAACAGCATTACGGGGTGTTTCTAGATCTTAGTCTCATGACGATAGCACCTTTTTTTAATGGAACTGCTATCAAAATCTCTCTGAAATTCCATGTGCGAGTCTCTCATCACCAAAAAAAATCATATATTTGGGTCAAGTGAAGTATACAACATATTTATGAAGGTTTCCTTCTTAAAAAGCTTCTTTTTAACTTCAATGTAAATTTGTATTGCAGGTTTAGGCCATTTTGACTGACTAACAAATGTGTTAACTGAGGTTTCCCTAGACTCGCTGAGTCTCATGGACGCCGTTCCTATGTCCATCAGACTCGTATTTCCCATTTTGGATGTCAATGGGAAATACACACTTAACGATTTATGCCGGTTAGAAACTTGAAAAAAAATCTTTAAAATTTTATCAATGTATATAAAAGTGGTACCAACCTTATTGTGCTTGCTAATTTAAGACTCGGTTGAAACAAAATTAAGGATCGAATGCATTTTAGTGTCCAAAAGGCAAAATTATCGTCAAAGTTCTGCGAAATCGGCACCCTTGCGAAGGGTTCAGAATTCGAATGGGGAACGAAAATATCCGATCTTTGCGATCAAAAACACAAAATTACAACTTTAAACATACTATTGACAAAAGGTCATGTTTTTTATACTGGGACCCTAAAAAAGGCGGTGCTGTCACATTTTGCTAAATCATTTTGTCTACTTATTCCTATATTTTTGCCAAAATTCATCATGAACAAATGGTTTTGGTCTTATTTTGAAGATAAATTATTAATCTAATGAATTAATAACAAATACAATTAAACAAATGTATTAATTAATTACAACAGCTTAATTAGGTTAATTAGTCAGGGGTGGTGCGGAAGTGGAGGAGCCGGAGCGGAGGAGCTCTGTGTAATTCCAATGGGAAGTTGATGTTCATTAATAAAATTTATGCACTTTGTTGCCTAGTAGAAGTAAAAATGCATTTGCATAATGTTAATCTTATTTTTTAACTTTCTATAACAATAATTGCCTAGTTAATCTTAATAAACTTAGTAATTAAGGATTTAACAAGCTTTTAATTAATGCAGTGGAATGTGGGTCATACAATACAATGGCCTTTAATTTTGCATGCATGCATATGAAATAAATTTCAATATTGTTTTATCTTTTAAATATAAAATAAATCTTCTCACAGGAGATTATTACAGTCAAAGGATTTAATCTGATGATATATTGATCTCTGGTTTATTGTTAAATAGTTTATTGATATGCTAATTGTGCATGTATATGCCTACATGTACATGTACCTTTGTTACTAATTATTCACTGTATATTGATTTTTGGAACACCCTATATAGGAATTGGATATTTAAATTTGATATTATAGCAATTCTGTAAACTATTTTGAATATATTTTCCAAATTTAATGGCACTTAGGGAAATTTTACATAAATTAAAAAATTTAATTTACAACTTTTTTCACACCCTGTATAACACAATGGGTTTAACAAATATAGTGCAAACTAAATATTTAATGAAAGGAATAACTGTGCACATTCCAAATATCAAGTTCATTTTCCAATTTAATATACTATGTAGAAATATTGGAGTGGTAAAGAAAGTAAATTTTTTCGGTATTTTTCAATGGAATCACCCTGTATATTTTTGGTACACCCTGTATATCCACTCAAACTTTACAGATTTGCAATCATGACAATATATGCTTTCTAAAAATGTATACTTTTACAAGTTTGGGTGAAAACTTTTTGAAATATAATCAGAAATACAAAATAGGAGTTGATTTTTGACAAATTGCAAGATGTGACACAATTGGGTCCCACCTCAAAAAACATGACCAAAAGACATTATTACCAAACAATATAGAATAGAAAATTTGACATCATTTTCTCAAAATATTGAAAAAATTTGCTCACTAGACATCGAAAAAGTACGCAATCCAATTCCCGTTCAAACGCGTGGGAAACTGAAAGTGCGATAATCGTGACTAGGTTTCCCTGTGATACCTACAATACGGTTGGTACCACTTTTATATACATTGATGAAATTTTAAAGATTTTTTTTCAAGTTTCTCACCGGCGCAAATCGTTAAGTGTGTATTTCCCTTTGACATCCAAAATGGCGTAAGCCAGTCCTTAATATACATAGGTATGGCGTATATAGGACTGGCAAGCGAGTCTAATTTGTACAGAAGTTTGCTTGTGCATGGTCATGATGATGGTGAAGGAAGCTTAAACTTAGCCTTACTCAGTGTTACTTTACATGTATTAAAACAGTATTATAGACTATCACTGCTTCAAATATGACTCGAGATAGGACCTAAATCATGTAGAACATGACCTAAATAATACTATTTCTTTACTTCAACTTACGAATAACTGGTTAATTGACTCTCAATCATTGCATTGTGTCAAGAACCTGCACACAAAATTTTCAATCAGCTGTTTTGACCTTGTTTTGACCTTCCTGGAAGTTCCCGGAAATGGCGACCTCTGAATGCCTGGTTCTCCCACGCGTGTAGGAATCTTCAAAAAGAAAACAAAATTTGCAGAACAAACTCATGAACTTTGCTGCAAATTACAAAATACGGTATGTTCAATGGTTCAATTTCAGGCTAGAATGTTCATTTATGTTTTCATAGTTGGAAGGATTATTTGGTTATTTGCTTATGATAAATGGTTGCTTCTTTATAATATTAAAAGATCAGTAAGCTTTAATATCATTGATTGTCATTCTATTCGTTCGAGTCAAAATGATAAAGTTGGGTGACTCACATTCTATTTTTGGCCATGATGAGTGATGCTTACACGTTGGAAGGTGTTTAGACTTTGATTTAACAGCTGATTTCTCAGATTGTCTAGTGTCACTGACTGAATAGATTCATCAGCTAGCTGTAGTTTAACTTTTAGCATGGACTATAAACAGCACGTCGTAGTGTGATGGACTGGAAACTTTAACTTGGCGCATCGATCTGAGGACAGTTTTCAAATGTAAAGCCTTGATAGTAATACGCTGTTTTACTTGGCCTATATCTGGACTGGTGCAGTGGTGGTATACGTCGAACATCTGAATACAAGCACAACGTATGGACCAATATATTTTTGTAAACATTTTAGGCCTATAACAAAATGTATATTTCGTACAAATTGTACAACTATAGGGGCCTAGTTTCTACCCTATGACCTATAAAAGTTACCTGTTATCAAAGTGTCCGCAAAAAACTGGTCATCGCAAGTATCTTTGATGCTGAAGACTAAAGATATTCACGCAGGGACAGGCCAAAAACCTTACCTCGATCGTAAAATCCAGCCGATGCATGTCATAAATAATTCATTATTCCATTGTGTAAATGACACTAGTGATTGTGTCCATGTATTGTTATTGCACCTGCGATCTCGCGCGAGAGCAGTTGTCAAAAATTTACTACAAAAATAGTAAATTAACCATTTTGGACAACCTATACCGGTATAGTATTAGTACACAAATTTATGTCTAGCAATTTTTAACAAGTAAATACCATAGCCGATCACAGGTCTAGCCTTGTTCGAAATATTTTTGTTACGGTTATGGTGTACGTACTGTACAGCTTGCAATAAGATGGCAGGAGAAAATTTTTTTGTAAAATCATGGGAAAAAACCTGTTGAATTCAGCACCTTGAAAATGAGGTATTTAAATTGTATCCAAAAGTTGTAGAAACATTAGAAATGAAGTAAAATAAAAAAAATTAACTTATATTTATCAAAAATGGTAAAAAATGAAAAAAGTTGATTTAAATCAGTGCGCGATTTAAATCACTGTGATTTAAATCAAACAACCCTGCGTACCGTACTAGTGCAGTGCAATATATTAAAAAAATTCTATTCACCTAATTGCTATGGTAGTTAATCCTGTTACATCATCACTTCTACGGTGATGAATGAATACTCCTGATGGCCTCAAAATTCAGGGAGGCCACAAAGGCCCTTAGACTTGGCCTTGGTGCACCTCAAGTTCAAAGTTTTCATTGTTGCCTTTGTGCCCTTTCATTTTTGTCCCCACTAGCCTTGAAAGTGAATGCCCTTGATATGTGAATTCCAAGGCCTGCTGAACATGTATTAAAGATTTTAATTGATACATTTTATTTATAATGTAAAGCTATGAACTGTTTTTGTTTTCATAACAGGCAGCACTACAATCTTGCCACTGATTCCAAGATCACTGCACCATGGCAACTGAACAACCAGGATCCACTACACAGTCTGGAGACCAAGAAGTCATTGGAGAACCCTTCCTTGGAGAAGAGAGTCCCAGAGAAACTGTTCAAGACATTGATGTTTCTCACAATGACAGTGAGATGGGAATGGCCGTAACTAGTAATAACAGTGATGGTGGTTTGAATCTTAGAGATGATGAAAGATGTACTGTATCCCCATCTCAGGATGAAGATGAGGACAATCTGTATGGAGAAAGAATAGAAGATGATGATGTAGATGGGGATTCAATTCCTCTCACGTTACTAACATTACCACCAGAGATTATTTGGTACATTTTGGCATTTATAGATGCCAGGTTTGTCATTCAGCAGGTCAGTTTAGTGTGCAAAGAATTTTGCAAACTTGTGAACGATGATGTGACTTGGAAGGTACGCATATCCAAACGGTTTCCTAAGAAATACCCTATAATCCCAGGTGAGTGGATGAAGTGAATATTGAATTTTAGTGACAATTGATTTTTATTCGGGTACGCCGTCGGATATCACATTACCGGTGCAGTAGTGGTGCAGCCAGTCTACAGTAGTGGTGCAGCCAGTCTACAGTACTGGTGCAGCCGTCGGATATCACATTACCGGTGCAGTACTGGTGCAGTCAGTCTACAGTACTGGTCTGGTGCAGCCAGTCTATAGTAGTGGTGCAGCCAGTCTACAGTACTGGTGCAGCCGTCGGATATCACATTACGGTGCAGTACTGGTGCAGCCAGTCTACAGTACTGGTGCAGCCAGTCTATAGTACTGGTGCAGCCGTTGGATATCACATTACCGGTGCAGTACTGATGCGCAGCCAGTTTACAGTACTGGTGCAGCCAGTCACTGTGCCAGTTCACACAGTGACTGGCTGCACTGGTAATGTGATCAATACACGCAATGGTAATGTGATATCCGACTGCGCACCTGAATAAAAATCAATTGTTATGGAATCCCGTCGTAAAAGCCTATCTACTTACTTGAATTTTAGTGGTTTTGTGGAATACCGGTAATCAATTTTGACTTTACTATCTGTATCTGTAGCAATACTGTTCAACGCTTCAGGTGAAGCCAAAGGAACTAAATTGCCATGGTAATCACCTTGCAGCATCTGGAAGCTAAACTAGGATGATGCAGGTGAAATTGTAGACTACAGTGTATAGATGGTGGGTGTATTGAGAGGCTAATCATTACCAAATTTAGGAATTCAAATATTTACAGGATAGGCAAGGTCCTTCAGCAGTCTGCCATTTTGGTGCTGTTAACAGCGTGAACACAAGTGTAGTTCTGATTGGGGAATTTGGATCATGTCTACTTTCTCTAGCCTAAGGGGGCTGGCATTTTCTTCGGAAGGGGGTCCCAAATTTACAAAAAGTCAGCATCAATAAAATTGTGCCCCCCTATTTTGGCAACAAAAATGTTATGACCCCCACTCCCACCATTGATACACCTTTCCCCCTAAACAGAAAAAAAATTGTATTGAAATCAGTCTTTTTTAATAAAATAAACACACTATCTGACTCCCTACATTTTGGTCATCAAAAATTTTTTTTCTTTCCAAAAATTTATGACCTCTCAATATATTTTGGGACCCACCCCTTCTGAAGAAAATGCCAGCCTCCTTAACTCCCGCCTTAATTCAAATAACTAAATTTGTAGAAGTCACCTTTCATAATTGATGTTACACATGTACATACTAGGCATGATTCAAATATGCCATCAATTTCTTGTTTTTAAATCTGAAGGTTCAGGACAAAAGTGTTTTTTTTTGCATTTTCAAGATTGCTTTTATTTTACAGCATATATTTCTTTCTATTTAAAGATGATGAGTTTTCCTGGAAGTTAGCATGTATACAACGTGAGGAGCAGCATACCATGTGGGCTAACCATCAAACCACCATGGAGTCATTCTGCCTTAGTATGGGCCATATTGCTGCTATTGACTCAGTGCATTTATTAAAGGTAATTATTCTTAAAAAGGTTTTAATCCAGTGTCAGATTTTAGTATTTTAGAGCAGAGGATGATTTTAGAACTTTCCTTGATCTGTGGCAAAAAACTGTATGTATCACAACAGTCTGTCCACATAGAGCAGCAGTTGGTGCGCCAAAGAAGCATTTACGCACTCATTGCACCGAAATAATTATTCTCATACCTCCAGTTTCCGAGGTCTATTTACTTTGTACTTCTATGTGGACAGAGTGTAGGGGTCCATTTCACTGGGGGAGGGGAGGGGGTCCCATGTGGGTGTTGGGAACTGAATAGAGCAATGTACTAGTTACTGGACTTGAGTTCAATTTTAATGACCTTTGTAGTAAGTTTGATCTTGTGTGTTCTTTTTATGCCACAGGAAGGAAGTTTATGTATATCAGGATCACGAGATAGACATGTTCAACTCTGGGACTTAAAGAAACTAGATGCAAATAAACACAAGGAATCTATAGAAGCTTCCAGAGTACACTCATTCATGGCACATAAGGTATGTGGTTTGTTAAACTCTTATCAGGAAAGGTATAAATAAACTCTTTCTGTATGGCAGAGAGGTGTGGCAAATCTTCCGACCCTAAAATCTGAAAAATAGGATCACATTTTTTTTTCCATAATTTTGAATTTTCATTTTTGGTTTAAAATGCACAAAAATGTTGTGAAAATGTTTTGCCTGTTTGTAATTCATACTGCACAACTCTGATATATTAAAAAACGAGCCATAAGCCTGTAAATCATTGTTTGCACCATGTGGTATTTTGTGGTGAACTTGCATTTCTTGATATTGCATGTGGCAAAAAACACAAAAACATCAGACGAAGGGCAATACAATTTTATTTTTGGCCTATAAGAAGGTGACATTTGAAATTCATCAAATAGACACAATTGAAGCATGATGATGAAAGAAATCACATGTGATGCGATCAAGCAAAATCAGTCGGAACTCGGCAATAAAAAATTTTCACTTTCTTATAGGATAGCAAAAAGCATTTCCAAAGCTGGATTTTGCAGAAAACTCCACTGAAATTGAACAACCAGTTCCATAGATATTAGCAATTAAAGAGTTTCCAAAACAACAGGAAACAAAAGGAAATATTTTCTTTGTGTGGCTATATCTCAAAATCAATATTTCCGAGTTACGACTGATTTTGCTTGATCGCATCACATATGTGTAAAACAAAATTGATTGTATTTGACAATGAGTGGTCATAATAATCCTAGCCGTCATACATGTATTAGTAGCCTGAGATATCAGAGCACCAAGATTTAAGTTGTGCCGAATTTATTTCCAACAATGTATGCAGTTGGAGTCAATAAACCATGAATCTATGTATTTCTCTACTTGTGATAGGGTTGGATTTGGGACATTACATCTCAAGACAACACAGTGGTGACATCATCCTGGGATTGCTGGGTTAAACTGTGGGATTTGGAGAGACAATTTAGTGAGATCAGAGCAATTAGGTGAGTAAAAGAATATATGTGACGCGATCAAGGGAAATGAGTCGGATGTTGCCAATATTGATTTTCGATATTGGCAAAGAAAGTGTTAGAATTCTTTTGTTTTATATTGTTTTCAGCGATTGATAACTTGACGTAACTTTGCAAAGAAAAGTCGTATCAACATGGGGTTTTCAGTTTCTAATAACAGCTTTAAATGTCCTGTTTAGAAACATATATGTAAAACTCATTTTAGACCATGGTCGACATGTGACTCATTCCCCTTGATCATGTCACATATAATGGTGTGAGCCAGATTATAGAATTTTGTCACACATGTTGAGAATCAACTTGTTTCATAATTTTAAAAGGAATTTTTGCGGGAATTATTGATATTTGCAACTTATATCTACTACTTGAACATGTTAAAGGAGTATTTCGTGATCCTAGCATCCTCTTTTTATGACATTTTTCAGTAGATATCCACGAAAAAAGTTTATTCCCAGAATTTCAGTTGATTCCAATTTTGCATTTGCGAATTATGCATGATTATGTGTATTACACTGCTCAATAGACAATGTGTTGTAATTTCGTTCTGGTATACCAGAACGAAATTCAAATTTCACGATATCTTTGCTAAATGAATTAAACTGCAAGAAAGTTTTTGTACATAAACATTATGTAGCCAGAGGTTTCCATGTGATATAAAAATCTCAACTTTTTTTGAGAAAAGTGGGGGGATGATGCTGTGGATCACGAAATGCACATAACGATAAAATTAAGAATCTTGCGAGAATCAGTTGGGGGGTTCTCACGTCGATGCCAGAAGTAGTCGCAACAACTTCAGAGTGTGATGTAAATATCGTAACCACTCGGATTCAGGTATGAGCCCACCTGCTTGATATGATAGGTTGCATGGGAAACCTATTATCTGCAGTAGTGTTCACAAAGAGGGGTGAGGCTATGCCCCCAGTATTGTCAGTCAGTGAGGGGAGGATGCACCCAATTAGGGAGGGATTATGGGGCTATCAATTAAGGCAAGTGAAGCGAGGTGAAAATGTTTGAGCAGAAGGGGAATCAAGATCCGTGCCCCCACTTTTGACAACTTGTGCAGTACTGATGGACGAATGAAGAATATTTTTTTCAGTCAATTGTTATTTATATTTTTCAGGGGCAAGTCTGCATTTCTTTCTACTGTGTTTCTTCCTGATGTGTTGGTTTCTGGCTCCTATGATAAGTTGATCTATATACATGACCATAGAGGTAAGATTGATTAATTTATGTGATTCATTCATTCATTCATTCTTACTTGTGATTAATTTGTTAATTGATTGAACTACCTTGAACGTTCGCCTAATTGCGCTATGGGCTCTCTTGACATATAACTGGAATTTTAGACACAAACTAAAAGTGCCCTCCCATTAAAATCCCACCAGGGCACGTGCCCTTAATTCTTGTTGGGATTTTTAGAGGAGCGAGCTCTCTATTTAAGAAATAAAGGGTAATGCATGATCCTTTACACGAAAATAATGTGTCGAGGCAGTAAAAACGCGTAAATAATGGGTGAGGCGGCCGAACCCATTATTTAAACGTTTTACTGCCGAGGCACATTATTTGCGTGTAAAGGATAATGCTGCACCCTTTATTTCTATTCTATTACCACAAAATAGTGTGATTTAAAGAGAAAATATCAATTTTTTTGCCCAAATATTTCAAGTTGTTTACCTCAAGGTGGAGCGCATATACAGCGTAGCCAAAGCGTATGCACATTCCAATAACACAACCTAACATTCCATTCTCCCTATAAGCAGGTATGCACATACAATAACACACCCCTGACATTCCATTCTCCCCTACATAAGCAGGTGTGCTGTGCGCTCTGCTGTGCGCTGTGATGATAGAAGAACATAAAGTTTGTTGCCCTTGACACTTTATCGCTAATTAATGGTCTGTCACGTGACGCGTTTCAACAAATCACAGTGCGCGATTTTGAATAATGGGTCGTGGGGGTAATAGAATTGTACATAAAATTTACCCAAGGCAAAGGAGCCCAGGGGCGCCATTAGGCGAACGTTTACGGTATATCAATAGACCTTTTCAAATCGAAGTTTTCTAAAGTTTGTTATGGATGACCCCGCTTATAATTCCGGGTCATCGACGCTAACGCAAATGCAACTATTACGTCTGAATACAAATCTGCGTGAAAGACATGGTCAAGTGTTGGGTATGGCTTGTGCAAGTGAAGATCACACACAGACCAAATCAAATGTGCCGCAGATGACAAATATTTGCATTTTTCTTTTGTTTGCTGTCACAATGTGAAGTGCCAAATAGTGGAAGTAGTTCAATACCTTTAGAAAATATTTCCCTGTGATGACTCATGTTGATTTTGGCTAAATGCGTTGTATTTTCACTCAAAAGGGTATGTGATTCTGCTTGATTCATTGTACGCCAATTGACCTCCTAGCTTACTGAATAAATACTGCGGTTTTCCGATCTTTTGCGGTCTTGATTTGAAAAGGTCTATTGATTATTGATCTTGATAGATTGAATGTATCAACAATTAAAGTCCCTGTGCATTCTATGCTGTGAATTTGTCCCATATTCATGAGGGCAGATAGTTCGATCGTGCCGTGTCTAACAATCACGCCAGCATTGCGTGCCTCCCTATATATTAGATAGACCGTTGCGTGCCTCGGCAATTACGTGATAGACAGTAAAAATACGCGGTCAGTGTGTAGCAGTTTTGTCTGTCGCATTTCATGGAACAATCGGCCCATATTATCGGGCAATACTGTGACTTTGGCTGCTTGTACGCGGTCTGTTATCTTTTTCGTCCATGGGTTGTTCACTGTTTATAATCTGTTTGCAGTAGTGTGTGTGGGGGTGGGAGTGTGTGCTCCCATGCCGAAATGCCCAATTCAATTTTTATGAGACTTTGACTCAATACTTATGCACTGTGTGCAGGCCCGTATGCAGGATTTCATTTGGGGGTGCTGATTTTGAAAAAGTGGACTTTTTTTCCGGGGAGCAATTTTGTGAAAAGTGGACAAAATTTGGACCTTTTTTTGTCCAAAAAAGTGTACAAAACCTGAAATTCTGAAATTTGGGGACTTTTTGTATACTTATCCAAATTTGGGGGGGGGGGGGTACGTCACATCCCCCGCACCTCCTCTGCGTACGGGCCTGCTAGTGTGTAAGCAACAGGTTAGTAGTTCGAACATCAGAGCACAGTGCATCGGAGGTTATCATGGACAGGATAATACACAATAAATGTATAAATAATGTATTTAAATTTGAAGAAATAAAGAAAGATGAATGAATTGACCCAAAATGATTGGGATGAATCCTAGAGACAATCAAATGATTAAATTGAAATTGTGCTCATTATATGAATTTGTTTGATTCATTACAGCTGATGACCCTGTGGTAGCCAAGCTACATCTACACAACAAACCAGTGTTATCAATAGCAGCAGATAGCCAATATATTATTAGTGGTAGTGAGGACAAAACTATTGCAATATACGACAGACGAGCAGGCAAACTTATGAAGCAAATACACGTAAGAGTCCAATTTGACTTGAATAGCATTGTGTTGAGAATTTCAAAAAGTTTGAATTAGGCAAGAATTTGTTTGTGTTAACTGTGACTTTTTCAGAACAAAATTATATGGAGCTTACAATGGTCCATAATATTACATTGTAAGCTGCTTCTTTGCCCAGTGATCTGAAATGTAGATTAGGCTCTGCCAGTTGAAAACCCGTATGTAAGGCATAACTTATATCTCCCACACAGGGAGTGTGAATTTCAAAAGTCGTCAATGGGTGACACTGTTTAAAATTCACACTCCTTGTGTGGGAGATTAATGTCATGTCTTCTATTGGTGTGTATGGATTTCAACTGGAATAACCCATTTACCACATTGCCAGGAGTCAGTGGCTCTGAAAAGTATCGTGGAAAAATGAATTGGTAAGGTGCTCGGCTCGATGCATTTGTATATGATGGTGGATATACGTTTGAACCTTCACAGATATGTGCTAGTTTGCTTGCTTGAAAAAGAAAATGAGTCACAAAGAAATTTATTGCTGATTATACCTGTGTAGTTGTATGAAAAGATAGGGAGTGATCCTGGTTGAGATGGTATTGTAACTGTAGGCTAATAAGGGTACTGTAGTCAAGTTAGCGCAATTGATAGGGCATCAGACTTCAGTGTGAGAGGGCACAAGTTTGAGCCCCGGTGATGCATCTTCATGAAATAATTACGCCCTGGACAGGAAACTAGCTGCCTAATTGTTTTGGTTCACCCTTATGTTACTTAGGGAGCTAATCGTGATTGTGATTGTTATATATAGACAGACTTGGAGACTGCACCTATATTGTGCTGCATATCTGAATGTTTTTAAATGGTTTATAAGGTATGTCTTAAGCCACAGTGGTCAGCGAAAATCTGTAAAGTGTGTAGAGGCCTGTGGGTTGGCATCATGCACTATATATTTGTTACTGTGCAGAGCTGAGTGTGAAGGATGCTGAATTATTTAAGTAGTGCAGGGCCACCATAGTCAGTTACTGTCTAGAGCACAGTGATCTCATCTCGTGGAATTGCATTCTACAAAGATGTGGCTTTCATTGGCTCTTAGCGAAGCTATTGAGCCTAAGCAGTTCCGCTAGATGGTAGATATTATTTTCCTCATTTTTCGGCAACTTCCGGCGCTGCTTTTTTATACTAAGGCTTTTTCTGTGTATTATATATAGTCATCAAATTGGATTCTAAGCTTTGCTTAGTTATTTTTCAATCGATTGCACTCCTTTAGAGGTGAATTTGGGGTGGGGAAAGTACTTATTTTGAAGTGAGAAAAGTCAAAAGTCGTCATGAGAAACAGTCATTTCTATCGTTTTGCTTGGTTCCCTGTATGCGGTAGAGATTATTTTGGTCTGAATAATTTAAGTTGCGAGATCATGGCGGGAATTGACGGATTGCACTATTTTTCTTTGGGAAAGTGACCTTTTATCATGAATTTTTGTGGTGATCTCACGTGGATAGAAATGTGATTGGATGATTCCTTTGTCCGGATTGTTTATTGAGTTCTCGGAGTTTCGTCACCATGGGACAACATTTCAAAATATTTAGAGACCAGCGGCGTAGTAATTGAGTTAAATTAACGCTAAATAACCAGGGTTGCCAAAAAAAATTCAGCCCGAATCGCAGGTCAAATAATCGAAAAGTCGCCCATTTTTTTTCTTTACCCTTTGTATTCTATGGGGCAGGAAATTGTCCCGGGAAAATCTTCAAAAAGTCGCCTGATTGGGTTACCAAATCGCGGGTTTGACAACCCTGAAAACAACGTCTCGGCAGCGAAGGTCATCTGGCTATTCATTATCATTGTCCGGCACGTGTGGGTTGGGAATTCTGAAAATCTGTGAAAAGGGTGGGGGTTATTTTGCGGAATAAAGGGTGGGTTTCTAAAAAGCGTGGGAGCAATATATTAAGCGTGTGGGTAAACGCTACCAATTGAAAAAAAAATATAATAAAGTAATTTGATGATCTGTTGAAAAACATTCATATTTTCTTCATAAATCTGGAAAGAAAATGTCAGAAATTAATTAGCTGATGTTTTCATTTAAATGCACGTCACCCATAGTAGAATGGATCGCGCCGTAAAATTATATTCATTTTATGAATGAATATAATTTTCAGTCTCTACACCAGCCGCTTTGGCCCGCTCGCTCACACTAGAAGTGGAGCGAGCGGAACACAGCGGCTGTGTCGAGAGTCTATAGAGACTGACGTATTGCAATTAATTCAGGATCTCAGCCCTCTGCCATTCGCCCATGTGATAGTGTTTATGATAAACAATCAATCTGAGGTCGTATCTTTTCGAAAGATGATTGCAGTGTTGATGCAGTTTGCCAATATTATGTCGCAAATGTTTCAGATGAATAAGAAAATCATGTGATAGATGAGGATAAATTCTGCATTAATTGGATTCTGAAATGGATTGATGGCGCAGATAGTGATAAAATGGACCCGGAAGTGACTGTATGAAACGCGGCGGTATAAGCGCCGATATGTTCAGTCTTCCGAATTTGATAAAGTAATGCTGTAAGCTTTGGTCAGAAACACTGCATAAGGGTGGGTGTCTGTCTAAAAGTGTGGGGGAAATATAAAGGGTGGGGTTTGACCCCTGACAAGCGTTCGAAATTTGTAGTTGCTACAACTGATCATCATACTATTTAATTCACTAGAATCTGTTTGTCTGTGTCTGCCTCTTTTCTCGGAGACTAGTAGTAGCTCGTTCACGTAGTGATTCCGTTGTCCCACTGGCCTACTAAGCGTAGATTGCATGGCGATCGGTACACCCATCGTATGTGTGAGTTACGGCTCCATACATTCGATGTATGTAGGCGATCCGAGTGTTATAGTCAGAGCACCTCGGACTAGTATAGTAGGGGAAGCACGTTCCTCAAACTTGGTGCGTGGATGCATCTTTTCACAAGTCACACGTACAATATTAATGCGAATTTTATCCTTTCTGGGTATGACTGATTTTGTTACCGTAAAATTTGTGTCAATTCCCGATATTAGTACCGTACACTATAAATGCACCACATTTTGTAGGCTCCAATTGCTGATTACATAAATGAGAACAACTGCAGGGGGATGACACTAAATTCACGGCTTTTGTTTAGCCACGCAAACCTATGGCAAATTTTGTTGGCTTGCTCTCAACAAAGTGAGGCAAGGTATCGATTGGTTATGAATAATTCACATCAACTCTTACTCAGCCCATGTAATTGAGGTCACCACATAAAGGTGTCGTAAGTTTAGCGAATCGAACCTGTTGAAGATAGTAAAAAGCGCCCCCAAGCAAGGTTAGACCGGGCGGAAGTGGGTCAACTACTATGATCCCATCAGGCTACAGTGATTTGTTTCTGCAAGAAAGTCTTTTAATTTGATAAGGGAATGTCTTATTGATATAGTAATGTCGAAATTAAGACTAACTATCGATAATACAAAGGAAATATCGACAAGCATAAGATATGAAATACAGTGAGTATTTGAAGTCAAAAATCATTTGACACTTCACGTGACCTTCAAAATGGCGCCACGGCAATAGTATTTGCCATGTGCTTCCTCCCTGTGGAAAAGTATCCCGAAAAATATCAATCTGCACTAATACACTTATTGGTGTAGCCTGCCAGTATGAATTCCCGGGGGGGGGGCACTCCAACTTTGGAGGTGACGCGTATGTAGGGCTGTTAAGACCCCCTTTTTCAGCGTCGCTGTCACCCAAAGACCCCATATTTTTTTTACTAACACATGCTCTGTCACCCAAAGACCCCCTATTTTTTCATTTGATCTGTCACCCAAAGACCCTTACTTGTTCACTTTTAACAGCAACTTTCATTTATCACTTATTTTGAAAAAACAAAGAAATTTGAAGCCATTTAGAACGAGAAATTCGATTTTCGAGGTTTCTGTCGCGCTGTTTCAGCTCACACCCAAAGAAAAAAAAAAAAAAAAGGGTCATGTTCTCACCCAATGACCCCATATTTTTTACATTTTGCTCTCACCGAATGCCAAAAATCATGCTGTCACCCAATGACCCCATATTTTTTACATTTTGCTCTCACCGAATGCCCTAGGTGCGAAAGTGCCAGCCCTACACCTATATCCATTTCAAATCGAAGTGCCCCGGTATGAATTATTGTTGAAAAGTAGAATAGCACCGTAATTTTGACATTTAATTGTATACCGCCACTAATAATCCAAAAATCCGATCTTTATTAGCTTTTATTCATCACGTCTATTGGCTCATTTTCTTACATTGAACTATTATAGGCACTTCAGCATCGATGATAACCAGCGTAGATCAAAAGACCCCAGAAAAAAATCATAGGCTCATGTCAAGCCGTCTGTACACCTGTCTTCAATCATATAATAGATTGAATACAATACCATTCATACCGCTCTTTTCAAAGAGACTAATCTTACAGGTGCAAGTGATTAGCATTTCTTTGACATCTATGGTTCAATGCATCGGTAGGTTCTACCGCATGAACGTGAGTGTGGGCAATATAGTCAAAATTGTATTCATCTATTGTTATGGTAGTTAATCCGATTTAACTACGTCACTTCGCCAGCGTGTGTATAAACGTATTCTGTTAGGGAGTAGCCTACATTAAACAATTACAATTTCAAACTTTGTGATTGGCAATAGGCCCTATACCGGTAGGTCTACATTAAAAAGTATGCATGGGTGACACCCAGGAGCGATTATATTATTTGTTTCGTAGCTACATCATATTTTGATTGTTTCCGTTTGCCATAATTTAACACGGAATAAAAGCAAAACTCACTGAAAAATAACATTTGCTGAAAAATCAAGTAAGTTTAGGGAGTGTTCATAAATACTTTGGTGGGGGGGGACAATATATTTTTTCGTGTTACAAATTTTTAACCCCCCTGTCCCCTCTTCGTGAACCCAAAACTTTGTTGACCCCCCGGTCTCACAAGTTAATGGACCTAAAACTGTTCTAACCCCCACCCTCATATTAAGTAAAAAACTATTTTGCCCCCCCCCCCACCTGTACCATTCTACATCAAACGATAGAGGAAATAATATTAGTTAATATTATGTCAGTGTTATGAGTCGGTAAATTACGGTTAATTTACATGGTAATTTACCGCCATCTTAATTGACCGTAGTAAAATAGGGTAATTTTTTAAAATTAAAACTTCAAATAATATTGTTTTTGTTTGTTTGTTTTAGATGACAATTACAGTTTCATGCAAAAGAGTTATGCAAATACTTCGGCCCATAGGCCTACTCGTCATGGCCTACCCTGCCTGGCAAAGCTAGTCTGGTCGGAATGAGCATAATAATTATGTTTCGATTCGTAGCCGATACAAGCGGAAACTACTCTGTCCCTTGATCAAACGTCTATTATATTAACGCCCTCTGGCCAGGTCAGACCATCATTTTAATAACAATATGCTATTAACATATGAATTGGACACATGCAAATTACGGAGTGTCACATCCTGATTTAATAATCCTTGACAACTGGTAACCAGCGGCACTGTGTAGTACCGGTCTGTTATTCAATTGCGTTGTGTGTGGGTTACGTGTATTTTATGTGTAAAATGCCTATACGGTGATCCACCCAAAAAAAAAAAAAAAATCATTGTATAGATCCCTGTACCGGGTCCTGTGCATCTTGACCCCAGGCAGCATAAGTTTGTATTCGTTAGTGGGTCAAGGTCATCCAGGGGTCATCTGAGGTCAAATTTGCAAAAACTGTCGAAGGGCATGAAACTTGGTGGGTACAGTCAACATTTGAGTCAAATTTTGGGAAGGTCATCCGGGTCACCCAGGGGTCATCTGAGGTCAAATTACTAAAACTGTCGTATGGGCATGAAACTTGGTGGGTACAGTAAACATTTAGAGTCAAATTTTGGGAAGGTACTAAAAATTGTCGTATGGGCATGGAAGGTGGGTACAGTCAACCTTTGGAGTCAAATTTTGGGAAGGTCATTTTGAGGTCATCCGGGGTCATCTGAGGTCAAATTACTAAAAACTTCAGTATGGGCATGAAACTTGGTGGGTACAGTCAACATTTGGAGTCAAATTTTGGGAAGGTCATTTTGGGGTCATCAGGGGTCATCTGAGGTCAAATTACTAAAAACTGTCGTATGGACATTAAACTTGGTGGGTACAGTCAACATTTGGAATCAAATTTTGGGAAGGTCATTTTGGGGTCACCCAGGGGTCATCTGAGGTCAGATTACTAAAAAACTGTCGTATGGACATGAAACTGGATACAGTCAACATTTGGAGCAAAATTTTGTGGGGTCACATGTTCCTCAAACTTGGTGGGTGCATCTTGACCCCAGGCAGAACAAGTTTGTATTGGTTAGTGGGCCAAGGTCATCTGAGGTCAAATTAGCAAAAACTGTCAGATGGGCAAGTAACTTGGTGGGTACAGTCAACATTTGGAGTCAAATTTTTGGAAGGTCATTTCAGGGTCAAGCGGTGTCACCCAGGGGTCATCTGAGGTCAAATTAGCACAAACTGTCATATGGGCATGAAACTTGGTGGGTACAGTCAACATTTGAGTCAAATTTTGGAAGGTCATTTCAGGGTCAAGCGGTGTCACCCAGGGGTCATCTGAGGTCAAATTGCTAAAAATGTTGAAGATTGACTCCGCGCGAGTTTCAAGGACCGTATTGAATTTTTGTGGGAATTTTTCAAACTAAAGGTTTAAAAATTGACCGACCAACCTATTAGCGATTCGACTCCAAGAACAATTGCTTTCCCACAAAAAAAGCGTAGAGCCACAGCGCCATTGGTGCTCTTGTTTTTTTTTCTGTTTTCATTCACAGCTTGATAGCTTCTCTATGTGTATGTCATACGGGTTTAACCAGTTATGGAGCGGACAGCGAGATGGAAGCTTACATGTGCTGGATACTAAACATGGAAGGTTTGATATTGTAGAGGTAGGTTTGAACAACTTTCTCAAAACCTAAAGCTAAGATACAGCAATGTATAGGCCATATATATTGCAACGTTTTCGTTGTCAAAACTTCAGCTACTGCAGTTTTAGAATAACAAAGCCCCAAACATTGCAAGAAAATGTAGTTTTTGTGCCCCTTATTTGGAAGCCACAGACTGGCTTGCTGAACGACTGACTGACTGACTGAACGAGTGAGTGAGTGAGTGAGTGACTGACTGACTGACTGACTGAACGAGTGACTGACTGAGTGACTGGCTGACTGACTGACTGAACGAGTGACTGACTGACTGACTGACTGACTGAACGAGTGAGTGACTGACTGACTGACTGAACGAATGAATGCATTTTGAAAAGAGCTAAAAGCCATAGCCTAGTATTAATCAATGTTGTCAGCACTCAGCACCAGGTAATAACTAATGTCAAAAGCCAAGATTATGCTTTATTGGGGCACTGTGCATTGGACAGTCATAATTCAAAAGAAACCCCAGATTTTTTAATTAATATGGTACAAATTACAAAATCTTTTTTGAAGTGGATCAAAAATCAACAATGTCAAGTTATCATGACCAAATTCAGATGTAGGTTATTTGGGTTCCTTTTCAGACATATGATTCTGGACATAAAGGGAAGCTGACAGATGTCATCCATAATCTAGGAGCTGTGATAACCTGTTCTACAGATAAAACAATTAAGGTAGGTTCAATGCAGAGGAGGTAGTAAAGCCTGGCTAGACTAACTTGGGGTGCCAAATGACACACATATTCAGTAACCTTCACAAAATTTGAAAATTCGACCACTGGTTTGCACCACAGAGCCTAAAATTGTGCTTCAATTTTCGGAAACTTAATTATGAGAAAATGTCGATGGTTTCACCAAAATTTTTAGTTCATTTTTAAAGAGAGGTTAGTCCATCTTAATTTAATAGTTTGTCTCAAAGCCGTTCCCAAGTTGTAAACCTAATGTGGAATGCAGGTTTTTTTAAGTTGTTTTTTTTGACAAGAATAGACCACCTTTCATCTTTTCTTCTGAGGACAGCATGTTTAACACACCAGTCATAAGTAGCAGATCAGTTGTACCAAATACTTTTGTTGTTGAAAATTTTGTGTATAGACCACTTGACATTGTTTATCAACAAAGGCGGGGAGTAGCCTATCGATATGCTTGAACGAACCGTTACACTGTTCAATTGCTTTCTTGTACTATATGAAATGTGGTGGGCAATTTAAAATACATATGCCCTGAGCAAACTATGATGCGTACGCACACTGCAGGGCAATGAACAGTGAAAATTGCCATAATTCGGGCGCATACTGCCCGGCAATGATGTCACATGTCAAGTGGTCTTTTGATCTCATTTCATAAACATTTCTTTCCTCCTTGACCTACAGATTCATGAACCAAACCACAACCCTGCCGTTATCGCAACGCATTCAGAATACTACGGTGATGTTGCTGCACTACATCTACAGAATAACGTGTTAGCTAGTGCCTGTAGTGATGCTACTGTTGGTATATGGAGGCCTGTAGCACAATAGAGCTACAATTTGATTTTCTTTCCAATACTGAGATGTAAATTTACCTACAACGTCTTTGTATGTATCCTTCTGGACCATTGGACACCACTGTTCCTAATCTAATTGAAAAAATTAACCAATCGTGCTACGCTATGTTGTTACTAAGCAACCGGTTGCTATGGTTGGCACTTCTGCGAAGTACTCAGTCACTACACACAAAAAGGCACACACACCTGTGGTTGAAAATTATATATACCAACACCCAACAGTAAGTTACAGGCTTTTTCTATGACCACCACGGATACAGAGAATCAACCTCAAGTCATCCCTGCACTACTTGGAGTAAATGAAGAGCTTGGTTCCAAACCATGTTAAGTCTACAGACACATTACCTGTGCGATATTGCAATGGGTTGTGATGCTATAGGTATTGTAATTTCAGTTGGATGCACCATTACAAAGCAAACAGTGGATGGATGCACAGTAATACTGTGTGTGGCCTTTGGTTCCCAAATGAGAACAATAGTCTGCATATTGTTAACCAGCATTGTTGTGGTAAATAATGGCTTGTTGATGGTACAAATCATTGTTGCTAATGTCAAACTTGTCAAAGTAATTGTGATTGTACATGTATCACACAAGTAAATGAGAAACATGTGGTTGTGGACTTTACACGGTTTGGAAATAAGCTCTTCAAATACAGGAAACAAAGAAATTAGAAATGGTGACCATTGGATCTAACAACATGGTTTCACTTCAGTGTGATTTATTATATTTGACCCATGTAATGTGCTTCGAAAGCAGTATATTGTGATATATTATCAATTATAAACTATGAATGTCTTTTCATGTTCACCTTGCCAGTTATGTGTTGTAAAGAGCTTTGTAAATCAGGACTTGGGTCTTTTTTAGTGTCACATTTAGACCTGAAAATAATTTGTATCCCTGTATAACCCTATTTTATTTCATAGTTGCAATATTTCTTCAAACGTGCTGCAAAAAGCCTGCAATATTTTGCAAACATGTATCTTAAAAAATAACTTAAGTATTGAGTTTCATACTGACAGTGTACTTCAGTTAAATTACGTGTTTCCCAAACTTGATATAATTATGTTCATTAATTCTATTAATCATTAGATATGAAAAATTATATTTCAAGTTTTATACTGTTACTTGTTTGCAAGGTAATACAAAATCAGTAAAGAAGTTGCAAAATCTTTTGTTTTCTATTGTTTTTTGAGAAGTTTAATAGACCATATCTCAAAACAAACTCTGCTGACATTTGTGGTGGATGGTCACATATGAGACCAACTGCAAGCCTTCAATATTTTTTAATTGCATGAACACAAAGCCTCACTAGATAAGGCACCAGAAACAAATTGGTTCGATCTTGGATCAACCGTCGATGCTGCTTTGATGCTTGTTATTAATGAACTATCAACTAATTAATCAGAATTAACACTTAAGTTTATATTGGTCATTATATACTTCATTAATATATTCTTGTTCATTGATTGGTTAAAAGTGGATCACATGACCAAAATAGTTCTACCATCAGTACTCCTATCCGTAAATAGTACCTCTAAGCCGTAAATAGTATTTTCAATGTCCCGGATGAGCCGTAAATAGTACCTCCAATCCGTAAATAGTACTTTTGACCATGCCTTCCGCGTGCGTGCATTCGATGCGACGGAACAGTTCACGCACGCGAAACTGCCATAGCGTCATTTCTCGCTGCTGTAATTGGTTAGCCCAATTTTAGGCTATTCGATTTTGTGAAAGGTAGGTTGTGCTTAAATTAGCCGTGCTGTTCACTCAGGATAGACGCGGGAGAGTCAAAACGTCAAATAATTTTCTTTTAACAAATCAATGAACAAAGAACATATTGATGAAGTATATAAAACAAATATATACTGCCTTTATTCGAAGTTCTGGTTAAAACTATGGTCCCTCGTTGAGATCAATTAATACTATTCTCACCTCGGGCCCATAGTTTTAACCAGAACCTCTCATGGCAGTATATATTTGTATAATATCACTACAGGCATAAATGACTATTTTACCACAATTAACAATAGTAAATTAATTGATTTCATAGATAATAAGGATCAACCAGGCATCGATGGTTGATCAAAAGATTGAACTAATTTCTTTCTATTGCATAACCAGAGATAACAGAAAAAGCATAATTCCTTTGACAAGATTTGTGTACTTTTAGCATCCAGTGTGTAATTTTGCAGCGCTGCTGTTTGGTGGCCCTTGTTGGTGGCTCACACAAAGAATCATCAACAGTATCCAGTTGTACTCCTTGCAGATATAATTCTGCTGGACATTTTACTTCATATGACAAAGTGGCATGTACAGTATTTCAATTCGGCTGATTCTTGCTCATTCCAACTGATACAGTACAGTATTTTTCTTAGACCAAATACCATCTTATCATGGACATTACATTGGGCCATGGGAAAGAAAGTTTCAGATTTGTGAAAGATATTATATTGCGTTAGGAGAGTTGGGGATGGGGAATAAAATTGAATACCTGAGTGAAGGGCCCAACTCCAATTTTTTACGAAAATGAGTTACATTAATTGTAGACCCAGCATTTTATTGCCAGCAGACCGTTTTTCCTTGTGTGTGAAAGATGAGCCAATATGCACTCTCTAAATAGTTTTCCACTTCCACTTAATCATGGTTTTCATGGAAGAAAGGCCCAACTCCATGGAGTTGGGCCATTCTTCAACAAATATTGGGTTAAAGAGGAATTTTGTTCATCCATGAATTCTGCTTTGCACTACAATAAACTTTTTTGCTAACATATTACATGCTTCTATTTGTGCAATTAATGGATAATAACCTTATTTCTGTAGCTATTTATAACACATCTGCTTACGGAATTGGCACTTGCAGTATATTAGTGGAAAAAGGGCCCAACTCCAGCTCGTATTAAGACCTGTACCATTGCCATGGAAACATCATGTATAATTTCGAATGTATGTAATATTGTATGTTCATGTATTAAAGGTCCACTGAAGATGAAAACATTCTGTCTTTAAAACTTTTCCAAATATTAAGTTTTTTCTTAATATCTCGAAAACAGTTTTGATGGAGTTGGGCCCTTCTTCCACTCAGGTATTCAATTGTTGATAATGTGTCTTGTAGTTGTATACGAAGAGTTCGGATGCAAAACCAATATATCCATTTTTCTCAATTTGAAATATGCAAATATAAAGAAAATATGAGCTATTTTTGATCATAGTAAAGAAACTTATACCTTGGGACCTTGAAAGTAAGGTGTCAACTTAAAGCTACTATTAGGGCACATGTTGGTGGCCTCAACACAAAAAGTTTGAGAATAGCATTTATTGCTTTTTGCATCTGAGCTCAGAGTCTTCATATATACTGTATTGTTCCTAATAAGCAGGCATTTGTTAAGGATCAATTTTTTGTGTAAATATTTACAATAAATGACCAAAATAACACCACCCATTTCAGTTTTAGACACATCTGTTTGCAGGAGGACTATCATGAGAAATTAATTTCCTATCATAAACCAAATGCAAGGAATGATCTAACATCCTTTTCATGTATATTTGCACTTAAAGGAGTATTTTGTGATCCTAGCATCCTCTATTTATGTCATTTTTCATTAGATATCCACAAAAAACCTATTCCCAAAATTTCAGTTGATTCCGATTTTGCGTTCGCGAGTTATGCATGATTATGTGTATTACACTGCTCCATAGACAATGCGTTGTAATTTCGTTCTGGTGCGCCAGAACGAAATTCAAATTTCACGATATCTTTGCTAAACGAATTAATCTGCAAGAAATATTTTGTACATAAACATTATGTAGCCAGAGGTTTCCAGTGATATAAAAATTTCAACTTTTTTTGAGAAAAGTGGGGGGATGAGGCTGTGGATCACGAAATGCCCTTTTAATAATGGTAAATTTTATTGCTCTTTCAATTTCATTTTGGAAAATATTGAGGGTGGGAGTTTAATAGAGACTGGGTGCTTATTAGGAACAATTCGGTAGTCTTAAAATATATGTTATTTTGCACAGCTTTTTGTTACAGGGTATAGAGGGGTTGGCTTTGCAAAGAAACTAACTGTAACTACATACTTTTATTAAGCTTCATTGATCTTGTAACTGGTTCTCTTCCATTGCATATCAGATGAACTTGTGTGCCACATCAATGTGCTATGTTTTACGGGTCTTGTGAATTTGCATGCATGAAGAATGTATTATATTTGCACCGTCTAAAATACATTTTGGTGAACAAGACGCTGTAGTCGCATACAATGTACATGTATCAGATACATATCATTTTATTAATGTGCTTTGTAATACGGGTCTTCTTGAATTTGCATGAAGGATGCATATTTATACTTATTTATACTCTTTATACATTGGCCTCTGTTGCCAGATCACATCACATTGTGTGATGCTTTTAAGCAATGTGCTATTCCAGTTGAAATCCATACACCCCCTGTGGAAGACATGACATTAATAATGGAGTCACCCATTCAGGAAACCACATTTCACACACCCTGTGTGGAAGATAAAGGTCATTTGTCTTCCATAAGGCGTGTGGATTTCAACTGGAATAGCCCAATATGAGTCTACTATAATGGAAAGTTATGATGAAATTTGATTCTGTTTTAATCAGAGGATTGCCATAAATTAGTAGCGCGTACATGAAATGGTGCTTGGTAGTATATAAACATCATATTATGGAAAGATGATTTACAATTGTCCAAGTCGATGTAATATTTGGTAAATATGTATTTGATGTTCAGTTCATGAAAAATCATATAATAACAATGACTTATGGCCCATACCTAATTTATAAGGTGCAGCTTTCCCCAACCAGACAAACTGCAGCTAGCTGTAGTCATTGAAGGAGGATTCCCCAGCCAAGCTGAATAGCCCTGGTATTGGGACCTTGAATTTAGTTCAATTCAATGACGACCACATACATTTTTATTATTTTTTTTTAATTTTGAGATTACAATTTTTTAATTACAGTAATTTGTATCTGGTTACAATTATATCAAAATTTAACAGATTATGACTTCAAGATATGTGACCAGATTGACGGTCTCACAAAACAGATTACTTAATGGTAGGGCAGAATGTAAGTAATATATCAAGGATTGAGAACCGCGATTTAGAGAAAACATAATATGAAAAATTCTGCCCACCCACTTTTAAATGGATTATGACTTTTACCAAACCTGAATGGAATAAGTAATTGATTGGTTTTTGAAATTGACTTTGAGGTGAAATTGATTTGATGCAATTGGTATAATGTTGGGAGCTATGATTTTTTAAAGAATGAATTTAACAATATTAATATTTGTTGGTAGAAGACACCAAATGAGAATTACGCACTGGTCACAGCTCTCATTTTTTATCATATTTGAATATATACTGCAGCACTTCCCAAACACACTGCCAAGACAGCCTTTAATCAATCTGAATATTTATTTAAAAAAATAATTGTTGAACTTGATGACCTCTTTGAAAATTCTCATTTGGTGAAATGAATTTGTAAGCCCAGTATCTTTCATTTTTGGGTAAATGTGGCATTTAAGACAAATAACCCCTAACCCTAACCCCTACCTCTAACCCCTAACCCTAATTGGCATACGGGGATGTTTCTGTCTTAAATGCCACATCTACCCATATTTTTGTGTGTGTAGAGTAGATAAGTAATTTTAAGTGTACATAGTTCTCCATAAATTTGTGCATAATGACATTTGCATGAAAAAGAGTTTATTATAATTTGACTTGATCATTATTATATTGATGACTTATTAGAATTTAGTTCCAATTGAACGATGACCATAATTATCATTGAAATTACAAATGAAATCAAATTGGCACCGTAGTTACAGGGATTATAATCATTTAATTTTGACACCGAAAAACTTAAGACAAATTTATTGATATATTGATAGAATGTGCAAGTTGTTTTTCACGGTGTAATTCCAATAAATAAAACCCCACGTTTTCCATACTGCTTCGGCAATCCAGTCTGTTGCCTTTCTCAATGGTGTATGCCAATGGGTCCTTTGTTGCATGGAATGACATCATTAGAAGATGATGACAGACGCCCTCTATCAATTTGTTAGTTGACCAGTTTTGGGTTTTTTTTTAATATATATAAATTTTCATTTGATGAAATGAATGGTTGCGGCTAGTATCATAGTATATTACATCATTGTTTTGTAAATCGAATACTAATTTTAAGTGTATTTAAATTGTTCATAGTTTGCATTGTGTCATTTGCAAGAAAAGGTAATAAATCTAATTTTATAATTGAAAGAAACATGGTTTCTTGGCTAAGATTATTTATTGGTGTCATGTAAGAATCAAAGAATAAATCAAATTTGATTATAATAGAAAAGAAAATAACAAGTCGATCTGGCTGTATATGTATGTTATATGGTCATTGGTCCATGACATTGTCAATGCCGTTTATATTCAGTGGCACGCCCAAAGAGGGGGCCGGGGCATGTGCCCCCCCCCCACTTTTTACAGTTATGTGGCGGTGTGGGAAATAGCTATAACAGCAAGCGAAGTGAACATTTTTAGAACAGTAATCGAGACCTGTGCCCCTGACTTTTGAAAACCTGCACATGCGCATGCCACTGTTTATTTTATGGCAATAGAATGGCATTTGGCTATGTGGATTTCCCATATTACCGTTCATCCACCTTGCCCACTGGTGGCAGAACCAGGAGAGCAATCCCCACACACTTTTTCAACTGTCCCTCACACTTTTTGTGTCCCTTGGGAGAGAGGAAAGAAAAAGGAGTGAGAAAAGAAATAATGATATTGTGTGCAAGTAGAGTCCTCCTTTGAAATCCATTATCATCCCAGGGGTGCAAGCTGCAATCCCATAACTTCACAATCTGGAATCTAACGCAATCCTCCAAGTCAACGACTACCTACAGGATATGGGAGTAGAGTCAAAATGGCCTGCCATCAGGCCAGACCCGGGGGCCAGACCTCAACCCGATTGAACACTTGTGGGACCAGCTTGATCGTGCTGTGCGTGCCAGAGAAGCCCATATGCAACCACACTGAATGACCTGCAACAAATCCTTGTTGAAGAATGGAATTCCATCACACAGTAACGTGTAACCAGGTCGGTGAGCAGCTGAGCAGCATGCGGAGAAGGTGCCTGACTATTGTGGTTTTTCCACCCGCTATTGAGATTAGTGGCTAGCGTTGTTTGAGCACAGAATAATGGTCAATTTGGCAAATTCTGTTTGAGACACCACTACATTCACAAGGCGTGTACACAGCCGTGAAAAATGTTATTGTTTCAAATGGGGTTTCATTGTAAAGGGTAGTATGTATTGTAGCTATCCTGTGATATGCAACACAAATAATTGGAGATATAGATGCTTGAAAAACTTTCCAAACTTTTGTTGAGGAGTTTATAATCAAAAATAGTGTAAAAATGGTTCACCAAATGACTGCACTACATTCACAAGGCGTGTACGCAGCCGTGAAAAATGTTATTGTTTCAAATGGGGTTTCATTGTAAAGGGTAGTATTGTAGCTATCCTGTGATATGCAACACAAATAATTGGAGATATAGATGCTTGAAAAAACTTTCCAAACTTTTGTTGAGGAGTTTATAATCAAAAATAGTGTAAAAATGGTTCACCAAATGACTGCAATTTGAATTAGCTGGGCACAGTGTCGACTTCCTATTCGATAAATATAAATTTAATACTCCGTTGGTGAGCGACGGGCGACTGGTATTTCACCGAACGCAAGAAAAGGAGTTCTATCTGATTGGCTAGCAATCGATCGCTTAGGTCGCTTAGTAGTCAACTACAAACTCAAAACTGAGCATCGTATTCAATTCGATTGAAATCGATATTCTATTATTGCCGTAGATAAAGAGGGTGATAGTGTGTCAATAATGTACATTGTATTGCAGCTGGATTTTACATGCATTCTTTTATATAAATTTTTTTCTCAAAGAGTTGAATATGATCAAAATTTTTACTCAGGATTTCAAATTTTTTGCCCGCAAATTGCAGTTAAACATATCCACAGCAAAATACCAGTCCTCACTAATTAGTGTATTTAATTTCCAGTTAGTGTATTTAAGATAAAACCTGACAACAAATAAAATTTTCTTGCAATAGAAATATCATATGGGATACTGACTTTTTGCTCCGTGGAGCCAAATTGACCAATCATGATCATGTTAGAGTTTTTCATTACTCGGAGGTAAAACTGACTAATTAAGTACCGGTACGACTTACTCATTACGTGAAGCAAATTTATTCATTAAGAATTTGCCAGACGAGCGTCACATAGTTGCAAGATATCCTCGGTCACGAAAGTTATGATTCAAAAAGTAGTTTATGAAAAGTACAAACTGACTTATTATTAAGACTAGCGGGACACCAAACCAGTTCGGATTTACTTTATATACTAGTAGTAGGCCATACATACTGTAGTTACTGTCCGCTTTTCCTATACACAATACTCAGTGCGCTCACCATTGACGCGTGACCTCTACAAATAGTGTATGTTAGAAGTATAGGCCATTGCCTAGTTGACGCCACTACTGTGTAAAAAATAACCGACCAATATTTAAAGTATTCTCTGAAATTCTAGAAAATATAGTTTTGTAACATGTCCTAAATTTTAGCTAATTTAGGTGTTTGGAAATATTGGTACTTTTGTGCCAAAAAATATGAAGAAATTATTTCTAAACCGTGTTAAGTCATTAAGCTTCTCATTTTCAAGAACGCTGGTTAACAATAAGCAGACTATTGTCTCATTTCGTAAACAAAAGCCCACAGTATTGTTACCTTATGTTAAGCTTTATAATCGTTCACCCAACTGAAACTATAATACCAGCTCATTGCACAGGTAAAACAGACACAAGTGCAGTGTGTATTTAACCAGAGAAGATCTGATGTAACATAGTTGAGCCGCTTTTCATTGAGTGTTATCTTGGTTTAATAGCTTTTAATAGGGTTTAAGTCCTTCAAAGGTCGTGGTGAGTTCTACTGTAGACATAACTGCATCATGATTATTTTTAAGTCAACAACATTCAACAATATGATCACCGTGATAGTATGAGAGTATCAGTACCGTGGGTGTCAGTGATCCTGGCCTGACACAGTAGACAAACAAACAAACAAACACGCCACACACATGACACATGCATGCAAGGTAACATTGACTATACACTAATCAAACAATGGTATTGATCCTGTACAACTGGTCGTGGTTTATTTACAATCGATTCATTTAAAATCCCCATAGTAAACATTAATTTTGGCAAGGTTTTCTCTCTCTGGAACGAGGATGCATCCACTGGCTCCGCGTAATGAAAAGATCTAACATGATTGGTCAATTTAGCTCCGCGAAGCGAAAAGTAAGCTACGCGTAGCAGCTCCACATTGTGGCGGTTACGGCCAGCCATATATTGATCATGCGAAAATCGTAAAACATAGAATAGAAACAGTGTGGCAGGCGCCAAAATCTCAAATTGTATGCTTAGCCTGAGTTGCACGGCCTATCTCGAATAAAATCACCATGCGTAGTTGTTGAAAAACGTGAGGATTCATCGTACTATCAAGGCAATTTTTATCACAAAGATATAGGGATGATGACGGTGTGCTGGGCTTCATTTTGAAAAAAAAATCAACTTCTCAGTGGGCCACATCCCCTCCCCTCCGTCACCCCTGCACAACCATCATTTGATTGGTTCCCCCTTTCAAAATCTTGCCTTTTTTGCCGGATATATTCATGTTGTTTTCCATATTATTGGGTTAGAAATTTCTATCTTGTCAGGATTTGTCTCAAAAGGCTAGAAATGCATGTCACATACATTTGGAAGAAATTGCCTTTCCTTTGCTTTTTGGCAAGGGCCTCCATGACATTCATGGAAGTAATAGGTATAGGTCTATCCCACAGAATTAGAGGAGAACCAGGACTCCCTATACCGCCACATACAATCGCGCCTTCAGCTATGGGGGTATAGGGGGATTCGGGTCCTTGCCGACGGTGTGCGGAGATGAATGAAAACAATTTTGCGTCCCATCTTTAGTGTCTTTGTATCGTGTGCAGGTCGCATCTCTGTGCATCTCTCAAATGCGCCCATCATTCATGTCACACTTGCATGACAACGATTTGCCTCGAGCAAATTCCGAGGGAAAACGATACCCCAGGTTTTGCTCCATATCTGTATCAAGATGGCGGTCGAATCCCGGTTCTCTTCTAATTCTGTGGTCTATCCAAACAAATACAAAGAATCACACACAATTACACAGTAAAATTTGACATAAAAATGTATAATTTTATTTACACACAGACTATAATTTCTTCATCATGAATAAAATAATTTGTAACATGTAAATTACGAACATGTACAGAAATTCATACAGATTATAAAACAAATGGACTGTTCCAGAAACAAAAGGAAAATATGTATAAGAAATTATTGAAATTAATTAAAACAAATAGTATTCCCAAATTTCATTTATATGAAAACGACACAGTAGCAAGGCCAAAAACATGTTGTGTTGACTTGGGTATGTTGGATTACATGTACATCATTATAACACTTATTGGCCAACAGTATTTTGCAAAGACCCTTTGCACTGCTAAACAGGAGGTGGGGTTCTGATTGGCTTAGGGATCTGGAATGAGCGTTTCGACAGTATTTTTTGTGGGACATGAGAGCACATCAGACATATCGAATTGCATTCTGAATATTAATCAAATAATTTTCATTTTTTGAAATTCACGATATAATACAAATTATTAAAATTTGATATTTTTCACATTTTTGATACATAGCAGTCCTCGAAGTAAATTTTATAAATCTAATGATATATTCTGAAAGTGTATGTACATGTAGCTGGGATGAAAAGCTGACGATCAATTGAAAATTTTGACCTTTCATATTGAAGATATGGATTTTTTTGGTGTTTGGGGAAAAAAATCCATATCTTCAATACGAAAGGTCAAAATTTTCAATTGATCATCGACTTTTCATCCCACCTACATACACTTTAAGTATAAATCATCAGATTTTTCAAAAATATCAATTTTTAATCATTTGCCATAAAATGTGTATTACATTGCAAATTTCAAAAAATCAAAATTATTTGATATCAGAAGGACATTCTCCGTATTCAGAATGCAATTCGATATGTCTGATGTGCTCTAATGGCCCACAATAAATACTGCCCAAATGTTCATTCCCCACCCCTTAATGGAATGATGTCATCAGAACATGGTACCTCATTCAGTGTGATAGGTCTTTGCAAAATACAGAATACAATTTACAGGAACAAAATCAACAAATTTGAAAATTCCATGTCTTGGAAATCTTTTCCTCAAAAAATATTAAAACAATTTTCACGGGAATTTCCACCAAAGAATTCAATTTACAATATTGGTCATAATTAATTTTTAGTTACTGAACAGTCCAATGGGACGATTGCCACTGAAAATGTACTGATGAGGGCATGTGATCTGCTCTCACAAAGCCAGGAACATGGCAACATTTTTATCTCATGAGGACTTGGATGCTGCTGTAAGTAAATGTGATGCTACACTTCAAAAGGTGGGACTTTAGGGCAAAGTGCTTTTCAAGATATAAATTAAAATAGAAAAAAAGAAGGAAAATAATATTTGAGATGCTTTTTTTTAAATATGAATACCTTGTAAAATTCTTTCAAAGCAAAAATACTGAACTCAAAATAGACTTCAGCTATTATATAATAGCTGCCCCCCTTTTGATGTGCTGCATTACAAATGTATAAGTTATTTTTTGATACTAAAAGGGATCTTTAATAGGTCTTTATCGCAAAAATAGGCCAGCCTGCCAACATTGTAAGAACAGGTCACATATGTTAAATGAAAGAGTACCGGGAATTTGTTGCACAATAGGCTACTTAAGCTAGGATAATGTAAGGTCCTCAGATAGCAATGATAGACCCTGTTGTGGAGCAGGGGACCCACACCAGAACAACAATCAGGTGAGCTTTTATATTCTCTGTATTTTCACTGCGGGGAAGCATAATTATTATGGAAATCATTGAGCATGACAACATATTGCATATAGGTCTATACCAGGTCATCGGAAAACCAATGTGTATGAGGTACATGTATAGTAAAACCAAAGTGCACATTAGCCAAGTTTTCAAATACAGGGGTAGCACAAACTTTTGAAAGTATCGACAAAAGTATCAAGTACATCACATCAGTGATCTGGCCCTCCCCCAGTGCCATACCAGCCAAAATGAAGAATAACTTTACCTTGACATGTGCGTGTGGAGTGGGTGGAAATTTTCAACAATAATGTGCCAAAATGTTGTTAATTTTGGACTGAAACAGACAAAAAGGAAAAAGGCACATTGCAGATTTTCTCAATTCCCCTGGGGTACCGACGCCCAGTAATGTACCGATGGTCATGATTTCTGGTAGCCCTACCATAGGGCTTTTTTTTACACACTATGATACTCCAAGACACCATCCATGCAATAAGATCCTGAGAACGGCTAAATCCAGTAACCACTCACCCGAGAAAAGTAACTGGGTTGTTGTGAGCTGTCACTGGGTTGTGAGCTGTCACTGGGTTTTCAGCAGTTCTCAGGATATAGCATGGTGTAGAGCATATATAAAGCATAGCATGGTGTCTCGGGAGTTTATAGTGTTTAAAAAAAGGCGCCGTGGTAGAGCTAATTTCTGGGGGGCATTGCCACTGAAAGTCACACACACCAGCTCACCTAGCATATGCTTAAATGTAGTCCAAAACCTTTGTACCAAATAGCAGTACATCTATTTCCACAACAAGGTTTGCCAAAAAGACAGAAAAAAAAAATATTATAATTTTATCAAATTTCAAAAACAAAGCAATATACAAATTCATAATACAGATGGAATAAAATGTTCACAAATTTTATGATTTTTACAGCTTTTCACAAATACTTGGGAGCAATATGCTAGTTACTAAACAATGTGAAAGTTTGATTGAACTTGCTGTAAAACTTATACATTATAGTACAAGTATGAAAGACAGCTTATTGTTTTGCTCAAAGAGAATGATGCTAAATGTGACATAACATTACAAAATTGTCAAACATATGGTTTAGGAAAGAATGACCCTGTTTGAAGAAATACACAATTTTCTAATGCTTTATAGCTACAAGTATATAAACCATGCACTTTGTTTTCTAACATTTTGATAGACAAAATGTGATGTCTGAAAGACACTATCACTGGCTTTTATCACAATATTCATATCAGATTATTTCATTGAAACACAATTCATTAGTATATTTCTTACATGGATATACTTAATTTAACATTCAATATAGAATCATTTAGAAATTGAAGATTTCCATCATGTTATATGGAAAAACAGTGGCAAGATCAACAGGAATTATATAATAATAAATGTTTATTTCATTTCTGTCAATCTTGCCAATATTTGTCCATGTTATATTTTCTCTACAGTGAGGATGGCAATATATTTCTTGCATATAGGCCCTAGCTATTGGGCAATTTGTGGGGAGGAGATAAGATAAAGTGACTGCTTATAGGTTCAAATTTCAACCTTCCTACGGCCAGAAAAAAAATTATTTGATTGTCCATAGATCCAAAGGGTTTGGTTGGACAGTCAGATTTAAAAAAAATTTGTTAAGGTTATAGCTTAAAAAAATAGCCCAAATAGGTGTGCATTGGTATATTTCTCTACTGTATTCCACTTCATTCATGTTTTTAAAACAGTTTAGAAGTGTGAAAAAACTGTTTTCAAAAATATATACCTTATTTTACACAGTAAAACCAAAGAAAAACCCTTTTTTCCAGATTAGGATCGGTCAGATGAGGACAATCAAACAACTTTTTTTTGCCTAATCATGAAGCTCCAGTGGTCAACTGGTTAAGGTACAGGTCTTTTCTTTGGGATCACTTTTTCTACTTGTCTCCTTTATTATTTGCGACAGAGAATCTGTTCATACGAGGCCAAATTTAACCAAAAAGCCTTACATAATTTTTGACAGACAAAACTGAGATGGACGGACACACACCCCGACACACAACTCATCTTTTTCCTTCGGATGACCTAATAATGACTAACATTCTGGAATCATTATAATAAGTTCATCAAGTTTACAGAATGATCTTATTAATTTATTATATTAAAATGAATTACATTAAATACTTGGCAGCATCAATTTTATATCATAATCTTGTTTAAATATTCACTAAAATAGAGGACATATCATTAAATCTGGTGCCACATGTCATTCACATGATCTATCCAGGGACTGCATGTGAAGGGACTGGAAACGGTTTCCATCCATTGTAATCTGCTGGTTTACAAATTATCTTCAGTTGAGCAAGCACATATAATTCTGTGATCGATAGAGCCTTGTACAAATCCCAGCACAGTTGCAATACAGCACGTAGCCTGTCTTGCATGATGGGAATAATCTCCGTAAATCACATTCATTATTTTAAGAATTATTTTAGTATCAAGAACAGAAAGCATACGATGTGCAGCACATTGTGCACATTCCAGGAAAATGTTTACTTTGTTTGTTCTAGCATTCTACACTTCCATAAACTTATCATATTTTGTCTCCAAAATCTTATGTAAATGATTCTCAACATTACACAGAAATTGTAAATATTTTACACAATTTGACATATTAGAATATTTTGATGGTTTTTTGGTTTTGTGAAGGGCAAATGAATAAATACATGTAGTAAGAAATCAAACATCACGCTCTCGGCACAATTAACTTGCATCTAATCAAAAGTCGTAAAAGATAATCCAATAACAATATAGCCATCAATAAGCCGTTTCTAGCAGGGTCTTAGCTAGGATTTGACAAGTTCCTGTCATTTTCACTCATCTGCCTAGCTGTCCAAAATGTGACCCTGAAAACAAAACCCAGACATCTGTCCCTTCTGGGGTTCCATCAGTTCAAACAGCCTTTGCTATAGCCTTGATTTATTAGGCTGGTCTTGGTTTGAGTTTACAGAACTTATTCAAGCGTATTGTTTTTAGAATTTAACAATTTAGCATTAAATTTACCTGTCCCAAAAGCAAACTGCCTGTCCAAAATGACATGTGGACAGGCTACCAGTCCCTTCATACATGGTCCCTGATCTAACTTAATGATCCTGTAATGACCACATGATAGCTATGTGATGCTAAAATGAGTTTGCCAAGGACTATAAAACTTAAAAGGCTAATAAATGTGTTTCAAGCAAGATGTCAAAAACATCATTTTGGAAGAGATTAGTATTACAGTTTGATATGGGCTATTCCAGTTGAAATCCATACACCCTATATGGAAGACATGACCTTAATCTCCAACACAGAGCGAGTGAATTTCAAATGGGATTACCTGAAATTGAATGGGTGACTCCATTTGATATTCACACTCCATGTGTGGGACAATAAGGTCATGAATTGAATTTATTAAGACGTCGTCAGGTTACAGCCAGGCTGAAACATAGTATGCTTTTATGCTTTATATAAAGCAGAAAACTTGAGTGGACCAACATGAAATGTGACCATCCACCACGTAGTCGGCTCTGTTTATTGCAGATTTTGAAAGAATGCACCTTTAGCTTTACAATGACACCTCAACCAGCTTCATCGGACATCTAGAAGTGAAGTTACGGTTCATCAAAGGTCAAAGTCCTAATATATTTTACACACAAATCCAATACTGTTTTTGATTGTATCTCAAAATGGAAAATGCTGACTTTACGACCAGTTTGTGGTGGATGGGCACAAATAGAGAGAAGAGAGAGAGAGTAAAAAGTTTTAAGCAAGTAGCAAAGTAGCATGATTGTTACATGCTTTTCCTTCATTAAGTCGGTGAGTATACCTCAACACGCATTTTCATTGCCAGTGTTTATTCCAATATATTGAATCAATTACGGCTATTATACTTAAATTGTAAATATGGCACATAATACAGCAGAGAACAGCTTTACGCTCAGTTATCACCGACTCAACACCTGCAAGCATATGCGTATAATAACATTAATAGTACCTGTCCACAGTGATGTGTATGTCCTAACCATGGCAGTATTGAGGGACCCGAATGACTTCCTTGTGGTACTGACATAGTAGTCATGTGATAAGTCACATGATCGTTCTCGCAGGGACTTATAGAGCATCATGTACACCTGTTCCCATTGGTGTGTATGTCTCAGTTTGAACCACAGACCACATGTCATCTGAATTACGCTGTAGACAAGAAAGAAACCAAAAGAGAAATAAAGCCTGTATAAGGAAGGTTGTTTGTACCCTGGACACTGGTATACTCTGTCTGATGTGAAGTAGTTTGATTTTTCACTACCAATGAAGCTGCTATATTTTATGGTGCAACATGCATAAATGTTTCACAAAATGCAAATAAAATAGCCTTAGCAAGGAATGTATAAGGGAGCGTAAGGGTTCAAATGCATAGTCTACATCAAAGCCGCCATATTAGATTTTCAAGCATCATCAAGCATCATCTAAGCATACAAAATTTGAACGGTTTGCAGATCACTTTAACAATGTTACCATTTCACACACACACACTTTGTGCCATTTTAGCAAAGAGGCAGGAGGTAGTGCTCTATTCGTGTGTCGCCGGAGTGCAGAATAGTGCATGCCATGCCCCCAGCCAAATCCAAGTCCATTTGGTTATGAATTACATGCGCTGATACCTGCACCATGCACTACATGTACATGCATACGATTTCATGCTTAAGGCCATTATATATGATTTCATTCAATTTTGATTTTGTTATTTTTTGCCAGAAACTATGAAATAATATTAGTACTGCCAGGTAGGTTTTCTGTATATTTTTGGCTGAAATAATGAGGTAAAATGAAAGAAAGACCACTTACTAATTACTATCTTGGCTGCCTCTGTTGTTTCACACAATTCAAAATAATAAAGCAATTTTATGGTAGACCACATAAAAAAAATTTCAAAACCAAACTTGCAAAACCTTTATTGGTTCAAATTTGTGATATGTACATGTAGCTTGTAATTTGATAACATTTTTGGTATTATTTGCTGAAAACAAAGTTAATGCAAACATATCAAACTTCCTCCATGTACAAGTTATTTTGCGTTGCATTTTTATCTCAAATGCAATTCACGCTGAAATGTAAAAAACTCATCTATAATGGATGTTTACCGTGATGCAATCAGGCAAAAGAAACACTTGAATATCAAGCACATTCAGCTTTAATGTGTCTCTACTCACATTGTCGAAAGGCTACATAAAAATGTTAAAACTTCTTCAAAAGCGGTCTTAAGCCTTGCGATAAGTCCTACACTATGCTGCTGAAAACAATAAAATATGTAAGAAATGTGGTTTATCTGCACTTCAAAATCAGTCTTATTGTACAAAATGGCCCATTTTGACAATTGCATCACATCAGTTTATTTGCTTGAAACAAATATAGGCCAATGTGCTTATATATATCTTTTAGCCTGGCTTGAGCATTTTGTTGAGTATGGTCCCATCAGGAACCAAGTGTGCCTCCGGATGGAACAACCATTTGAACAAACAAACAAATGTGCTGTGTGTGTGTATATGATAATTTTGACTTTATAGCTGCACTTCCATGAACCAGCACCAGACAGAGTAGACTAGTGGCATAAATAAATGGCAGGTCTTTCTTGCAACAGGGTGATTCAAAATAATCAAGTAAGAAAATAAGGTGTTTGGGATTTAAAAATTCAAGAAACTCATATATAGGCAGGTTGGGAATTAGACTGCATGGTGAAAATGAAATTATCAAGAGTGAAACAAGAAGATTATTTTTTTGCTGAGGTGCAAAACAAGAGGCTGCCTTAAGAAGGTACATTTGTATCCTATTGCCTCAATAAAAAATAAAATCCCTCCGCGACCCCTTGCAACACATCAACACATATAAATGCGCACAACTTAAAACACCATATTTGGATATACATACATGTGTATATGTGACACGACCTGGCCCATGGGAGCCAAAGGTGGCCAATTTGAAATTGAGATAAAGGCAAAAATTTGGAGTAAAAAAGCCCAACAAAATACATAAGAAAACAGAAGTTTAGAACTTTAGAACCAAGTATGCTAGATCTTTGGTGTTTTCAGCATATGATAGCCCAATGTTTGTTTAAGGTAATAATTATAGTAACTCAATTTTCAAAATGTCTCCTTTAGCCCCCATGCAGCAGATTGTGTCACATATTGTCGTTATTTTGAAAAATGCCGTAAAAGTTTAAGACAAATCGATGTACTCTCCATATGCATACGTTGAATTGCACATTCTGGGGTTCAGTCAATACAAATAGCTATAGCGATAGCTTTGATTTATTAGCCTGGTCTAGTTAGTGTTCAAAGAACTTGTTTAAGTATTATTTTTAGAATGTAGCATCTGCCAGAGGTTAATTAATCTTGCCTGTCCCAGGAGCAAACTGCTCGTCCAAAATGACAGGTGGGTGGGTGACTGGCTAAGACAATGCTCTGTAGCCAAATGATACAAATGAAACATTACGATATATTGTCAGAAAACAGATCAAATGGGAAGGAGAGAGGGTTCAGTAACAGTAACCCTGGTAACAAAATTGGTTATTTCATAATGCTTCATCATTCACATTTTGGTTTGATTTTCTAAGAAATCAACTTCCAACAACATTATATATTAAATTTGAGACATCACTAATTAATAAATAAATATTAGTATATACACAATGGATGGAAAATAAATCTTTGTACAAAAATCTATCTGAATGAATACCTATTTGTTCTATAAACACAATATATATACAATTAATGCCCAATCTAGACATGTATTAAATTTTATATAAACACTTGAAATATCGCACAAATCGAACAGAACTAACTTGACAGAAATCAATTTTAGAGGGCATTTTGAGACAAAATTGGTGTAAAATTCAATCATTTCCTGACAATCTCATCCATAATTCTTTAAATTTTGTAGCAAAATTCACTGAAAAGGGACTAAAATGATTCCTTTTTTCACTCAAGCTCCGACCTCGTCCAAAAGCTGCGAAAGTGTAGTGGCTATTTTCAAGTTGTGGGCCAACAATAGTTAAAAGTGGCCCAATTGGGATCCCAAATTGCAGGTTTGGCAACCCTGTATCACATGTGTACTGTCAAAATACTGGAAGGCTTAATTGTTTGCATTTCACGCAAATATTTGGCCCAGATGGTGAAATATGAGATTTTGATGAACAGGCCAGGGTCATATTGGAGATTGAACAATATTTTAGTGCTATGTGCGGTGATCAAACCCTGGAGGCAATACTTTTCTTTTTCAGCTGCAAAACTGCCAATTGTGCACTGTTCCAATAAAGCTTAACTAGCACACATGTTTGATATTGTGCACTTTCTACATTAGTGATCCCAGCTTCCAATTCTAAGCATCATCTTTTTATCAAAGTGGCTAAAGCTTGGTCTAGCATTTTACTACCCAGGATAATGTTAGAACTACTTCTGATTCCAGAAAAATATGGCACTAATTTGTTTGGATCAAAAAAAATATTATACTGTTTTGCCATATGAAACATATAGACCTAGACCAATCCTTCAGCTGGAACTAACTGGCAAAGAAGTTAATTAATATATTTGGGGATTTTTTTTGGGGGGGGATGGGCAAAATGTGCCATTTTTAATGTCTTCTTGCATTTGCAGTCACAAAATTTGATGACTTGACATAAGCCTATAATTCTTGAGTATAGATTAACCCAATACTATTTTATGTTGATTTTTAATAATTAGTTATTACATATAACATACAATGTGTTTGCTAAAAATTAAGGACATACGCTGATATTAGACTTCTACAAGTCCTTTAAGCTTGATTGTCACAGCATACAAAAAACGCACTAAAAAAAACCATGTTTTTACCCTTATTATCAAAAATTGGCCTAATATTAAACTTGGACTTGTATTGCCAGTTATAGTTCCGACTAAAGGATTAGGTTTGAGATATATGTTTTATTTAGCCAAACAGGATAATTTTTTTAATCCCCCCCAAAAAATAGCACTGTATTTTCTGAAATCAGGAGTAAACATGTTAATGCCATCTCTGCATAACTTTTAATAACATTTTAAGACACTATAACTAAGGCTTTCATTGCATGATTTGGCAGGCATAAAGATTATTCCTATATTTTAAAAGTATGACTGCTGACACTTTCTATAAAACCAAGTTAATCTATGTAAATAAGTAAATTTCCTATTTGTTCAGAGATTGGCTGGTTTACAACCAAGACAACAAGACAGTTGACCCATTGATCATCAAGCGTGTTGAAGGGGCAAAGATGTTGCCTCTTCTACGTGCTGAATGATCACCAACACCTACCCGGAACTCTCAACAATTAGAAAATTAACTTTAGACCCCGGGAACCGATAAAAACTGATAAAAACATATCCTAAGTACTGAAAGTATAAACCTAATTTGTGTAAAATATAACTTTATAAACTACACCAAAGCCAAGGTGTAGTTTACTATTTTCTTTCAATGTTAAAAAAAATCCGTACTAAAATCGCACGGCTACCATACTGTAAAAATCACATTATATTTTTACAGCATCGAATATTCTTCACTAATGTAACCTGGCATCAGTCAACTGTTAAAAGTTTAAACTGGTTTAGTACAGAAATTTCATATTTACCTTGATATTTTACTTGTAACCATTATGCTTTAGTCGTGTATCTTTCCCATTACCTACACTAAGTAAAACAATTAAGCCTTCAAAGTCTATGCTTCTATTTATGTGAATATCCATACAGGATATAGGCATGTTGGAACAGTTGGTGGTTAAAAGTATGGCTCTCTCTGTGCAGTGGTGTAGCACCTGGGGTAAGGATACATAATGGTGCCCCCCCCTCTCCCCAGAACACAATTGCACAGAGCGAGTGAAAATGTAAATTTGAATTTTGTTCTTCTAAGAAATGGTCTTTCAAATGATTATTTATGTTGAAATGTGTATGAAACACACACACATTTTGACTTTCACCGCTTGGAGGGGACCCAGAATTGATGCTGAATTGGTTGTTTCGGCACCCGAGAGCATGTGTCCTCCTTTTCCCCCAGCTATACCACATGTGCATCACCAACAGCGTAACATCCCAGTCACCTATTAGCTTAATTTTCTGTTACGCTCCTAAAAATTCATGGTTTATATTAACAGCATAAAGCTGACTTGAGAAGTTCACCAATGTTGTTGTGGGAGTGGATCGGCCGTAGGTTACAACAAAAATATCGAGGTAATTAATAACTTAGAACTGCTTTAATACTCTAATATCTCATTTTCCACTAGCTCACTATTAAGGGCATTAACATCAATAAGTTCAGACATATGAGAATCATGCATTACATCTTTCCTTGTACGGGGTGGTAGTAGTAGCAGCACTCCAAATGCCATACAAGCATGCCATACACTGTGCACATATTGGTAATTGCTCTCTGTTTCGAAGAAAGCGAAGATAAGGAGTCCAGCTGAAGTGATGACGATACCGGGTACTATATACAGGAGCCACCTCCGTTTTGTTGGGTAACAACGTCTACGTTTATTCCACCGGTATCCCTACAATGAAAATAAGGCAAAAGAATAAGATGAACAGGTGCATGGCTATATGTGAATCACACTGGACATTTTGGGAATTGGAATAACACTAAGCTTAAGTAAAGCCCAAACTTTTCTGCTTTCCAAAGGTCAAATTCTGTTTTTTTCCGCTTTGTAATTTTTACGATGGAAAATTCCGATAAGGTTATTGCAATATCGCAAGACAGATATTGGGTACGGCCGTGATTGGCAATTCTTAGATCAATATATAGGGCCTGTGCTGATATTGAACAATAATCAGATTCATGGAATAAAGTCTGAATGTTAAATTGGTTCGCCCATTGCATTATGCAATTTATGAACACAAACACCAAGTCATTAAAAAACATTTTTCTGTATTTCAGACCTAGCACATATTTGTTGAGGTGGAATTGGTTATGTATGATACCCCCTGTCAATTACCAGCGATCCCGCAAGGAAAACAAAGCCTTCAACAAAGTCAACCATTTGAGTGACTGACAACCCAAAATCATAGAGTAAAATGAAAATTGCAGCAGAGAACCAAATGCATCTTTTGAAACAGAATAAAAGCACAAAAAATGCTGGAACATATCCTGGCCTTAATGCAGGAGTCAAAAAGAGTCTTGAACCTACCCTCCTCAATCCCTTCACCTTCTGTCCAACAATATTAGGTCAAGATTCATCTGATCTATACTTCGTATACCTTCCTCTAATCAGTAAAGTAAAATCAAATTTTGAGATTTTCTCAAAAACAGTCCATTTTTACAGGAATCTGTTATGCTAGTTGGATTCCTTGCATTATTTCCTTTCTGAAAATGTATACTTTAAATATACTTCTCATCATAACATTTAGAGATATTTAGAAACAAAAAACATTATCTAAAGAAAAAGATAGTGCTGTTGGTTCCATATAGAAACATTAATTTTGTGACCCAAGCTGATCCACTCAGGCCAAAGTCAGAAATTTTGGAAATTGAGTTACTACCATTACTAATTTGCTCAGTATATACAATTACTGATGTTGAATCCCCAGGTCGCTTGAATACTTTGTTGCAAAGTTATGAACCTTTTATATGTCCATTTTCTTTTGTTTTTTCTCCTCACTTTTTGCCTATATATCAGTTTTGTTATTGCCAACTTAAGCCTGATTGGATCAGATCTGGTCACATTAACAGCAAACCAAATGAGGGCAAAGATTAATTGAAGAGTCACCTTCACAATTTTTTGTTTGATTGAAGATTCATAGCATCTGAAAAAGTATTGGCCCAAGATTTACCCTATAGTTTTGTCCAGCAAGGTTAAGATTAAGACATATTTTAACCAACAAAATGGCTTGAGGAGGGTAGAGGCAAGATTCCCTTTTCCTACATAAATCATATACTGTAACAGTTCCTTACCCATGATGATAGTACTACTATTACACCAAAACCTATAGGTACTACTGCTGCCCATAGACTAAACCTGTTATATGTCGTACCTAATGCTAAACCAAATGTACCTGGGGAAAAAACAGAATTAGAAAATTAATCTTCAATGAAACATTTGGGCAACAAATTACGCTGCAAAATGATGATGAGGCATTAAACATAATAAAACAGCAGCATACTGTACATGTAAACGAACTGTACAATGTTAGAAACCTGCTTTCACAGTGAATAGCATCATCAATTGATATGTCAATAAACAAAGGCAGTGATTTTCGGGTAATTTTGTGCCCGGGTCCCCTATGTAATTTAAGGGCAGATATCTGCTGTACAAGTATTACCAGGGATAAGTCAAGGTGGAGCAAAAAATTTGCTCTTAATTTGTTTTTTAACAGTTGTGTGTGTAGCCATGATATTTACTGAAAAATATATACCGGCAAAATATGTAATGTAAACAAGTTGAACTCTGACCTCTTTAATTTGATTCTGTGGCAAGGGACAAGTTTATCAACTCATGGTGCCATTTACCTTTTGAGGTAAATTTTTCATGCAAACTAACAATGCTTGTAAATATTAAATAATGATCTTTGGGTAACCCGCACCAGAAATTCTGACCCAGATAAATTAGCGACAGGTGGGTAATCAAAAGCTCACCCCAATATTATGTCCCAGCTTTAATCAGAACATCACACTTTTATGCACACACACTTTGTGATTTCGGAGTTTTATTTTAATACCATCTTTCTCAACAGCTTGGACAAGATGATAGTTTTGGTTTTGATATAGAGGGAACTTGGCAAGATATATCTGTGGGAACTAAGATAATTTCCTGTTTGGTTCTGTCCTAAAGCTGTAGAAAGATGATCAAAGCGAGCTAGTTTGATCACAGCATATCAGAAGATTTTTTTCAGAACTTTGTAAATTTGCCTTGGTAGCTTGAAGTGTTATCAATATTGCCATAAAAGAAGCAGAACCCTATTCTACTTTATACAACATCCAAAGCACCATATATACCCTATAACATATGGAGGGGTCAGTGACACACAGACGTAACTCCATTTTTTGCGAAACATGAGGAATTTTCAATAAACACATAGAAGTAACTCTATTTAGCACCCCATTGAAATCAATGGCCAGTTAAACATGGACTTATATCTATATGGTCATTTTCACGGTAAAGGGTGTAACTTTTGATTTTTAGGGTCAAAATTTCAAACCACTTAAATATGTTTCTGTTTACTGTAATCATGCATAGAAGCAACTTAAATTCCAGTAAAATAGTGTTTCAAGGCTTAAACCTTTTGATTTCTGATAAAAAATTTGACATTTCCATAACATTTAGAAAAAAAAAAAAGAAAAATGTATTTTACATAAGCTCAGAAAATTATGACATGAAAGCTGGAATACATGTGAAATCCCATTCCAAAGTAAGTCAACAGATATAAGTTAAATTTTATACCATGTTTTGCTATGTTTGTAATTGCAATTTTGAAAATTTTTAACATCAAGGGTCATTTGCAATGGAAATTTCCCAACCTTAAACATATTTTTTAAGTTTTAATTGGGTTCCTAAAATAATTTAAATGTCTAACTTCATGTACAAATACTTCTTGATGAAAGGAACCTCCCAGCCAAGTTTCACAGAAATTGGGAGTTATTTTTAGAATTGGCAATTCAAGCGATTTGTGTTTCGGAGGCTTCAGTTAACAACACAGGTGATCATAAAAGTAAAATATTTGGCTAACTACTACAAGTTGACATGAAAAAATAGGTAAAAAATATCACAATTACCAATTTTCATGCTTTGCTTCTAAGTATTGAATTTCAGTTGTGACAAAAATTAAATTATCACAGCAAGTCATTTTTTTTTGTTTCGAGGCTTCATGTTTACAATGGTTAAACATGGCAGAAGTAGTTTTTTTGAAAACAACACTGTTGGGATCATCTAAGCTGTTATTTTCTTGTGTGTATTGAATCAATGATTCTATGCGGCAGATATTGCAGATTTATAACATGATAATTTTTCACCCATTTGTTAAGTATGGTGTTATTTGCATGTGAAGCCTCGAAGCGGGCTTTCTTGGATATCAGTATATTTTTCAAGCATTAACCATAATATCAATTTTTTTTTAAATTTATGACATTCTGCACATATCATGCAACAACTACAATGCAGATATCAATATGGAACATACCAATTTAGATATGCATAGATGATAATTAAGTTTACTGTTGTTTCGGAGGCTTCATTTGTTTCGGAGGCTTCAATTGTTAACGGAAAGTTTGTATTGGGTCCCATTTTCAAACGGTGATATATATCTCCATGATTTAAAAACAAGTGACTTGAGGATCTACTTTGCTACATTTTGATAAATAGATTGGATGAGCTCTTTTATTTATATTTGCCCAAGCTTGCTGAACAGTTTGTTTCGGAGGCTTCAAAAAGTTAACGGAAAATCGGCTCTTTGAAGTCAAGATTTTATAAAAATTTTAAAAGCTTGCAAATCAACTAATTTTTGTTACCCATTTCAAGTTAAGATATCAACTGTTATGAATCAAGAAGAAGTGAAGAAATAACCAAGAATTATGAACCAAAGCTATACCCACAAAGTTTGTTAACAATTGTTAACGGAAAATGAAGCCTCGAAACGACAAATATCAAGTCCGGTTCTCAAAAATACAGGGCTGTTCACAATTAAATCTAATGTGGCAGTGTTTACTGAACATATGACCGTACTTTCAGGATAAGAAAAATTATCCATGAACTAACTGAAGAAAACACAGGGTTTTACAAAAATGTTACTGTTTTTTACAGTTTTTCAAAATGGCAATATTAGGTACATTTAAGCCTGCTAAAACTGAACGCAGTAACTCCCGAAGATGATTATGCTACCCAAGGTAGCTGCTAACTAGATGACTTATGTGGCCAAAAATCATGGAATTCTGTGGCTTTATTAGAAAACTACGGATCAAAATGTTAAAAATCCAAAGTTACACCCTTTACCGTGAAAATGACCATATACATAAGGCAATATGGACCCATTATCTTTTAAACTCATTTTTCTCAGAATGGCCAAAACGGAGTTATGTCTTTGTGTCACTGACCCCTCAATATGGACGATTTGTGAGTTTGGTAGGTTTACTGTAAGAGGAATCAGAACCCTAGCCAATTTACAATAACCTACCACAGTCTACCATATACTCACCTAACATATGTAGAGTTTGTTTGAGAGAACTTGGTAATTTGGCCATAACTATTAGTGTTACAAATATTGCCATAAACGATGCAAAGAAGTCACAGAACTGTAGAGTGTTGTAATCCATGATGCAGAACTTGCTGGAATCACACGCATGATAAAACTGTGGATGTAAAAGAGAACAAACCATATAGAATATTTTTGCTTCTCGGGTATAAGTATATGAACTGTAACTTAACGATAGGCTACAATTTGAAATGACAAAGTATACTCATCATCTTCAATCATCATAAAATGTATAAATACAAACACACCCACCCCCTGCATATACAGAACACAAAGACACAACATACAAATGGGCAGGCATATACACTAAGAAACAAGCACACAGACAGACCAGGCTTTGCCGTTTGAAATTTGCAGGGGAGCTTTTAATTGCTCTCCTTGAGTGCTACAGGGGAGCACTAGGAGAGCATTTTTACTGTACTGTATATATGTGGTTATTATTGTTACAACAAAGGTAGGCGAGCAATAAAAAGCTCTCCTCAGCTTTACTTGGTGAGCTATCGCTCTAGCTCTCCTCAAACGGCAAAGCCTGACAGACACACACCCTCAAACACCTAAAAACACACACCCACCCTACACATAATTCCTGTGTAAATCCTATATTGTGGACAATACTGTCCAAGTATAGAAAATGTGTATCTATAGTAGCTCTAGGAGTCAAGTTAGCTCGATACTATGAAATTCAAACCCGCATTGTGCCTATGAATGGGATGTTGGGCTCAAATAGATTGTCACAGATATAAAACCATAACTGCAAATATGAGATCACCCATTGGACAGTGCATGATTACATATGAATGCACACCCCCACATACAAGCAGCACATGAGCTACTTACCGTTGAAAAAATTAATGTGCAGAAATAGACGACTGCTTCGGCAAAAAAATGCCTATACATAGCCAATATGACTGGTAGGATGAAAAATATATTACTGAGTGTTAGCAGTAGTACTTGGGTAAGAAAATACGCCCTCGACCACGCGTGAGTGTCATCTGTACACGCCCAACCACCGTAACCTGAAACAAAAGACAAGATATTGATGAGCATAATGTGAATCAAATAAGCAGGATAATACAGATAATTCAACTTCATCATAAAATTAGTGCAGATACCTAATATTCAAATCTTAGATATGTACCACGTACAGATTGTTAATGTACTGTATAGTGTATATAACTTCAAAATGAAAGGTCTTAAAGAACTGATTTGGATCAAGTGAAAGCATGCCTCACATGGGGTCTAAAATATCATTTGATATCCAAGTACCCCTCCCTCTCTGTGGAGCAAAGATCAACACTTTATTCTGAGTATTTTCTGTGTGATCACTACGTGCATGGTCTAGAGCAGGCTTCCTCAAATAGATTTGTTGAAGCGGCACATGAAATAAAAGAAAACTGCAAAGCGCCACTCATGCTTTTGCGCTGCCAGGGAGACATAGGGGGTGTCCCCCTCTGAAGCTATCGATTTTTTTAAATTTGAGGTGCAAATGATGCCATTTGGTGCAATATTTTGTACTATTTTAGTCTGTCTTTACAAAGATAACATTGGAATCGTTTGATTGGAAAAGTTTGATCAAAGGGTTTGATTTGATGTATTTTTAAAAAATCTAAACGGCGCCGCGTGCCACTCAGGAAGCCACGGCGCGCCACAAGTGGCGCGCGCGCCGCTATTTGCGGACCCCTGGTCCAGAGGGATTTAAATATCCCACCCACACCTCACATTTATATCGGAACCCAACTCACAATATAGTGATGATTGGATATAACATAACACTTAACATTCTAGCAGATCTTTTACAGAATATGGAAGCCTACATTAAAATGCATATGATGATTGGATACAACATTACAGTACTTACCATTTTGACACACACAACCATACAATCTGAAGCCATCCTGGTGATAAACATGACATCCACCATTAGGACCACATATGTCAATGCACTCTATCATAGACAATTGAAGTCTGGAAACTACTGAAGAAGGACACTGGTTGTTACTGAAATGTAAAAGACCCATAGAAACAGTCATCTTTTAGCATCAAGTGTAATGGCAATTGTTTGAACCTGAAAATCAAAAACCTTGATCACTATTACAAAGACAACATAATTTATTTAAAGCAATAATGTGTGATTTGCATAAAGAATAGATTCTTATTTAAATGTTTGTTTTCACTGATCACAATATCCCCTTTTAATTTCGAGCCAAACAAATGAGGTATACTACGAAGAAAATTGTGATTCATTCCAACGCCTACAATGCGTGTACTACGCTCACCGATTGTATTACATGTAACGGCACAGAGCATCGCACTCGACGTGTGTACATACAAGCTGACATCCACGGTACAATGTATATGTTAGCAAGTACTCGATCGTTGAACTCTGAATAAAACCGGGTCAACCCGGTTTTAATACAAAAAATAAAATTTTACTGTTATTAAAGCACTTCAGGCTTAGTCTTTTACGTGGTATTTTAGTATACCACTGGGCATTATAATTATGCAAAAAGTAGAAGTCCAAGTAAAATTGAGGGCGTCGCTGTGAAGCAAAACACACATTATGGCTTTAAATACACATGTGCAATTGTTAAAACTCTTGCTGACCTTAGAGTTGGTACACACAAAGCTTGCATTGACATGTACCACCACCCTCCAGCTGGAAATGGAATGTGCCAAGTCACTGGGTCATCACTCCTAATAGTAAAACCAAATTCTGAGCTACAATTGCTACCTGGGGGTGGAGAACCTCTCATCAAACAGAACGCTATAGTTATGTTGTGATTATGTGTGGTGGTATTCTGAAAAGAAAAATTGATAACAAATATATTATTTAGTAGAGTTGAAAGTACTGTAGATACATTTTTGTCAATTAGATCGTATGTTTAAGAATTTTTGTCATTTTTTGTAATTTTGGGAACAAAGTACAAAATGTGACCGTACACCACGAATGAACCATAAAGTCGGCCCGGTCAATTTTGTTTTATTTCGCATTTAGAAAATATATATCATAAGCTTTAAAATGGTATATCATGTATGCTTCAATGCATGATTGAACTAAATTTTGTACTTTGATCTCACAATTACAAAAAAAATGACTTGGGCAATTAATTATTGTAGCAGACTGATGATATGCAAATAAGCCAAGGCATTGCATTCACCAGGCTTGCAATCATGATCAATCCATTATTAATTATGTTACTATTTATAACTCGTTTAACATTATTTTATAAGGCGATGTAACATAAAAAGCCTGTTTTATAGGCGGAAAGACTTTTCAAGTAGGGTCGGTCGGTCAGTCAGGATTTTTTTCCTGGCGGAAGAATGACTCGTAAAATATCACCGAAAGCTTACCTCAGAATCTATGTTGGCCTTTATTTTCATTGTGCCACCAATATCCAATACAGGATCCATGAAAAATTTGGCAATAATTTGTCCATTGACCGGCACCGTATATAAATCTGTATTATTATCACTACGGATCCAAGTCTTAAACGGTGACGACTGCCCTTCAAATGACGACAATGAAATAGTTTTGGGACATAGTGCCATCTCCTCTGGGATTTGTAATTCATCAGGGGAGAGTATATATAAATGGTTGTCATCAGGTGGAGTTATGAAAGTAGCCTCTTCGTAAACCCCGGTGATTCTTTCGTTTACAACTGTCCATCGCTCTTTTACAGTTTCATAAGCATGATTTGCTTCGTCGGACATGTTGGTTCGTCTGTACCATAAGAGTTCATCTTTAGCAGTTAACTGGGCAAGAGATTTGGTTGGGAACTGTGTGCAAGCTGTAAGTTAAAGTATAGAACAAAAAGAAAAAAGTTAATAACTAGTCACCAGTCACATGTAAATCTTAGAACAATCAACAACTGATTAAGGATTACTTTTATAACATTTGTACTATGATTACAACTGGTTCAGGATTGGTTTTACAACTTGTTTAGGATTAGGCACCAGAACCATATTTGTTCGATATTTGGATCGATCGTTGATGCTACTTTGATGCTTGCTTTTAATGAACCAAAATTAATCCTTAATTTATATTGGTCAATATCAACACAGGCAAAGATTCATAATTATGTTATCACAATTAACAATAGTCAATTAATTGATTTCATAAATGCTTTTAATGAATCAAAATTAATCCTCAGAGATGCCCAGTCAGTTTCACTCAAAAAACCTGAAACTGGTCAGAAAATCTGAAAAAGCGTGTGAATGCAGGCCAAAAAGCCCCCAAACAGGCTGAAAATAAATAAAAACACGGGAATTTGAACTCACAAAAACCTGAATTCAGGTTAAAACCTGAAAACTGGCATCTCTGAATCCTAAATTTGTATTGGTCATTATCAACACAGGCAAAGATTCATATGTTATCACAACTAACAATAGTCAATTAATTGATTTCATAAATACTTAAGATCAGAGTAATTTGTTTCTGTTGCCTTAGTTGGCATTATGACTGGACTAGTTTTGTAATATCGTATTACGATTAGAATAGAGAGGTATCAGTGTTAGGTTCAGGGCATTATTTTAAATTTTGGATTGTTCCATTTCATTATCAGTTTGTCACCAAATGAAATGACATTCCATGTCTTTTCTCTTCTAATTTTTTCCATACAGTAGAAAATTATGAATGAAACAAGCTATCACAGACACAACCCTGTTTGACAATATCTCAGTCCAATCAATTCCAAATGATAGCCCTGCAATTACACATGCAAAGTATTACCTGCGCAAACCTTTAAATGCTGATGCTGTAAAATGAAGACTTTTACTCAATTTTAGACCTTGGCCAAAAAACCTGCAGGTACACTCTTTTGGCCCCTGCCGTTACATTCCAACATGGTATCATTTATCAGTGCTTAGAATTGCACACAGGGCTATACAGGATCCAGAATTGTTTTCATCGCCTAACCTTCACAGTTCAGAACCATCACCTTTACTCACCAGTTACACTGATTTCCACATTAAAATCGACAGTCAGAGGCCCATTCTTTGTTTTGTTCACCCTCAAATAATACCAACTGTCCTGCCAAGGATCGGAAACTGTAAACGAACACGAATCATCCTTTGATGTGTTGCATTTCAGTATAGGTTCGCTTTCGAGAGGGAAACGATTAGCTTCAAAGGATAGAGATATCGGACACCAACCGGGTTCGTTGTCAGTTACACAGCCAGTGATGCTGACTTGAATTGATTTCACCCTGAGTTCTGCAAAATATCTGGAAAAGACAACAAAAATGGATGTTTGAGTACGATTTTAGAAATTTTGATTTGTATGATGGCTTAACATAATATGCGTATCACAACTAAGATGTACGTGTGGAGCATGATGGCCGATCGGAACAGGCTCCAAATCATAATCGGAAGGTTGCGGGTTTGAGCCTTGGCAACGCCATCGTGTTGTGCCCTTGAGTATGGCACTTTATCTTGATCACTCCTCTCTACCCAGTGTATAGATGGGTACCGGCATTCTTAACTGCTCGGAAGGTAAGATTCGCTGTGGAGGAGGTGTGGCTATCCCCCACACCACAGTGGAGTCTGGCCTAATTGCTAATGAAAAAGAGATGGGCACTCCGTCCTGTAAAAACACAGGTTCAACTCCCTTACCTTTTACCTTGAACTTGAACCACGTTGCAAGTCTTCATTGTTTTTGACTGAGAGACCATCTTGGGCAATTCAAAGATTTGATCCACTCGATCAATACATGTTCAGAAAAAAATTACAAACATCATCCTTCATTTATCTTCAGTGGCTTTGGACCACTAAATGGCTATTCCCAAGTGGTACTCATGAATCAAATTTGGTTACATTTTTCAACTTATTTTCAAATGAGGCCATATAAATACTGTTGAAACTAACCAAAACAAATCGCATACACACATATGCCTACTACATACATTGTGCTATACAGAAATAGTGATTACATTGTACATTGTAGCCTCAGCAAGACAATAATACAATTTTATTGGATTGTGTGTAGAACGTAATACAATTTATACATAAATTATTTGATCTGCGTCATATGTGACCCCTTTTTTTAAACGTTAGAAGCATGTCAAATCTGATTTTCTTTTGTGTGCAATTATGCACACAAAATGACTGCAAACATAGATAAACACAATGTTGAGTTCATTGCCAAAACTCACTGCCTAGGAATCCAGCAACCATGCAGTCTATAATAGGCATTATGTTTGAGCTTTAACCCTTCACTTAACATTTAGGTGTGATAAATCTAAGGAATTGTAGTCATCAGTCTAAAAATTTGCCTGGGATATGTATACATATGTGACACGATCAAGGGGAATGAGTCGGATGTCACTAACATTGATTTTGAGAAATTGGCAAAGAAAGTGTTAAAATTCTTTTGTTTTCTATTGTTTACAGCGATTGATAAAGTGATGTAACTTTCTTAAGAAAAGTTGTATCAACTTGGGGTTTTCAGTTTCTGAAAGCTCTAAATGCCCTCTTTAGAAACATATGTATTAATCATTTTCGACCAGGGTCGACATGTGACTCATTCCCCTTGATCATATCACATATGCAATTGAGCTTAAGGGACCAAAATGATGCACACGATTTATATTCTTATCTCCCCCCCCCCCCGACACCCGACACACCACTACATATACTTACCTAAAGATAACAAAGGTTTCATTTTCATGCAGTCTATATGGTGTACTTGCAATGTCATTTAATGTCTGTACAGATGCTATCTGTCGATATGTCATGATAGCTTGGAGGAAGTAGTAACACTCAGTAGAAAGGCCCTGTCAAGTGAACAAAGCGAGAAAGTTAATACACATACAGGGAAAAAACAGAGGCACCGAAAGGCAATTGCCTTGGGTGCCCCATGCCTTTGCCTTGATGCCCCTTGGTGTAACTTTGGATGTAATCTTTAGCATGTAATTGCCTTGGTGCACTAGCAGGCCTCAGCAGAGTTGCCTGGCTGCTCTTGCACATGCCAAAATGAACTTTTTCCCTGCACACCCATACATTTCCATACATTTACCTATACATAAAAGGAATATATTTGCGCATTGTTATTTTCGAGGTACATGTAGCAGCTTGAAAAAAGCGTGAAAATAAATGTATCCCGAAAATTTCCATTTTTACATTATTGTGGCAGACTGTGCGACTTTTGCTGTAAAAAAACACATAATTAAATTCGTCGTTTGCATCACATACTGCACGGTATTTCAAATGGCTGTGTTGTGTGATTTTGTTATTGTCATCTAATTGTGATGACATAAAATTTACTTTCTATATATATTAATTTTGAGGTATTAACATCATTACAATCTCATGTTCATTCATAGATTAGAAAGAAGCATGCTATATGGATGATCAGACATTTTTACATGCTCATGTATAGTGAGTTTTCACAAGCAGTACAGTGATGCATTGCATGTTCAAGGTCAAAATGGAAACGGGTGGTGCGTTTCATTTCCAATGCAGAAGGTATACATTGATATGTATGTGTTTTGACAGGTGTATACTTATTGAGTATAAAGGATTCACAAGTTCTATGTTGCAAATTGAAAGGTTTTTAATGAAATTATAATAAAATATATTGGTAGCCTATTCTGTTTTACACACCTGGATCCTATTCCCATTTACAATAACAGATGTTTCAGTCACAAAGCAAAGATACAGGTATAAAAATTGCACTTAGGTCCATTTAACTCACAGTATGTAATCCAAAGTTATGAATATTCTGCATATACTTTTGTGTTTTTTCTTTACCTTGACAATCAAGCTCAACAACAAGTACAAAGCTTATTTCAGGTTTTGCATTTTAATTTTGGGGAAACATTTTCTTATGTCTTTAATATACCAGTAATCAATTATCAAAATTGACATAAAATATTAAAATAAAGAGCAAGCTCATAGCCTATCAAGAGGTTTGTGACTGCAGTTAGTACGTAAACATGTAAAATTGCATATTTTGGCCCATGTCCCCTCAAATTGCAAAAAATTATGTTAACATTTGACTTTCATTGCCAGTTAAAGGATTAGGATTTAGTTATGCTTCATTTGGCATCATAGGATAATATTTTTTTGACAATAAAAATAAGTGCTGTATTTTTCTGGAATCAGGAATAGAGACAAGCGACAACAAGTTAGCCCAATCGATAAGGCGTTCGACTATGGTGCGAGAGCTTGCAGGTTCGAACCCTGGCAGTGGATTGGTATACATGTATACACTCTCATGAAAAAATAGAGTTACCTTGAAATTCCACTGGACAAGAAACTTGCTGTAATTTGTCTCGTTGTAACCCATACGAAACACAAGGTGCTGATCCTGGCGGCGAAGGTCAATTTTGGAATGTATAGGGTGTGTGCTTCTATGCAGCAAGTCTCTGTGTTGTTGTTAAATGGTTTATGGAATGATGTGGGGCTGTAGTGGTCAATCTTGAAAGTGTGCAGAGGCTTATGGATCAATGTCTAGGCATTGTGCCTCTAGCTGTGTAGCACACTATCATTGCGCTTTTAGATATTTATTTAACCACCTGCACACCTCCCAATTGGTTTCTCCTTGCAACTCACCTCTTGTTTGATTCTGTCATCTTCGTCATGTGGCAGCCATGCTGTCAGAAACCAGTAGCCCGGGTTTGGATTTTTAATAAATAAGATGAGAGTAAGGTCATCAGCTATCTCATACGTTACCATATCAGGATTACTTCTGTACATATGGTCTGGGAAAGACTCATTGAGTGGGTTAACGATGGGAAAACTGCCATTTTGTAATGCACTGAATAAGAGAAAAATAAGAACAAAAGATGTTATGAACAATGAAGGACAAGTGTTGTGCTACGATCAGTGCTACAATTTCAGTGAAAATCTGTGAATCGGTTCTCAAAAAAATTCTATACCATTTTTCACCCTGATGTGGCAGTGGTGTCAATGCGTTGATGCAGGTGTTTCGCGAGTGCATTTATGCGGCATTAAAAGCACTTTGAGCGAACGCTAGCGATTTGATTGAAGCTGCACAGCAATGACGTCACTGCCACACCTGAGTGAAAATTGGTATAGTAAACATTATAAACTATAAAGTAACATTCAAGATATTTTAATAGCTCTTTATAAACTGAAACCCTATTGATTTCTACTTCTGAAGGTTCTGCGACAGTTAAACACCAAATAAACATTGTCGTCATCAACTTTGTAATGTGTCGTCGTCCAAATTCTACAACACACAAAGCGTCTGACAACCGGCTGACAACCCTCAAGGCGACAATGACAATGTTTGGTGTATTACCATCGCAGAACCATCCGCTGTTGAAATCAAAAACTCCCTATTAAGTATATACAGGAGGAAAACATGATTTAGGAATCCAAAAATGCACCAGGTTTTTCCAAAAAATGCAAAAAAAGTGATTTGCTGGGGAAATCTTTAAAAAAAGAAATAATTTTTAAGAATTATTGACCCAAAATTTTTCCTATTACTCAAGGTTGAAACCAGATAAATACTGCTACTTAAAAAAAAAAAAAAAAAAAGGAAAAGTTAAAAAGTTTTTTCAAGGCTGGATAAAGTTGTACATTTTAATTACTTTTGCTTCTACTGAACAGCTGACTTTATCCAGCTTTGAAAAAAACTTTGATTTTTTTATGATCAAATCAAACCTACATCAAAGGAGACAAAAGCTAATATTAAGATGCAATTCGGAAGACCAATAAGCAATGAATTTCAATATAAATATATTTGATTCAAATGTATCCTATTCCCTAGCCTTGACTTCTGCATTTCAACACACAGTAAAAATTAACAATCAGAAAACTTTGTCATTGACCTTGGAACATATGGGTAATCTATAGGGGATATTCACTCATTTATAGAGGAAATTATGACCGACATTTTGCCTAGATTTAATAACATATTATACAGTGTACACACCATATTCATGGACAGTACAATGAGGAAATAGCAGCTTTAATTAATTTGTCCCTTAGCACTAGCAGAAGTTAATTTTGCTGCAATGCTAGGAACAAATGAATATAAGCCTAGATATAATGTGTGCTTGCTACATTGTACATTGTACATATGTATAGTGTATACAACTGAGTCATGCATAATTTTGCAATGATTACATCATTACAAAAAAGGCCTATAATGCATTGCCCATGTTCAGGCTTCAAAGAATTTATATTTTATTTTTATAGGGGATATTTTCGCTCACTATCAAATGTAGTGTTGCTAATTTTACTGGCTACTTAAAAAATATAAGGCGAAAGTACTCCATCACCCCTCTCCCATGCATTCATTGATCCCATGAACATACATGTACATGTACGTGTATGCATCATGTTGAAAACTGACAATTGAATATGCCCGACTTAAGACTGATTTTGCTTGATCACACAATGCTTGATGCAAAATCAGATGGTCTATTGCCATTTGGTCTAATGCCATTTCGTCTAATTCCCGCTTAGTCTATATTCGATTGGTCTATTACCAGAAAGGCTAATTGCCACTTAGTCTAATAATCATATAGTCTAATGTCCATTTAGTCTAATATTGTTTGGTCTAATAACGGTATGTCTACTAACCATATAGTCTAATAACCATTTGGTCTAATATTTTTTAATAACCATTTGGTCTAATAACGTTTGGTCTAAAAACCATTAGGTCTAATACTCGTATGGTCTAATAACCAGTTAGTCTAATATCATTTCGTCTATTTATTAATAAACTAAATGCTTGTAAGACTAAATGGTGTGTAGACCAAATGGGTATTAGACCAAATGGTTATTAGACCTATTGGTTATAGACCAAATGAGTATTAGACTAAATGGTTATTAGACTTAATGGTTTTAGACTTATTGGTTATTAGACTAAATGGTTATCGGACCAAATGGTTATCGGACCAAATGGTTAAAGGACCAAATGATTATTGGACGTAATGGATATAGACCTAATGGGTTTAGACAAAATGGGTGTAGACAAAATGGATATTAGACCAAATGGTATTAGACCAAATGGCAAATCCCCAATCAGATAGGTCAGTGGTTCAAAACCACACCCAAGATAAAAAGTTTCTAATTCTTTCTTTCTTCCATTCTCCTTCCCCCTCGCCAAAAGCAACTACGTGTTAGGGTTAATGTTGTGGTAAAGCTGATGGGTGATGAGCCCCCGGGGGATCACTCACATAAATGGACTGTACGCATGCGTGACCAAAAAAAACAGGAAAAGGGGGTGTTTTTTTAGGCAAGGCAAGTTACGCGCGTGACGCATTTAGGGTCTAAAAAACACTGATTTTCAAGAATAAGGGTAGTTTTCTGAAGCTGAACAACTTGTTTAGGGTACCTTTTCAAATTTTTGGTAAATTACGAGTCCAAAAAGGGTACATTTGTTGCATTTATACTAGCCAAAAACTCATTAGGGGGTAAATTTTATATTAATCTACCTTATTAAGGGCCTAAATTTGCTGGTAGTGTAAAACTCGTTTAGGGGGGTGTTTAAAGAAAACTTGGTCATGCATGCGTACACTATCATACTTGAACCCCCCGGGTTGGAGCCTACATCTGTTAACCTCCTTTTTGAAGCTGGCCTAGCTGTTTCACACTTCCTGGAATGTGAGGCGGGAGTGCATTTCATGTGTGGCTGTACATGGAATGAAGGACCATTCATGACAAACATGGTTAGATATTGGAATTTGAACTGCAAGGTTGCGAGATTTTTATATTCAAATCAACATGTACAGGTTAATACCTCATTACACTTAGCAATTTGCCACATACATAAGGCTTACAAATTACCTTTCAAAAACGGTAAATGTAAAATTATGAACAAAAGCGATATTGACAAATTAAGAAGCATGCTATTTTGGGTATAAATGGGCCATTAACACTGCCAAATTAAAGAACAGTTTTTAGTTTTTATCCCCAGTCTTGATATACATTTGTACATGTAACCCATAATGCAAGTTTAATTGAATGTCAATTATATTAATTTCTGATTCCCTCTTGGCATTTCACCCATACATGCACATAAATTGCTTATATTATTAATTATGAAAACATTATTTCTGGCGTCGACTTGGGAGTTAACGTTATGGCTGTAACAACTGACATTTTTGTTTTAATATTTTTCTTCCTGAAACCTGAACTATAGGTACACATAGATATTTTCGCTAAATTTAACATGCATTCACAACAAGTTGATTTTCTTTGGCTACTGTTCTTTTAACCTGTATGTACAAGCTGCAGAGACATATTTTCACAAACTCTTTCAGTAATACCTCATCAGACTCTGAACACTTGATGCATGCTGATGAGAACCTAGTCCACTACACCACTGAGATGATACATGTAACTCGCAGCAATAAGGCATGCAAATTTCCCATCATTACCCCTAACCATACCCATGTTTTTTTGCTATCGGAAGTTAAAGAACAAACAAAAGTCACCTGGCACCCCCCGGATTCGAACCTCTGACCCTTCGCATGCCACGCAGAAGATCACTGGTCTGTACCCATGGCAGTTTCGCTGGCCCGGCCAGCGATTCCCCGAGTATGACAGGCTGATTGCGTTATCGCATCACATGATATGCATACATGCACAGTGCTTTTCATAAGTGAGCTTTAGTGAGATTCAGTTTGGTTTAGCTGCCAATATAAGATCCTTGGTATATGAACTTATGCTTTCGGATGGAGACAATAATTAAGATTGATCGCTCTGGATCGTTTTACGGATGTGGCCCACTTAAAGCTGCAACTACTGTTGGTATCTCAGACATACATGTAGGTGTACGGGTCCGAGCGCCGTGTCAATGCATACATGTGCATACTTCACAAAAGCTCAGACCTTTGCGATCAGCTGTTTTACGTCAGTGTGATTGGCAGTGTTCGAAATAAGCACTTATCCTCTTGTCCTCTTGTCCAAAAATCACTGGGGACAACCAAATTGAGCTATGTACTTATCCCCTGGACAACCAATATATTTTGCCTCCAAAAATATGACACATTTTGGGGACAACCAAAATGTTTTGAGGACAAGCAGAATTTATGCTTTAGTTGTCCTCAGGACAACCTCCATATTTTCCTTATTTCAGACACTGGTGATTGGTTTAATGTTTTTTGAGTTGTGTAGTTTACAATGTTACACACTAGCGGAATGCTTGTGGGATGCATGCATGCTTTCAAATGTACATCATTTCCGAGAATACAGATAGAGAAACACTAGGGTAGGGTTGAACTTGAACTGGTCAGCATTGCCTTAAAAACCCTTCCAACATCACATCAAATTTCAATTAATTGGCAATTTTATGCATCCGATTTGTGAATTGGTCAAAGGTCGCCAGGAAGAAGGGAAAGAGGTAAAAAAGGTATCACTTTGAGGAAATATATTGACCAGGAAACTGGCTGGCGGATAGTGCATACAAAAAACAGCCGGCCCTGGAAAAACACAGGAAAAGGTGATAAAGATATCACTTATTTTGATGATCAAGAGTAGTTGGTTAAAATATTTGACTTGATTACTGAACTACATCTATGTGTGATTGTGGTATGCAACCCTTGGTGGTTTTGAATAAGCGGATTATACCAGAGCTCCACATCTTAGCTGGACTAAAAAGGAGTCACTGTTACTCGACATTAGTGAAGAGGGTGAGCTGATGTTGCTGCATCAAATCAGTGCTTTCAGTGATGCTGTGATCATGTAACCACTCAATACAAGAATCTGAAAAGGTAACTTTTCTAGCTTTTATTGCAGGCTCCCAGGAGGGTCACTCTACATGTACTATAAAAGTGCTACCCACATGCTCGTTTAAAATAACAAGATTCTAAATGATGAAACTGATGATAGCAAATTTGCTACCCTTTTTTAAATAGTGTATTATCACTACCAGGATTTTTAAAATACATAAAAATAGTGCAACCACATGCATTATTACCTTTTTTTTAAAACAATTTTAACACTAGGTATTATTCAGACTCAAGACTCAAGCTTGTGAGGATTTAAATATTATTGTTCCAATAAGCGCCCATGCCCCAGCGCCCACCCAAGGTATTTTCAATTTGTTAAAGGAAAAAGGGTACCATTAATGTTAAAGTGACGGATAGATGTTGATACATTGAAATAGCTGGGGAAATAGAAGTCCTGTGTAAACATGTAATATATTTTCTGCATCAGAAAAGCTACTAGAACATCTCAGGACCCTTAACTTTTATAACGTACATAAATTTGTCTCTAATAACACCTGTTAGGTTAAAATTGGTAAACCACATGTAAAAAATAAGCGCCCACCCATAAATGACTTTGTTAAGCGCCCTGAGCGCTTATTGGAATGAATACGGTATTAAGATACTCTATACATTAAGCTAAAAATGGACCCCTAAATTATATCCACGCTGAGCACTGTATACTCAAAATTCAAGTCTTTTTTGATGTTTTTATCAATGCAGAATGCACCCCAGCCTTCGTGTTGAGGGCCTGAGGGAATTAAATTCTGAATAATTTCTTCAATAAGCAAAACAAACTATATATATTATGCAGAATGCAAAAGTAAGAAGTTTATTTGTAATTGGTAAGAACTAATAACTGTACTAGAACAGGTCAACAGGAAGTACATAATCAATTTATAAATTTATATATTTCTACCTAAAGTATTGACAATATTTAAGTTACTTTATTTTTGATTTTTTTCCCTTATCAATCTGCGTGTTTCTACTGGGAAACGGTTGGCGGGTAATGTGGTTTAGTTTAGAGTGTTACCGGTTAATGTGCTCAGTGGAAACAGATCAGTTCAGAGTGATGCGGTGTGGACACCCAGCAACCGTGATCCACCTCATGAGGTAGACCATATCATGTGGTGTGACACCCGTGGAAACACAACGGTTAACGGTTGCTGGGTGTTGAACTTCTTTTATGTACACTTTATGTATCACATCGTGACCTTAAAAGCAGCTTGGGGGTCAGGAAAATATTTTCAGTACTTCCGGTACACACCACAACCCTTCTTTTAAGCACTGATCAGTAGAAACATGCTGGTTGTTGCCTGAATCGGATTGTGGGTTACCAGATAATACCGGGTAAAAATACAGAGTGCTCAGTGTAAACACGCAAAAAGTTGGTACTGCTGGTAGCATGGGTTTAGTTGTGATCAATGATCAGACACTGGAATAAATCCGAGATACCGTATTTCCTCGAATAGTCATTGCTTTTTCCAAAAGGGGGGTTTAGAGGTCATTTTTAGAATGATAATTCCCGTTAAAATCAAATTAGGTAAGCTTACTCACGCTGAAATTACAAACTATGAACATAGGAACGACAACTTCCTGTTCACTCCCGGGTTTACCACCAAATATTCTCCAAGTACCGACGGCTCCGACGTCATAATTAGCGACCATATTATGTGCACTTAAGCTTACTACACATGCAACAAGATAGCATGGAAATATTAGCATTTTTTAAACATCTTGGTTGAAAAAAGTAGTGGGACATGTTGAAGGGGGCGACTATTCGAGGACATACGGTACCCTACATGGTGTTATAGATCTTTTCAGGAGGTGACACAAAACAACCCTAAAATAATGAACTTGTCTTTTGATCGTAACACAATGCTTTATCTATAACATACTCACACATGAAAAGTAAGATGGGGACATTTTGAGTTTGATCTATGTTTCATGAGTTGCCATCTGACATCACTGACCCTATCAGGCAAACGGAACGGGAACAAGCTTACACTGCCATAGTCGTTGTATTCTTTCACTTGACGTGGGTCGTAAAACTGATTCCCCGTCACATCTGAAAAGAGGAAAGGATATATTATAATATAAGCGACCGACTCTGGTAGTGACCATTATGACAACTTGATATCAAATGAGGTTTGACCTCAAAATCTGACCTTTGAGATCAATATTTCAGATGGCTCCTACATGTGTATATAATGAAAGACAGAGATAAAAAGAATTTATCGCGTCTGACGTCATCTGTCAATCAAACTCGAGCACGGTTTGTTTACAAGTGTCGTGATGATGACTTGCTTGGAACGTGGCGTATAACCGGGCGCCTTATTGTTAATTTTGCACCTTCAAACATACAAACCATCTCAAAAGTTAGGTCTTTATAGTAGGAAACTTTCTTTCGCAAAAGCACCATGTCAACAATGCCTAGAAAAGTTGCTTTTTGCCTTGTAAAAGTACATAATTTTTCGCTATTTTCTGCTATTCCTTTTCTCCGATTGGCACCATATAAATCGGCCTTCCTTTTACGCGCTATTTAACCTGTGTAAACCAATCAAGGATCGTAATTGACATTGACATCAGACGCGATAATTTCTTTTTATCTCTGTCTTTCATTATAATACACATTTGACACAAGTAAAATCAAAGCTTTCATTGACAAGTCAACAACATTCCTTCTTTCAGATATCTGATATATTCACTGGCCTTATATTTAGGGACTATGCAATTATTATGAGCCCTGGTGGGAGGGTAAAATTGGGGGGGGGGTGCTGTATACCGTTGCTCTGCCTCTGACATCAAGTTTATTTCAACTATCCTCAGAGCGTCCAGCTTCTGTCCTGCTCTGGATGAAAAGTTAGAAATGTGCTTTGTCCAGGTCAGCTTGCTGTTGACTGTGACTCAGTATCTCCAGCTCATCCTTCACAGCCAGTCTGGTGAAGAAGATCTAGCTTGGTTGGATCCCTCTTTCTTGATATTGTCATTGCCTTACATTTCCATGGCTTACCAAGGTCATCTTCGTTCTGTCTGCCCAAAACCTCACTTCACGTTCACTGCGCAAAGTAGGTCTACACCAGTGTCTGCGACTCACTCATGATAAATTTTATTTATTGCGTCCAAATTAAGTCACGCATTTGCGTTGCAGCATGGAGGTGGTTGTAGTTCATGTACATGTACCAGTAGTTTAGAATATATGCGATTTATAATCATGGTTGGCTCACATCATCACATGATATATCCATGACTAGACTTGCTACCAGTCCAATATACGCCGTGCCTATTACGGATATATACATTACGGACTGGCTCATACCATTTTTCTGTCTAACGGCAATACACACTTAACGATATGCGCAGGTCAGATATTTGACAAATTTGGTCAACGGCATAAATATAACATTCATAACCTCATTAATAAATGCGATACATATGATCCAATCATTTTTATTTATTTGCCAAAACACAAAAGGCGGTTTTTAATATACAGTGGACATCAGCATAAATATTAGTAACCTCCACGCGCACCGTGCTGTGAGTCAAACAAATTGCAAGCGCGCTGGCCGCCGCATTTGGATTTCGCGCTACCATATGTGACCGTCCACGTCGAAACGCTCGTAAAGTCGGCCCCTGGTCAATTTTGTTTTCTTCCGTGTTTAGAAAATATCATAAGCTTTACAATGATATGTGATGCGATCAAGCAAAATCAGTCGGAACTCAGAAATATTGATTTTGAGATATAGCCAAGCAAAGGAAGCATTTTCTTTTGTTTCCTATTGTTTTGGAAACTCTTTAATAGCTCATATCTTTGGAACTGGTTGTTCAATTTTAATGGGGTTTTCTGCAAAATGCAGCTTTGCAAATGCTTTTTACTGTCCTATAAGAAACTGAAAATTAATATTTCCGAGTTCCGACTGATTTTGCTTGATTGCATCACATATATCATTTGACTTCAAGTTATGGCTTGTTAAACTTTGCTCCTTCAGTAAAAGGGTACATTATTTTGGTGCAACAATATTTCATTTTTTCTGCATTGCTGGTATTAAATATCAAATGGTCATAATTGGCGGTCACTTCAAATCATCCCCAAGTCAACGAGGTTCAGGAATGTGCTCTCATTGTTAATTGTTGGTTAACCCACCACTAAAACAGGATTTAGCCAAAGCAAACAAAGATTTAAGTTATTTACTATAAGTATTTAAGCTTATTATCCTCTTCAACAATAGGATTAAAGATTGGTGTTTGACTGGACTAAAATGAGAAACATGTAGGACAATTATTAGGTACATTATGAATACAAGCTTTATGCACATTTTGGACTGTAACTCAAAATACAATTTGCCGACTTTACGAGCGGTTTGAGATGGATGGTCACATGTGACATGATCAAGGGAATGAGTCGATGTCCCTAATATTGTTTTTGAGATATTGGCAAAAACAGTGTTCAAATTCTTTTGTTTTATTGTTTTCTGCCATGCTCATAACTCGGTAACCAGATGTCCGATTTTGATGGAGTTTGCATCAAAATGTAGCATAAACTGTCAGAAAATGATGTAAAAAACTCCAATTGAAAAGTGCCGACATGTGACTCAATCCCCTTGATCATGTCACATATAATGTGATATACGCACTTCTGTTATTGGTCGTCCTGTTTTAGCCTGAACGATTTTTCGAAAGGCAAAACGTAACTAGACTGACGGCGGTTCTCGGATGTCGCGGTTTTCGACGCACGGCGTTGACCATGATGCCTCCACTAAAGGGAGTGATGTGGCACTCAAAAGTTGATACAAAGTTTCAAGCCTCAAGGGCAGACTGAATTTGACCTCAGATCATGACCCCTGGATGACTCATCCCCAGCTGTTGCAATTACCTGGCTGATGGTGACTAGACTGTACCTACATGTACCAAGCTCTATGCCCATACAATGTATGACAGTTTTTACTAATTTGACCGCCCAAAATGTTTTAATCTAGTTGATGACGGTCACACTTGAAACAAGTGAAACATGCAATATTAATTATTTTAAAACATGATTTATTGATGATTTCAGATGTCAATGGTCAGGCGCAGTAAGGGTGGAATGACAATGTATGTTCAATGGGAGCCGGCGCTATACCATCACATTCTAAATTCATCCGCAGCATGTGCATCTCGTTGGGTTATTTCTTTCAGAATTGTTATGCTGGTTTCATACTTTCTGCCGCTTGCTGCTGAGCGGCATGACGCTTCATCATGCCGCAAGCTTGCACTTGTCTGCACTTTGTTCCCATACCGGTATGTCAGAGCGGCACTGCTCCGAGCTGATTATAATTCAATTCCAAGCGGTGCTGCCGCTTGGGTAGCCTTGATCAAGGCTTCCTCCTTACTTTTTCTCTATTCATGCTCTTCACTGTCCCAAGTATAATCAGTGGTAGAAGTATATATCATATATATACTGAGCTCAAATTTTTAGTCAGGTCTGATTTTTTGTGTAGGATGTACTGGCTACATACATTGTTGCTCAAACACTGTACCCATGCACTCAGTGCACAGTATGCCTGGGGTAAAGTAAGATAAGATTATATAAAAAATATAGAAAGTCCACTATTTGGCATAACAATTCCAATGTCAAATACATTTTTACAAAGTTTTGATGGTAAATAATTGTTTTGAAAGAATAACTTCAAAATTTTGAAAAATAAATTTTTTGGAAGATGTGGCAAAGCTTCCATGAATTTTACATTCACTAACTATGGACGCCAAAGGACTTGAAGCAAATCCACCGCTTGGGCAAAGTGGTGGAGAAATCAATATAATTTGGCTTGCATGGTCACCGCTAAGCGTTTCTGGTGCGACTCAAGAGTGAAGAAAAAATCATCTTCATAGTGGCAAAGCATCTGAAAGATGAGGCTACGGTATCGGTTACTTCCGGAACTATTTTCAGATGGTGACTTGGGGAATTCGTTATCAAACACGAAAATTAACCCCGGTTATTCGCCTACACGCAAGACTTGGTGATAGTCTAGCTGTTTAGATCATTGTTGTCAAGCTCGAGGTGATTGACCCCCGATGATTGACATTTGGGAAAGCGTACCGTACACGTAGCCATCAGGTAGCCGGGGTGCAGCACCCGGCGCGCTTGTTAGCACACCATGGCGGCCCCCATATGTGTGTCAAATTTTGTAGTTCGTGGCAACTTCTGTACAGCATACCGTAGCCCATGGCGTGCAAATACCCAAATTTGGAGAATCGGCGAATCACTGTCAACCCCCTGCCCGAATGCGATTGATAATCGAGGCCAGCCATTACATGTACATGTACAGCTGCTAGCTGTCGATCATCATCATCATGATTCATGGCTGTTTGTTGAAAGTCGTGTTCATTCAATTTAATTGAAATTTCTAAAACGCTACTAAATTTATACATAACTAGATTTCACGGTTCTCGGGTTGGGCGGTTCTCGTGATAGGCCTATCTCTAATAAGCCAAATCGCTATTGTAACTTCCGGTTTTTTTAGGACACTTTGCCCTTTGACCTATCTGGAAAATTCGGGTTTTGTGAGTACAAAATATAATTTAAAACTTGTTACTAGAATAAAAAAAAAAAAAAAAAACATTATTATTACATGAATTAATTATTTAAATATTTTTAATGATAACATTATGACAATAATAAATAAATTATTAATAATTACAGCAATTTTCCCGATAGGTCAAAGGACAAAGTGTCCTAAAACTGCAAAAACTGTCCCACAATGCATTGCAAACTTCCAATGCCGATTGGGCTTATTACCCAACGCCCGTTACCTATAATCATGATAATACTTGTCCTGACCTTTCAAACTACTATACGATATACGTCTCTCAATGATTACAGTGTAAGACACAACTATCAACTCTGTTTTGTAGCTGTGACGCTTACTTCGGAACCTATAATCTGAAAACCCATCGTTCGCCTCGTCCAAACCCTGTCCTGCAACCACATCGGAGGACCCAAAAATACCCCGAAATTTTAGTAGTGTCTGGATGTTGGCCGTCAATTCAATCGGGAGAAATGTGAACGCAAACGGGTATGTTAATCATGTCTTTAAAATAGGCCTATTGGTCCGATGAGATGCACCTGTTAGTCACTGTAATGCTTTCCGATGCTCGCACTGCGCCTGTCGGTACTCCGCAGCACTACGCGATAGCGCACACAAGCACACGCTGATACGCGACAGCAAGGCTTTCACGTTATCACGCACCATGAGCACGCGATAAGAAGCCACGCAGCGACGCGATAAGCGCCATGGACAGACAGAGGACGACACGCATAATTAGTATTAAGATACAATGTATCATGAGGAATACAATTTTTGAACCTATATATTCAAATAATTATGTTAATTTTAACTAAGCTTACTGCTTTCACATTCATGCTAGCATTTATAATGTATGAATATAATGCATGTCCATCATGTCCATTGTTGTGCAATGTGCATGTGTGTCATTGAACATGTTGAATGAACATGAAGAATGATTGTCAATACAAAATGAAAATTCACAAAAAAAATACTAGTCAAGCATGCAAGTGTGATAAGATTTTTTGGTATGAAAAATCGCCTTACACTCAATGTTCTCATCAACAGCACCCGATCCGAAGAATTGCACACACAAAATGACACCCAGATATACCAGGTAGTGAACTGACATCATGTAAACATGAAGGTTTTGATTATGGTGTCGTCTCGTCGTCGACAAGTTCCAAATTCCGCTGCATCAAAACATTGGACAAATATTGAATAGCAAAATCAAATGTCATTCGCAGCAGCTATTTTTTCAGGACGTTTTTACTATAGACTAATTTTACAGTCGTTTTTAAGGGCATTATATATTGATTCATTCATTCATTCATCAGCATTTGTCCTTGTCGATTTCATTTATCTAAATCCATATATTAGGGAGTGTTCAGAAATACTTTGGTGGGGGGGGGGGGCTGGTAAAAAGGGAAGGGGGCCAAAAAAGTTTTGAACCTTAAAAGAGGGGGGACCAAAAAGTTTTAGGTGGTAGAAAAGGGGGGGGGGACAAAAAAAGTTTTCCGTTTTAAAACCCTATCACTTTTAACATGGGCAAGTTTGGGTTTTCAGTGCTTTGGTTTGAAAAAATTATGGCACTTGGTGTACACATATCTATTAATTAATATAACATTAAAGATGATCAGCAACATCTATATAGGTTGGTCTAAGAAATACTGGCACTTTTTATCATAGAATTTTATATCTCTTCAAAGTAGGCTACAAACATGATTATGTACCAATCTGATCAAAATACAATTAATTCAAGAAAATATTGTAAATAAATTGGATTTCTTTGCACGTAAACTGCACACTTCAGTTTACTATTTCTCATTGCAAAATTATTTTGTACACATAGGCCCATGGGTAGATTTACCATAGGGCAGAGTGGGCACAGGCCCAGGTGCCACGGTCTTTGGGGGCCAAACTGATACCTGTGTACATTTGCGTGACCAAATTAATCTCATATTTGACCATTTTAGCTTTTTGCATAAATTATTTCCAATTTTAACATTATTTGACCAT